>NC_134356.1:402926915-403294415 GCF_048569485.1 Anomaloglossus baeobatrachus | reverse complement strand
TAGATAGATAGATAGAGGGATAGATAGATAGATAGATAGAGATAGATGGATAGATAGATAGATAGATAGATAGATAGATAGAGGGATAGATAGATAGATAGATAGATAGATAGATAGATAGATAGATAGATTATACAGAGGGGGAGGTATGAGTGTATTTTTCCTTCGGGTGGTACAGCTGGCACTGGTTAGTCACCTTCCCTCCCCTTATACACACTGTGCTGCCCATCTGTAGATGCCCCTGACCAGTCCTGCCTGAGTACTCTGGTGAGCAGCCCCCAGCCATGGCAGCAGTCTGTCTGTACCAGGTTTCTTTTGTGTGTAGGGCGGTGGATTCTCATGCTCACTCACATTTCCCTGCTCAGCTCCAAAAGTTCCATACCATATTGTGCCAATCAGTGAGGGCAGCCATACCACTCCCAGAGCAGCAGAGCTGGCTCCTGGGCACCTTTGTGGCACATATCTCTGTCCTGTGGCTGCAGGACCAGCCATTGCTCTCTGACCACTGATGACCCCGCACACAGGACAGGAGAGCAGCATGTGTTATGCTCCTGCAATGAGGACGGATTCCAGAAGAGGGAGCAATTCCAGATACGACCATAGTTGTTAATGGGCATTGCTCTTCCCTATCTAATATATGTAGTCTCTGAGTTCTTGCAGTTGTGACACACACAATCCTGTGGACTCGCCTTATAATATGTATAATTCATAAATCACCCAATGATAATTTACTAAGAGTGAAAACAGGGGTCTGGAAATCTTTGTAGAAGTGTATTAGATGAAACCCGTCTAAGTGCACAGAGAGTTTGTTAAGTGTGACTAATGCCTGGATTATTTCTTATTCAGGTCCATAATTAAATGTAATGATGCACTTAGGCGATACACTTCTGCAGGAGCCGCACTCATACAGCTGCCATTCACCTGCAATTACACAGCGCCATCTAGTGGCCGTCTGCGGGAGCATTTTAGCCATCGCTGAAGAGTTCGGGAAATGCGAGGAAGTGCTGATAGATTTCTGTATAATATGCGGCAACAATGGGGCAGAGAAAGCAGAATGTGGCCCAGAGGCTATAGATCGTCTCCTGCTCAGTGGTTATACTCTTTATATACATTGCTAATCTTTAGGAGGGCTTTATCCCGTCGTACTATCCAGCCATGATGCTGAGGCGCCCTTCCCAAGATCAGTATTGGATGAGTTCTTGATGCTGTAGAATTTCTTCCCCATTTCTGCACCTATTATGAAAATTAGGTAACTTTATTGCGTTATTGTGTGCGTTTTTTAACATGTTTTTATTGCGTTTTTGATGCTGCAGCTTTTTGTCTCTTCTTGGTGTGTCATGCTTTAAATAAAGCTGCTTTTATTTTGAAACTTCTTCATATTTGGTTTTGACAAAACTTTATTGACATCCCCAGGTGCAGATTAAGCGCCTCTCACATCAGCGGTATTTTGCCGCAGGGCAAATGCGTTTAAGTTCAATTCACCTCCAATGGAATTGCGGCAAGATGTGGCCACATGCAGCCATGTGTGATGTACGGAACCACATGTGACCACATCCCACCGCGACTCCATTGGAGGTGAAGTGAGCTGAAACGCATTTGAACGGGATCCGGCCCTGCGGCAAAATACCGCTGATGTGAGCGGCGCCTTATATGTGTTTTTGTATGAAATTCCACCACAGAAACCCACTGAAAACAAGGGCTTATTTTCCACATCTAATGCAAGTCTATGGGAAAATATGCAGAGAAAACTCAACCTATCCGATTTTCTGTGCGGCCTAGACATAAATAGGTGAAGCTCATCTGAATTATTACAGGTCATCCTGCCATTTTATCTGCGTGAATAGACTGTTCTGATCTGATCAGCCCAATTCAATATCTTTGGTCCTAGTGGTGTCCATGTGAGGTCATTTTTTACATGGACAGAGCTCAGAGCAACAATACAGTCATGTCACGATACCCTTAAGGCTGCTTTACATGCAGCGACATCAGTAGCGATGTCGCTCGTGAAAGCACCCGCCCCCGTCGTTTGTGTGTCACGGGTAAATCGCTGCCCGTGGCGCACAATATTGCTAGTACCCGTCACACATACCTGCCTAACGACGTCCCTGTGGCCAGCGAACAACCTCTTTTCTAAGGGGGCGGTTCGTGCGGCATCACAGCGACGTCACACGGCAAGCATCAAATTGAAGCGAAGAGGCGGAGAGCAGCCGCAGGAAAGTCACGCTCACCTCATTGTCAGAGGACGCAGGAATGCTGCTGTTCGTCATTCCTGGGGTGTCACACGTAGCGATATGTGCTGCCTCAGGAACGACGAACAACCTGCGTCCAGCACCATCAACGATATTTGGGATTTGAACGACGTATCAACGATCAACGATTAGGTGAGTAGTTTTGATCGTTAGTGGTCGCTCGTACGTGTCACACGCAACGACATTGCTACCGACGCCGAATGTGCATCACGAATTCCGTGACCCTGACCCCGAGATGTCGTTGCGTGTAAAGCCCCCTTTAGGCTATGTGCCCACGGCTATGTGCCCAATGTACCCGCGGATTTTGCCGCAGAAAACCCATGGATTTATCTGGATTTTCCACATAAATCCACGGGTTTACACAATTACAGACACTCCCATTGTTATCCTATGGGATTCGGGAAGTGCTGTATCAATGCTGCGGTATGTTTGGCTGCGGAAAATGCTGCAGATATCCCGCAGCCGCACGTAACTGCATGTCAATTATTCATGCTGAAATTTCGGCGGATGTCCCTCCTCTCCACTATGGAGATAGAGGCCGGGACTTCCACTGGTAAGTCACACGAATGTCCGCAGGTTTACTGCAACAAAAATGCTGGAATCCCGCAGCAATGGATAGCTGCGGATTCCCTGGAGCTGCTGCGGGAAATCTGCGGACAAACCTGCGGCAAAATCTGTGGGTACGTTGTCCCGTGGGCAAATAGCCTTAAAGTGTTATAAACAGACTGTGCAAATTGCATCCGAGTCTTGTTCTTGATTTTGACAGGTCCATACATTTGTATAGATCATTTTGTTCAAAAGAGACATCTCTGTCATTTTATTTTTAGGCAACTGGTTTGCAAAAAAAAAATCACAAACATGTGAACAGCACCATAAAGTATAGGTGTTTTATCCATGAAAAACACAGATGGACGTACTTGACTTGCACACATCTGAATGAGGCCTTAGGGGAGCTTTACACGTTGCGACATCGCTTCTGAAATATCGTCGGGGTCACGTCGTTAGTGACACACATCCGGCGCCGGTAGCGACATCGCAACGTGTAAATCCTAGGTGTGACGATAAACGATCGCAAAAGCGTTGAAAATCGGTGATCTGTGTAGCGTCGTTCATTTCCATAATGTCGGGTCGACAGCAGGTACGATGTTGTTTGTCGTTCCTGCAGCACCACACATCGCTGTGTGTAAACCCGCAGGAGCGACAAACATCTCCTTACCTGCGTCCCGACGGCAATGGAGAAGGTGGGCGGGATTTTATGTCCCGCTCATCTCCGCCCCTCCGCTTCTATTGGCCGGCAGATTAGTGACGACGCGGTGACTTCGCTGTGACGCTGAATGCACCTCCCCCTTGAAGGAGGGATTGTTCGGCAGTCACAGCGACGTTACTGACAAGGTATGTGCATGTGAAGTTGCCGTAGCGATAATGTTCGCTATGGCAGCAATCACCACATATCGCATATCGACGGGGTCGGGTATTATCGCGCTCTGCATTGCTAGCCGATGCTAGCGATGTCGCAACGTGTAAAGTACCCCTTAGTGTCTGTCACAAGACATAATTTAAGAAAGGAGAAAAAGAAAACTGATGTACTGTACTTCATAATGGGTTATTCTGGTGCTGCTCACTTCTGCATTGGAGATCACATGTACAGGTGTGCACGAGTAGGCAGGAGTCTGTCGATGTGATGCCATCGGTGTCGCTCACCTTATTTAAGTGAGCAGCTTCAGAATAGCCCTTTTATTTTAACCAGGTAAATAAATTGCCCTTAAAGGGGTGGTCCGAAGAATGAAGAAATTTCAGTCTAAATCCCTATTTATTTATTGTCGTAACCTGAACGAATTTGTAATATTATTCAATTAAAAATTCTCTACCCTACCTTGATTACACTAAATGACTACTATTGATTTTCTTTCCCCATTTCCTGTCTGATGATGGTTTGTTTGAGATACTCAAATCAGACTTTGTCAGGTCCAGAAGCTGCGGTCACTACCATAGGCCAGAATCACACTTGCTAGTGCCTCGCGTGTAACTCGCGCGAGTCTCTCATGGTAGAACCCGGCTTGGCCGCACACTCTCCTGACAGGAGCGGGTTGATTGCATGTATCTCTATGCAGCTCAGACACTCCTGTAGGCATAGTGTGCGGTCATGCCGGGTTCTACCATGAGAGACTCGCGCGAGGCACTAGTAAGTGTGATTCTGGCCATAGCCTCTGCCTCCTCCCTTAGGCTGGAAACACACCTATGTGTGTAAAATCGGTACGACTAGGCAGAAATAAACTCTGCTGATTTTAGTTCACGTTAGGTCCGAGTGCAACGCAAGTGCGATGCTTGTTTTGAATAATTTAATGATTTGACTCGCGTGTGTGATGCGATTGAGATGCATGTTTCCTGCAACATCTTAACAAAATTAATTCGATTACACATGTGTCAGATAATTAACCTTTGGAAATGTGATCTCACATTCATCTGTTGAATAATGAATGAGCGAAGTTACTGCCACACTCACAAATTGGAACGCTGGTGCGCGTTTGTGATCCTTCTTTAAACACGCTTCCATAGGAAATCATTAAGAAAAATGGTGTGAGAAACTCGCAAAAAAGCAGCATGCTGCGATTGTTTTCTAAGTCTGATTTGGATTGAGAAGAAAATCGCTAATGCGAGCTGAATCATTCACTAACATGTGTCCGATTCCAATGTGAGATTTTCTCGCATTACACTACTGCGAGAAACTCGCAAGTGAGAAGCCGCCCTTAAGCAAAGTATCATAAGAGCAGGGGGCTGAGGCTGCGTTCACTGACATAATCCCTGCCTCCTCCCTGAAGTGAAGCATCATCAGTGATGCTTGTTTCAGCAGCTGGTTTGTTCCCTACACACTGCCACTGTGCAATCAGCATAGTGACAGTGTCTGCTGTGTTCCTGGTTCAGATCAGTAGACCTGGCAACAGAGCAGCGGTGTCACAGTACTCGGTGGTGTGCAGAGACCAGCACCACCCCAACAAGTGACATCACTTCGGAGGCAGATCTGGTCCATGTGAATTCATTGGGTATTCTGACATTGTGCACTGACTGTGCACGCTGCTCTGTTGGCAGCTCTACTGATCTGAATTGGCAACAGAGCAGACGCTGTCACTGTGCAGATTACAAAATAACGGTGTGCAGGGACAAAACTAGCCACTGAAACAAGCATCACTGATGACACTTAATTTCAGAGGGTAGGCAGAGATTGTGTCAGTGACTGCAGCCTCTGTTCACTGCTCTGATGACGCTTTGTTTGAGTAACCCAGCATGCACTGGAATTCTCAAACAAAGTGTCATTGAACAGCAAGTAAGGAAAAAAAATCAATAGTAATTATATAGTGTAGTCAGGGAAGGGTAAGGAATTTTTAATGTATTTGAAATTAGTTTAGATTTGGGCAATAAATAGCGATTTAGATTGAAATGACTTCAGCCTTCGGACCACCCCTTTACCGGGTGCCAAACAACAATATAAGTACTTTATCTTTAAAACTTGTTTTCAAATGTTTTAATAATCTTGTTTTTTTCCCACTACTGCGCTAATTTGTTTGCATGTTTATCATCTTCTCATTCCAAGAAGTGACTTTTGTTGTCAATGTAAAAGATATGTTGAATGACAAAAAAAATGTATTGTTTTTCTTGTGATCTATGCACGTTTTCACAGAACAATTATTAGGCTGAGACCGCACTTTGCGTTTCCACCTGCGTTTCAGGTGCTTTTTAGGTCCGTTTTGAGAAGCACCTTTTTCATGCCAAAAGGCATGCGTTTTGATTTTCCAGCAAAGTCAATGGGAAATGGTGATTTTCAGACCGCGCTTTGCGTTTCTAAACGCTGCGTTTAATTTGCATATTTTGTGGCAAAAACCATGCGTTCAAAGAAGCAGCATGTCAATTGTTTTTGCCATTTTAGGTGCGTTTTGCTAACATTGAAGTCAATGAGAAATGGCAAAAACCAAGATTCCTTCAAATTCCTGCGTTTTACCTGCTTTTTCAGTGCAGAAAACATGCGTTTTTGACTACCAAAACGCATGCTTTTTGGACTTCAAAATAATGATTTGATATGTCCCTTTATACACACACATAGTCTGACAATTAAATTAGATATTAGCGAAAAAATGTATATAACCGCTATAATTTTATGAATTATATCTATTTTCTTTTTTTTCCCCATTAATATTGATTTTTTCCTTTTTGTTCTATTTTTTCATTCTTTTTGACTGTTTAAACTTTATTTAGCAGTGTCTTGATGTTCAAAACGCATCTGTCAAAACGCAGGTGAAAACACATATAAAAAGCGATGAAAATGCATCTAAAACGCGGTAAATACGCATGCGTTTAAAGCGCTAAAGTTCAGAAAAAGGCAACTTTGGTCAAATTGATTAAACCAAAAAGGTGCGTTTTGAACTGCAAGTAGGTGAACGCAAAGTGCGGTCTCAGCCTTAGAAACAATTGTTCTAACAAAGAAATGCCCCATGTATAAAGCTCTTAAAGGAGTCTTCCAACTTTATAGTCCTTTGATTTGCTTTTGGTAGAAAGAAATATAGCTATACTTAACCCCTGCTCCCCCAGCAATGCCTCTCAGTGTCCTGATGTAGATGCACGAGACCGCTGAGCCCAGTGATACACTGCAGCTGTAGTTGTGATGTCACTATTGTAGCCAAGTCATCAAAGACTTTGGGCAGCGGTGGAGAGGCAGTTCAGGAATGATGGGGGCAGTAAATTGGCTTTCCTTAATTTTACCTAGAAAAAGTCTTCACGTTGAACAAGAAAAAAAATTAAAGTTGGGGAATCCTTTTGATTCAATCGGATCTCTGAGTAGAAGCATCTATCCATAACCATCATGGCATTGCAAAGGATGAAATGAGCGCTGAAAATCTACAGCATATATTGATATGTTGCAGATGATAGATCTACACTATTGGTTATTTACCACTCTGACATTTTCTCATAGATTCTGTAAAATCTCACCCAATATTTTGGTACTGTAATAAACAGTATATTTTTGGCCAAAAAATCCAGACAAAAATCAGCTGCTTATTTGGCTCACGTGAACATATGCCTATGGATTAGTATCTCTTAAAGGGCTTCCATAATAGTCGTGCTTCAGTAATTGCTGTATGTGCGATAGCACAGCAGCAAAATACGCACAAGATTTTCACAAGATTCTTTATGTGATATGTGCAGAAAAATGTCAGGAATTGGAAAAACTGGTGTGTTTTTTTCCCAAATAGTTCTCGTCAGGTAGCACAACACAGCCGCTAGATGTACAAGAACCCTGCAGGGATTAAATCATATATATATATTATTATCCCATTGCACTCCCAAAATAACATTCGGTTATTTGGCTTTTTGTAAAAGTGACCGTAGCATGAGTGTGCTGTTGATGTCCCCTGGGAGAAGGGTGGATACAGTTTGCGCCTTGTTGAGCCCAATAAATTGCATAATAATTAGGAAATAGGTTTAAAAAAAACCTCTGAACCTTTCCATTACATTAAAGAGAGTGAATGTTATGCCATTATAAAATGAGGCATACTCCTCTGCTCTAAGTGTGAATACAGAGCTGGTGGGCTGTGCATGTGTAACAGGTCAGAATATACTGGAAGGAAGCTACAAAAGACAACCGCACAAAGCAATAAATACTACAACCCCCAGATAGTCTGGGACACCACACTACACCAACTGAGATAAGCTATAGCTGGCATAGGTGAAAGGACCCAGCCAACATACATAGGAGGGGAGAAGGAGGAGGCTTCCTCACAACAGGTGATCAAATGAATTAAGAGCAAAAACTGCCCACTTCTGACCTTATGTCAAATCCTCTAGGGAGCACCACTGCAGATAAAATCTACAAAAGGAGCTGAGTAAGTTTGTACATTTTTTACTTAATTTACTTTGCTCTGATTTTGAGCTACATGATGTTTTTGCTGCTATTCACAAATAAAAGTGAAATGAAAAATCCTGCAGTTTCTTTCATTACGTAGCCAGGTTTTGTTGGATCCTAGCTGTAATATTATCTGTGAGGCTGGGGTCACATATGCGTACAAAAAAATCGGTCTGATTTTTATCCAGAAAAGGGGTACAATATATTTTTTCACTTGTCCTCTGTGTGCTGTCCATATGAAATCTGTTTTTTTCTCTCAGCAGCTATTAATCATTTACAGGGCCATTTATAGTGTCCTATGCTCTAGAATTGTAACGTATGCATAAAAATCAGATGTTGTACTGTGGCATCCGATTTTTTTTCCTCATACCTGTAGACTTGAATGATTGAGTCTCATCCAATTTCAGAGTAAAATTACAGCAAGCTGCAATTTTTTTTACAAACAGATTTTGTCAGTAAAGTATTGGCTATCTGCACTGCCCCATTGAATAACATGGGTCAATGTGCTATCTGATAAAAAATTGGATAGCACACATCTGATTTAGACGGCCGTTGGAACGAGGCCTAACTTGCACAATGTACTGTTTTAGAATAATGAGATCTAGCCGAATTCTAAATTTAGTTATCTTTGATTATGATTTTAGAATATTCTCTAAGGGCAAGAAATGTTATAGAAAGAAAAAAAAATGCCTTCCCTATTACTTCAGCATTCCCCTTCCAATAGTCTATGCTCGTCTTGCAGTGATGATATTACATACACATTCACTACAGCTACTTACTGGCCTCAGTCACATTGGGCCATACATCCAAGCTTCACCGCTAAGGACAATGATTGGCTGCAGCAGTCATGTGAATGATGTAACTGCAGGACTGTCTCAGGCTAGTTTCACACTTGCGCTATTTTGACGCAAACGGAATCCGTCAGTAATGTAGTACAGTTCATTTATTTACAGTGGAAGCGCATTAATATGCCGCGTGAGTGTGTCATGCAGTACCCGCTTGTGTCCACATGGTGTCGCGCTTCCACTGTAAATAAATGAACTGTACTACATTACTGACGGATTCCGTTTGCGTCAAAATAGCGCAAGTGTGAGTGGGGCCTCAGGCCACTTTCCCACATAAGTTTTTGCCATCAGGCGAATCCGGCGAATTGAGAAAAAAATGGATCCGGCGCCTGATTCATTTTTTTCTCAGACTTGTATTAGCGCTGGATTGTGCCGCATGGATTCACGTTTAATCCGTCGTACGACGCAAGCGGCAAAAATTGTCTGTGAGGCTGCCGGAAGCAACATCCAAAGAAACATTTTTTGGGACCGGTGAAAAAACGGAAAGCGACGGATCTGGCACCGTCTGTCTTTTTTTACAACGGAAGCCTATGGGCGCCGAGTCCGTCGTCATCCGACAAATGACGGAATCAGGCGACGGAGCCGTTTTTTGTTTCTGGGCATGCCCAGATGTTGTGTAAATACACTTCTGGTCACATAAAAAGTTCTCTCTCTCTGTCTCTCTCTCTTGCATAGGAAATAACCTTTGGCCTGAAGGGAAAAAATGAGACAGATGCGTTTTTTTACTGTATCCATTGCATCAGTTTTGCCACAATCTGCAACAGATCCGTGTCATCAGGCACAAACCGGATTGTTACTGATGGCAAAAAACTGATGTGTGAAAGAGGCCTAAGGGCTCATGCGCACGTTGCGTAATTGCATGCATTTACGCTTCGTATTGCACTGCAGGGTAAATGCATGCGTCCTGTGTCCCCAGCACAATCTATGTAGATTGTGCATGACACTTGCGCACGTTGCTTTTATGAACGCAGCGATTTGGGTGCTAAAATTTTGACCCAAATCCGTGCGTTCATAAAATGAGCATGTCAATTATTCCGTGCGCTGTGGATGCAGCTCCCACTCTGTCTATGGGGGCAGCAGCCATAGCGCATGAAATCGGCTTTTTTTCTACAAAAAAACTGCATCCATTATGCAGTGTTTCTGCAGCGATTTGAAGCGCACATGTGCTGTCAAATCGCTGCAAAATATTCATCAGTTACGTGCGCATGAGCCCTAAGACCACTGAAGTGGTAAAAATGGAGCAGAGGGAGATTTAAAGGGAATCTGTCAGCAGGTTTTTTTTTTACCTCATCTGACAGCAACATAATGTAGGCAAGGAGATTCTGAATCCAAAGGTGTATCACATAGATTACTGGCTGCAGCCGTAAGAATTTAGATTCAGGAACAAGGCAGGGTTAAGTGAGCTTCCCCGACCACACCAAGCTCTCAGTAGAAATTGTACATTGACTGTAAGGTGTCAAGCACAGAAGAGGACGTGTGGGACATGTAAGTTTTTAGTCCTGTAATGCTAATCACAGGGTAATAAACCCTTTAATTTACGTAAACAATTGCACACACAATGATAAGAGAAGTACAGTTGCTTTTTGTTTTTTAACCCTTGCAGCATGCTATCCTGAGCTTACATAGCAAACATCTGCCTGCAGATTCCCTTTAACAAATATCTAATTGTTATTTTCTGCTGTTAGGAAATTTTCTTTAAATCTGTTAAATCTGCTAAGTCTGTAGAAGAAACAAAGGATTAAAATTATAAAATGAAATGTCTCTAATATACAGCACGTGTATTACAAGCAGATGTGGACTTAAATAGCAAAAGACTAGAGTCCATAGCGCCTCAAAATCTCTCTAGATACCAACTTGGCAAGTGCCTGCATCCTGGCTACATCTGCTGTAAAACACTCCCTCTGTGTGTCAGCCATACTCATGAGCTATAAGATCATATACTGCAAATATTTCTCCGTAATGGAATAGAAAAAATGAACGTCCCCTTGGTGGATCAATGCAGTTTCTTTCGGGTTGCATTGGCTCTTCTCTTTTTACCGTTCACTTATTTGAAAAGGAAGTACTGTATAAAATCACTTCACCAGGGCTCCATTGCACCCTCAATCCATTTCTGTAGCTTTATGTCCTAAACTCACAGAAGATCACGTAATTTCCTGTTTGATTTCGCAGCATAGTCAATTTAATAAAACATTTACGGGAAAGGCAGAGATTTCCTAATAGATGCTGTTGGGATTTGAAGTGTATTTCATTTCCGTCCCCCTGTGCTAAGTAACATGAGACAGAACAGAAATGTTTCCGATCCTGTATGTGACAACTTGTGTAAATAACTGTCATGTTGGGTTAATAAAAGATATCAGAAACTTCACTGGATCTATTTCCCCCCTTGGACCAGTGTTGATAGCTGTTACTCCGTACATTCCTCACCGCGGGTAAGTGCTGTATGTTTTCACTTACACACATAATGCTGCACAATTCGGCTGTGCTTTGCATTCTGTGACATATGCCCAGCTGTCAGCAGCCATTTATAAGTCCACTCATCTTGAAAAGTACATGAAAAAATGTCAATGTGATTCATTACAAATGATTTACAAAGAGCTCACTGATTCCAGCACCGACTACCTATTGTATGGCATCTAACAAAACCGCAAAATGACCCTCTCCTAATGCTTAATGTGTAAAGAATATTTTGCAATGTAACATGAATATGTAAATGAAAAACTACCGCGCTAACTGGATGAGTGGGAAAAGGGAGTGAATGGGTAGACTTAAATTTAGGTCTACCCATTCACTCCCTTTTCCCACTCATCCAGTTAGCGCGGTCGTTTTTCATTTATTTCTTCTTTTAGACAGGTTTACGCGGACCCTGCCAACTGCCTGCAGCTTCCATTCCCTTTCTCCCCCCCCCTTTTTTTATAGATTTAACTGATATTTTCAGTCCTGTGTCCCCCCCGGCATCACCCCCAGAGTTACGTATAGCCCCTTTCCCATTCCTTGTGAGAGCACTAGTGTCCATCTTTATAATTTGTAACATGAATATGCACTGTGACTCCAAACCAACACTGGTAATACATACTCTGCCTGTTTGATTGCACTGGTATTACCCTATCTGGCATAATCATATTAATAATAGCTCATGTATTCTTTTAGCAGTAGATTATTGCTTACATTATAAGGGTTAAGTCCCAGAATAGAACAGGAAGCTCTTATCTAATAAGATACACCTAGACTAAGAACCTGTGAGGCAGGTTTGATACGCTTATGCTCTTTACAGGCAGGGGCGTCGCTATTAGGCCCTATTCACACGTCAGTGATTCTGGTACATATGTTGCAGTTTTTATACGTACCAGAATCACAGACATGCACAGACCCATTAAAATCAATGAGTCTGCGCACACATCAGTGATTTCTCACTGACGTGTTTCCGTGCGGCACACATGCGTGTCCATGTGTTCCACCCGGAGACATGTCCATTTTTCTCCAGTATCACTGATGTCCCATGGACCACACAGTGGTGTGATCTATGAACATGTACCAGAAAAACATGTACATTTAAAATAAAAAGCTTTTTAAACTCACCCATCTCCAGTGACACTGTCTTCAGCTGCTGCTGTCACCTGCTTCCAGGCCTGCTAATTATGCTCATGCATATTCACTGCACAGCCGACCCGGAAGTAGCTGCAGCGGGGAGGCAGCAGCGGCCGGACACAGCATCGCGGGAGACTTCAGCGGCGAGGACAGGTAAGTATAAGTGCCTCACCTCCGTGTGCTATTGTAGGGGGGTAAGGGTTAAGCCCACCCCTGCAGAAGTATCCGGCACACGGATGGTCTATGCATAGTGTGTTAAGTGTATGTAAACTGTGTAAAATGTAAGTGTAATGTATAATGTGCATGTAAATTGTATAAATAGCCACCAGGTGGCAGTGTTGTCGCATGGCTGTCCTGGAACAATCGATGGGCAGGGAGAGAGATATAGGAGGAAAGTAGGTTAGATATAAGGGAGAGACAGGAAGTAGGAAGGAAGAGAATGGGGCTCTTTTGGAACTGACAATATGTAGAAAGGATGTCCCTGGACCTTAACCCCTTCACGACCTTTGACGGATCTAGCCGTCATGGTGCCCTGGTACTTAAAGACCCATGACGGCTAGATCCGTCATGGCGAAATCGCGGCCCCGGAGCACCGGTCACCGCGATCGCTTTTAAAACTGTAGATTCGGGAAGGAGAGGACTTGTACCTGACCTCAGGAGGGGTGGTGTCTCCTTCCCGGACCTACGGAGGCTGTGATTGGCTGACGAACGCCGCTCAGCCAATCACAGTCAGTGTTATGTTTCAGCCATTGAAAATGGCTGAAGCATTGAAATCCAGCCAAGATCAGTGCAGCTGTAGCACTGGCCATTGGCTGGAGCTCAGTTAGCTTTACTGCACCTGCCCACAGCTCTGATTGGAGAGATCGGCCTTGTGACCGATCTCTCCAAGCAGCATCGTGCACCTGGGACCGGGTAAGCGCTCTGTAGGAGATCGCTCTCCTTAGCTTCTCCCTCCGTGGAATCTGAGGAGAGCGATCCCTGCGGGCGCCCATCTGTGAGTCACAGCCCCCGATCCACCGCTGCCCTGCTCCATGTGCTTCGCCCCTGCTCTCCCGCTGCGCTCCTGCACGTGACGCCGCTACTCTCCCGCTGTGCCCTTACATGTGACGCCGCTACTTTCCCGCTGCGCCCCTGCATGTTACGCCGCTACTCAGCAGTAAGAGAGCAGCGGTGTCAGATGCATGGGGGCACCTGACGCCGCTGCTCTCCTCACCCTGCGCCCCCCCTGCATATGACGCCGCTGCTCTCCTCACCCTGCGCCCCCCCTGCATCTGACGCCGCTGCTTTCTTTCTGCTGCCTCCTTGTATCCACCACCCCTGCATCTGCTGCTCCACCGCCCCTGCTTCTGCCGCTGCACTCTCCCCATCAGCCGCTCCACCGCCCCTGCATCTGCCGCTGCACTCTCCCCATCAGCCACTGCACTCTCCCCATCAGCCGCTCCACCGCCCCTGCATCTGCCGCTGCACTCTCCCCATCAGCCACTGCACTCTCCCCATCAGCTGCTCCACCGCTCCTGCATCTGCCGCTGCACTCTCCCCATCAGCCGCTCCACCGCCCCTGCATCAGCCGCCGCACTCTCCCCATCAGCCGCCACACTCTCCCCATCAGCCGCCGCACTCTCCCCATCAGCCGCCGCACTCTCCCCATCAGCCACCGCACTCTCCCCATCAGCCGCCGCACTCTCCCCATCAGCCGCTCCACCACCCCTGCATCTGCCGCTGCACTCTCCCCATCAGCCGCCGCACTCTCCCCATCAGCCACTCCACCGCCCTTGCATCTGCCGTTGCACTCTCCCCATCAGCCACTGCACTCTCCCCATCAGCCGCTCCACCGCCCCTGCATCTGCCGCTGCACTCTCCCCATCAGCCGCCGCACTCTCCCCATCAGCCGCCGCACTCTCCCCATCAGCCGCCGCACTCTCCCCATCTGCCGCTGCGCCCCTGCATCTGCCACCTCACTCCCCCATTAGCCTCTGCCCCCTCCCTGATCTGCTGCCTGCTCTCTCCCATCCCCTTAATCCTCTGCCCCCTCTCCCCCCTCCCGGATCTGCTGCAATCCTGCTGCCTAGATCCATTCTGTAAGGTAGCTATCCCCAATCTCACCTCCCACTCCCCTTCCACCCTTCCCCTCGCCCCCCCTTCCTCCGCCGCTCCTGCATCCGTTTTGCCCTCACCCATCCTCACCGCTCCTCCATCCGCCGCGCCCTCTCCCATCCTCCGCCGCGCCCCCTCTCCCATCCTCCGCCGTGCCCTCACCCATCCTCCGCCGCTCCTGCATCCGTTGCGACCTCTTCTATCCTCCATCCACCTTTCTTCCATCCCACCTAGTCCCCCCCTTTTTGCAGCACATCCGTGCGTTCGTCCTAATTTTTTTTATGTAAACTAAGAAAGAAATACAAATAAACTTAGTTTAGGGCCAGTAAAATTATACTGTAGTAATCGTCAACTACAGTATTTTTTACTGAATATTGTAAGGGTCAGCCCAGTGCCACACATGAGAGCGATGCACAGAGTCTCACATCACATCATCCGGCACGGTCGCTCTCTTCCAGACAGGAGTGTGCGGCTGTGTTGGGTGATGCGATGCGAGATTTGTGCATCGCTCTCACATGTGGCACTTGCCTTAGTGTCAGTTGCAGGCGCTCATATATATTTTTTTTTTTTACTGACGTCTGTATTTTTTATTTTGCCAAACTAATATTTCTTTGTATGGTGGGGGGGGGTCTAGTTTCCAACATGGGGTCACATGTGGGGGAGCTCCACTGTTTGGGCACATCAGGGCGATCTCCAAACGCAACATGGTGCGGCTAACGATTTCAGCTAACTTTCCATTTAAAAAGTCAAATGACGCTCCTTCCCTCTGGAGCTCTGCCGTGCGCCCAAACAGTGGTTTTCTGCCACATATGAGGTATCAGCGTACTCAGAACAAATTGCCCAACAAATTTTGCAGTCCATTTTATCCTGTTACCCCTGTACAAATTAAAAAATTGAGCCTAAAATAACATTTTTGTGGAAAAAAAAGTACTTTTTTGTTTTTATGCCTCAATGTATGAAGCACGTGAGGGTTCAAAGTGCTCATTACCCATGTAGATTTATGCCATTGGGGTCTAGTTTCCAAAATGAGGTCACTTGTGGGGGAGCTCCATTGTTTAGGCACCTCAGGGGGTCTCCAAACGCAACATGGCGTACGCTAATAATTCCAACCAATTTTGCTGTGAAATGGCGCTCCTTCTCTTCTGAGCCCCGTCGTGTGCCCAGACAATTACTTTCCACCACATATGAGGTATCTGTGTACTCAGGAGAAATTGCACAATACATTTTATGGTGCATTTTTTCCTGATACCCTTGTGGAAAAAAAAGCTACCTGGTTGAAATAACAATTTTATGGTAAAAAAATATATATATATTTTCACGGCTGAACATTCTAAACTTTTGTGAAGCCTCCAGGGGTTCAAAGTGTTCAGTAAACATCTAGATAAATTCAATGAGGGGTCTAGTTTCCAAAATGGGGTCACTTGTGGAGGAGCTCCATTGTTTAGGCACCTCAGGGGGTCTCCAAACACAACATTGCATCCACTAACGATTCCAGACAATTTTGCGTTTGAAAAGTCAAATGTCGCTCCTTGCCTTCCGAGCCCTGCTGTGCGCCCAAACATTTGATTTCCACCACATATGAGGTATCTGTGTACTCAGGAGAAAATGCACAATACATTTTATTTTGCAATTTTTCCTGATACCCTTGTGAAAAAAAAAGCTACCTGGTTGAAGTAACAATTGCGTGGTAATTTTTTTTTTTTTATTTTCACGGCTCAAAGTTATTAACTTTTGTGAAGCCCCCAGAGGTTCAAAGTGCTCAATAAACATCTAGATAAATTCCATGAGGGGTCTAGTTTCCAAAATGGGGTCACTTGATGGGGAGCTCCATTGTTTAGGCACCTCAGGGGGTCTCCAAACGCAACATCGCATCTGCTAATTATTCCAGACAATTTTGCTTTCAAAAATTCAAATGATGCTCCTTCTCTTCCGAGCCTTGCCGTGCGCCCAAACAATTGATTTCCCCCACATATGAGATATCGGTGTACTCAAGAGAAATTCCACAATTAATTTTATGGTGCATTTTTCCTGATACCCTTGTGAAAATGCTAAATTTTATGGCTAAAGTAACATTTTTGTGTAAAAAAGTAAAATTTTCATTTTTTCCTTCCACATTGCTTTGGTTGCTGTAAAGCTCCTAAAGGGTTAATAAACTTTTTGGATGTAGTTTTGAGCAGTGTGAGGGGTGCAGATTTGAGAATGGGGTCACTTTTGGGTATTTTCTGTCACCTAGGCCTCTCAAAGTCACTTCAAATGTGATGTGATACCTAAAAAATTTTTTTTGTAAATTTTGTTGGAAAAATGAAAAATTGCTGATGAACTTTGAACCCTTCTAACTTCCTAACGGAAAAAAAATTTGTTTCAAAAATTGTGCTGGTGTAAAGTAAACAAGTGGGAAATGTTATATAGTAACTATTTTGTGTGACACATCTCTCAGATTTATGGACATAAAATTTAAAATTTTGAAAATTGCGAAATTTTCAAAATTTTCGCCAAATTTCCAAAATTTTCACACATAAACGCCAAAAATGTTGGCCTAAATTTACCATTGACATGAAGTACAATATGTCACGAAAAAACAATCTCAGAATCGCCAGGATCCGTTGAAGCGTTCCAGAGTTATAACCTGTCAAAGTGACACTGGTCAGAAATGTAAAAAATGGCCGGGTCTTTAAGGTGAAAACAGGCTGGGGGCTGAAGGGGTTAAGGGTCACACCCTGCGGCTGCGGCGCGCGAATTCTGGAAGGGAGTGTGGAACCGCGTCCCTCATTGAGAGGGGTTTAGCCTTGCAGTCGGAGCCCCCCCTGGAGAGTGAGGAGAGTATGGCTGGATGGCCTGTCACCTAGGAGAGACCTCTGCAATGAAGTGGACCTCGGGTGACTGATGAAGAGGAGTGAGGGAAAGGAAGGGCCTTAGACTGAATACGGAGTGCCCTGGTGCCAGAGGACCGATGGCTGCAACTGTGTCGAGTAGAGAGGAGGAGTGCCAGAAATAAAGTTTATCTGTTTATGAAAAGCACTGAGGCTTGACTTTATTATCTGAAGTGAGAGCATGGATGTCGCTTGAGACTGTAGCAGAGTCTGTCCTGTGAATAGTGCGGCGACGGGGAAGTGAGAGGTTAACAGCAGGTTGTGCTGTGACCTGTTGTTCCCCTGCATGACTACACATGCCTGCCCTGTGCCCACCACCACACTATCACAGATAGTACACGGATAACACATGTGTGCCAAAATCACGGCACACGAAGGGATATAGACACCTTTATCACGTCAGTGAAAAACATGTGTTTTTCACTGATGTGTGAAGGGAGCCTTAAGCAGTGATGCAATTGCACCCGGGCCCAAAAGATCCCTTTGTATTATATAAGAATGCCAATACCATTAAAGAATTATGATAGTTGGGCCCCTGTTGAAGACTTTGCATTGGGGCCCACAAGCTTTGACTTACACCACTGTTCATAAGGATGTATGTCTCTGCATCTTCTCAAAATGTTTTAATTTGAAGAAATAAAGTTGGTAAATTTAGAATTTTACGAAGATAAGTGCTGGACCTTCCCTCCTCTACTATCTTTGTCTGATGATTTACTTCCGATGTGTTCCCTCTGAGTCAGGTTTGCCAACATGACTTTTTATTTTTTCTGGACAGATTATAAAAAAAATCACTGACATAATATTTTTAACAGACACATTGGAACCATAGTAAATCATTATGGTTATCAGTAGTGATGGGCGAGCTTGAACTCTAAAGTTTGGGGTCTGTACCAGATACCTAGTGTCCATGCATGGATCCCGAACACAGGGAAGTCCGCTTTAGGCAATGTGTGCATGCTGCATCTTTGTGGTGACCACAAAGATGCACATTTTTGGTCCCAAAAAAACAAACCCTCAGGCATGCATTTTTTGCCACATTTTACTGCTTTTTTTTACAGTGTTTTTTCTTAGTGCACTTTTTAAGTCAAATCTATTGACTGGAAGGGCTCAAAAACGCTGGCAAAAACACAGAAAGAATTGACATGCTGCATCTTTGTGGTCAACATAAAGACGGAGCCAAAAAAAGCTCCAACGTGTGGACAGAAAAACTGAAATCTCATAGACTTTGCTGGGGAAGGAGATGCATACAGTGTTGGGACCAAAACTGCACCCAAAAAACGCACAAATGCGGCAAAAAATGCAGCATGTGCACAAGGCCTTACTGTTCAGGTTAGGCCACCAGGATAACTATTATAAAAAAAGAAAGGCAAAATGGAGATTAAAGCATGATAATTATACTAACTGAGCTTCTCGCGCAGCTGTCACACTGTTTCCGGGTCTGCTCATTAACTCTCATGCCTATCCACTGCTACCTTTGTGCTGGCATTTGTGATTATTTGCAGTCAGACTGCTTGCATGCCGGAGACTGTTATTGATTGCCCTCACAGTAGTTGTCCATGGGAAGTGAAGTGTAAAAATAAATAAATAATTTGAAAAAATGGCATAGAGTTCCACATATTTTGATACCCATTGCAGATGAAGGAGACAGCTGGAGGCTCATGCCCCAGCTGTGGGCATTATCCTGACTGTGTATCAAAATAGGAAAAAGGAACCCCATGTGGCTTTTAAAAATTATTTATATAAATAATTTTAAAAAAAAACAGCGTGCAGTCCCCCTCAAGTTTGATACCCAGCCAAGATAAAGCAGATGGCTAGGGACTGGTATTCTCAGGCTGGGGAGACCTATGATTATTGGGCCATCCCCAGTCTAAATATAGCAGCCTGTAGCCACCCCAGAATAGGCGCATCAATTATATGAGTCAAGACTAGTCCTTTACCAAGCTCTTCATGATTGCTCTGGTGCGGTGGCCATCAGGGTAATGTAAGAAGTTAAAGACAGCTGTGATTTATCAAAAAATCACAGCTGTCATCAAGCCCGAGGTTAGTAATGGAGATGGGTCTATGAGACCCCCCATTACTAATCATTTAAGTAAAAAGTATTAAACAGAAAACACAGAGAAAAATCCTTTATTTATATTAACAAACAAACAAAAACACCCTCTTTCTCCAATTTATTAACCCCCAAAACACCCCTGCAGGTTCAACGTAATCCATAGCCATGACGTCCCATGACAATCCTGGCTCTGCTACATCTAAGGTCGCAGTGTGCGGTCACATTAGAAAATGTGACTGATCACTGCTGCTGAGGGGACACACTGATGGAGCCACAGCTGTGAGCAGTGACGTCACAGAGTTCCCCTGAAGTCACTGCTGGTGGTTCCCACAGTACCCCAGTTGTGACCTCAGGCAAACTCAATGAACTCAGTGAACTCACCTCAGATGAATATTCCTGCACCAAATCTGCATCTCCTGGCAAAAAACACACCGAAACCAAATCAAAAACACATGTAGTTCCTGTCATGGTTCGCCTCCTCGTCCACATGGCTAGGGGGCGGAGCCTTCTCCCAGGCCTCACTTCCGGAGCCCGGATGCCTTAAAAGCTGACATTTCCAGTGAACCAGCGCCAGCTATAAGCTTAGCGCTGCTTTGCCTGTGAGTGCTGGTCCCTGTAAGTGTGATCCTGATCCGTTCCCTCTCTGTGCCCTAAGCCTCTGTCTGTGTTCTGTCCCCTAGTCGTTCTGCCATTCCTCTGTCCCACCTCCTTCCTTCCCACAATAGCCTCGGTTGTTTCCCCCTCTCCTACTTACCCACTCGGTTGTTTCCTCTGGTACCGACCTCGGCCTGATCTCGACTCCTCCACTGCTAGTTCCTCCGGTCTTCTTGCTGCCTGTACTGTGTATGACCCGGACCCGTCAGACCATCCCCCGCATGCTCCACAGCTTCAGCTGTCCGGCTGATGCTAGCAGACACTGCATTAGCACACATCGGGAGTTCCCCTCCTTGCTCATTCAGCTCTGTGTAGTGTCTTTCCCTGCAGGACTCCAGCTCCCCCTGCTGGCAGCCTGACAGTTCCAGGATCAACTAGGTGTTGGCGTGCTGACGCCTGTATAGCATGTGCTACTAGCAGTCTACAAGTTATAATTGTCCCATAAGGGGAGGAGACTAGTGACTTTTTTGTTTTAAAAAATGAGGCCAAATGGATCTTGAAATTAACACTAGATTCCCCATGGGTATAAAATATAAAATTGATCTTTTAGTGAATAGGGTGTTTCTATATTTTTCTTACCCTATTTCCCTTTAACCTTATGTACTCCTGTATGGTAAATATTTTTATATATGCAGTAATATACTGCATGTCTCTTTGTACTATCTAGATAGGTATTGTGGATTTGCATACCATTGTATATTATTTTGCAAATTATTTTTCATGCATCTTATAATCGGGCATACCCTTTTGTAATACATGTATTTTTTCTTGTAGTGCGGTATTTACCTCTATTAGAGTCTTTGGCAGTCTGCACATTAGCCATTTGTGTTATATACCACTGCGGCATTCTGAGATCTCAGGCTTTTATGCGACTCTACACTGTCCTGTGCAAGTATCATTATACAGTGTAGTCTTATAACGTTTTTTTAGCTGACGTACCCATGAATAGTATAACAATTAGTGTTGCATTTTTTTCATATTCACCATTTAGTGTGATTGTTGTGTTCCATTCACACTCCCTCTGTTTTTTGTCTAGCTAAACAGCAATCTTTAGCTTCCTGTTTATGTTGGGGGTTTATTACCAGGACTCTGTATCTCAATTGGACACTTTTTGTACTATATGTTTAATGGTTATAAGACTCTTTTATAAGTTTGTCTAATTGTGGCTCACTATAATACCACGCTCTACATTTTCTATCATGGGTTAAATTTGAGTATTCGCTTAACTTAAGGTGTTTCCTAGAGTTCATGTTAAACACTTCCTTTTACCTTTCTTTTTCTTTTTTATGTGTATACATTGGGTACGGAAAATATTCAGACTCCGTTAAATTTTTCACTCTTTGTTTCATTGCAGCCATTTGGTTAATTCAAAAAAGTTTATTTTTTTTCCTCATTAATATACACTGCACCCCATCTTGTCCCTCAAGGCTCTGTCCTGGGACCCTTACTTTTTTCTATCTATACATTTGGCCTGGGACAACTCATAAAGTCCCATGGCTTCCAGTACCACCTATATGCCGACGACACCCAGATCTACCTCTCTGGTCCAGATGTCACATCTCTGCTGTCCAGAATCCCAGAGTGCCTATCTGCTATATCTTCCTTCTTTTCCTCTCGCTTCCTAAAGCTCAATATGGCCAAAACTGAACTGATCATCTTTCCTCCATCTCCCCTGCACTCTCCACCTGATCTATCCATTACAATTAATAACATCACGCTCTCCCCAGCACCCAAAGTTCGGTGCCTCGGAGTGACCTTTGACTCTGCCCTGTCCTTCATACCGCACATCCAATCCCTCACCACCTCCTGCCGTTTTCAACTCAAAAATATCTCCAGAATCCGCCCTTTTCTCAATCCCCAATCTACAAAAATTCTAGTGCACGCCCTCATAATCTCCCGCATCGACTACTGCAACATCCTCCTCTGTGGTCTCCCTGCTAACACACTCGCCCCTCTCCAGTCCATCCTTAACTCTGCTGCCCGACTGATCCACCTCTCTCCTCAATACCACCCCGCTTCTCCTCTCTGCAAGTCCCTCCACTGGCTCCCAATCTTCCACCGTATCCAATTCAAATTACTAACACTGACCTACAAAGCTATCCATAATCTGTCTCCTCCATATATCTCTGAACTAATCTCTCGCTACACTCCAAAACGTAACCTCCGGTCCTCCCAAGATCTCCTTCTATCCTCCTCTCTCATTCGCTCCTCATGCAACCGACTCCAAGACTTCTCCCGAGCATCCCCAGTCTCCTGGAACTCACTGCCTCAACACGTCAGACTATCTACTACACTCGCAAGCTTCAAACGGAACCTAAAGACTCATCTGTTCAGAAATGCCTATAACCTTCAATGACCTCACTGCTTCACCACCGTGCGGAGCTGCCGCCCCACCACCGTGCGGAGCTGCCGCCCCACCACCGTGCGGAGCTGCCGCCCCACCACCGTGCGGAGCTGCCGCCCCACCACCGTGCGGAGCTGCCGCCCCACCACCGTGCGGAGCTGCCGCCCCACCACCGTGCGGAGCTGCCGCCCCACCACCGTGCGGAGCTGCCGCCCCACCTACACCCCACCTACTGTCTCCTCCCCAAAATCCTTTAGGATGTAAGCCCGCAAGGGCAGGGCCCTCTTCCCCCTGTGCTAGTCTGTCTATTGTAACGTGTACATGTATTCTGTATGTAACCCCCTCATGTACAGCACCATGGAATCAATGGTGCTCTATAAATAAACAATAATAATAATAATAATAATCTTGAGAGAAAAAAAATCTAGCAACATAGAAAAGTTTGCAAATTTACTAAACAAGAAAAACTGAAATATCACATGGTCATAAGTATTCAGATCCTTTGCTCAGTACTGAGTAGAAACACCCTTTTGAGCTAGTACAGCCATTTGTCTTCTTGGGAATGATGCAACAAGTTTCACACCTGGATTTGGGGATCCTCTGCCATTCTTCCTTGCAGATCCTCTCCAGTTCTGTCAGGTTGGATGGTGAAAGTTGGTAAACAGCCATTTTCAGGTCTCTCCAGAGATGCTCAATTGGGTTTAGGTCAGGGCTCTGGCAGGTCTAGTCAAAAATGGTCACAGAGTTGTTCTGAAGCCACTCCTTTGTTATTTTAGCTGTGTGCTTAGGGTCATTGTCTTGTTGAAGCTAACCTTTGGCCAAGTCAGAGGTCCAGAGTACTCTAGAAGAGGTTTTCTTCCAGGATATCTCTGTGCTTGGCTGCATTAATCTTTCCTTCAATTGCAACCAGTCATTCTGGCCCTGCAGCTGAAAAACTCTCCATAGCATTATACTGCCACCACCATGTTTCACTGTTGGGATTGTATTGAACAGGTGATGAGCAGTGCCTGGTTTTCTCCACACATACCGCTTAGAATTATCACCAAAAAGTTCTATCTTCATCTCATCAGACCAGAGAATCTTATTTCTCATAGTCTGGGAGTCCTTCATGTGTTTTTTTGCAAACTCTATGCAGGTTTTTTATGCATTGCACTGAGGAGAGACTTCTTTCGGGCCACGCTGTCATAAAGGCCCAACTGGTGGAGGGCTGCAGTGATAGTTGACTTTGTGGCTTTCTCCCATCTCCCTACTGAATCTCTGGAGGTCAGCCATAGTGATCTTGGGGTTCTTCTTTATCGCCTCACCAAGGCTTTTCTCCCACGATTGTTCAGTTTGGCTGGACGGCCAGGTCTAGGAAGAGTTCTGGTGGTCTCAAACTTCTTCCATTCAAGAATTTTGGAGGCCACTGTGCTCTTAGGAACCTTGAGTACTGCAGAAATGCTTTTGTAACCTTGGCCTGATCTGTGCCTTGTCACAATTCTGTCTCTGAGCTCCTTGGGCAGTTCCTTTGACCTCATGATTCTCATTTGGTCTAACATACACTGTGAGCTGTGAGGTCTTATATAGACAGGTGTGTGCCTTTCCAAATCAAGTCCTATCAGTTTAATTAAACACAGTTGAACTCCAATGAAGGAGCAGAACCATCTCAAGGAGGATCACAAGGAAATGGACAGCATGTGACTTAAATATGAGTGTCTGCGCAAAGGGTCTGAATACTTATGACCATGTGATATTTCAGTTTTTCTTGTTTAATAAATTTGCAAAAATGTCTACATTTCTGGTTTTTTTGTATCAAGATGGGGTACAGAGTGTACATTAATGAGAAAAAAAATCAATTTACCAAACGGCTGCAATAAAACAAAGAGTAATAAAACAAAGAGTGAAAAATGTAAAGGGGTCTGAATACTTTCCGTACCCACTGTATATGCCTGTGCTTTGAAGACACAATTTGTCATAATTAAGTGCCTGCATGCTCAAAATGTGTAGACAGAGTATGTTGCTTGTTTTTTCTATTTTAACCTACCTAATAAACATGATGTTTTAATTTCAAACCCGGATTTCTACTATCAGGAGTCATGGAATTTTTCCTTCTTTTTCTCTGAGTACTTTATGTCAAGCCAGTAAGTCGGATTGGATCTTCCGTCCACCGTAAGACACATTGGGAGTGGTGAGCTGATATACTTAAACTTTTTGGTTTCTCTGTATTATATCCCAAGGTTTACCTCTCAGTGAACTCGTCTGCACCATGAGCATGCAACCTACCAACCAAAGGCCTCAATCAATGGTTGAAGGGCACCTTTATAACCTTTATAACGTGTATGCTACAGATCCTTATGATCTACACCACAGTGTGTTCACACGTATTCATTACTAGTGGCCCCACACACCATTGATAATTCACTTGATGATAACATAATGACTAAAAGGCCACCTACAAGCAGATTTAACTAATTTACTTTGGATTCCTAAAAGAAAGTTGTGCACTAATTGGACAATGCCTCTACTGGGACAACCCCTTCTTAAATGCTAAATATACCTGCATTAAATAAAAAAAACAACAAAAACAAACCAGACATCTCCTGCACTAGCTCCATTAGGGCTATGTCAAAGCCTTGCCGGCTGGATGATATATGATATTTATGGCATGGTATTGTTATGCCATGTAAGCATTGCTGCAAATCAGCAAGCGATATTGTGCTGTAGTGCTCACACTTTGCTTGGATGAAACTCACACATCCAGTTTAGATATGTGCGCTGTAGTCCATTAGATGCATTTTATTGGCTTCAGTGTACCAAGCGACCGGCGAAAGGGAAGGGGGAGATTGTGACACCTGATCAAGCCCACTACCGGGCCCTGTGTTCCCTCACCATCCTAGATAGGTTCAGCTCTTAAACGTAGAGCTGGATACTTGACTGTATGCTGAGCCCGATCTAGGCCCTTGGCAGGGAGTGGATGGAATGAGCTCTTCATCATCCCCACTAGGCGCTAAATGACACACAGGCATAAGAAAGAAGGGGAAATAAAAAACAGCTTATCTCAAAGTAGATAACGGAAGAGGGACTGTAAAATGTAACAAAGTACTCCAGATGATTGCAAGTTGTCTGCTTGCACTCAGGATCTGTAGGAGGTAAGAACTACCATCAGCACTGAGTAATACCAAGTGAAGGTATACTGTATAAAGCCACCAGGCAAGTCCTGATGAAAAGCAGCTGAAAGGCTGAGGAACCCTGGATGAAAACCAAGCAGTAATAATAGAAGGTCAGGGAGCAGTTTGCGTAGCTAAACACTGTGACCTTCTATAGCCGGACACCACAGGACTGTGTGTCACCCATGACACACCTGTGACAGTAAAACAGCATTTAAGAAGGATTTATTCCAGTAACGGCATAACATTTAAATGTTTAGATATTACTTTTGACCACTTTGCATTTATGTTTCAACTTTTTCTGAATTTTGTTGATATTGTTGATATTTTTCAAGTCATATTTGGTAACATCTTTTAAACAAAATCTTGTTCCTTTAGGTTTGAAAACTAGTTGTGGAGAGGACAGTTTTCATATCGTACATAATAAAAGATACAAATGGTTAATATTGTCTTACATTCTATATTTTACAGTGCATGTGCTTTTTATAGGTTTCTTCATTATATATGGACTCAGAACAGTTCTTCTGAGAATCAATTACAACCAGACGAAGGTAGAAAATAAGACACCGGCTCATATTGTTCATGTAAAGGAACCTCAAGGGGAGAACAATGGCAGTTGTGCAGTTGCTTTGTACATGCAGGGGTTATTTATTAGCCTATTAGCCATTTATTAAAAGCTAAGATACTATATGTGATATCATCTGCTGACTCAACTACAAGAGTACTGTAGTAATACTTTTTTATGATACATTACACTTTAAATACACACATGTGATAGTTATTTTTCATATTCTCCTTTAGGAAGTGAATTTCAATTGTGGTCAATTATATTGTTTCCTTTAGAATAGAATTACATGAAATGGTAACTGAATAGTCATTCAAAGTGGAAAGTGATTTATTCATAATATATAATAGAGCTTGTACATTAAGGCCTGTAACCTAAGCTTAATCTGTGAACCCAGTTTAGATCCTAATTATATGATAGTGTAATGTTGATCTACTGGAAAATACAGTATATCCTGCAATGACATGGGCATTGTACAGGGCTTCCTTAAGCGAAATGGAATTTATTTGTTTGCGCCAAAATTTTTGTGATATATCCTAAAGGTGGCCATACACATGAGCTAGCCATCGGCTGTCTCCCAATACCCCCATTCATATGAATCAGTGAGGAGAGAAGATAAAGCCAATATCAAAGGCCTCTTGCTGTACCTTTCCTCCATTGAAAATGCAATTAGGGTGTTAACCCAGCTGAATCAAACTCATGTATGAATTTATTGCACTCTCTTTTTAATTCAATAGTTTTACGCATCAGGACTAAATAAAAAAAAATCATCTGTTCCTTAGAAAGTCTAAGGGGTACTTTGTACGCTGCAACATCGCTAGCCGATGCTTGCGATGCTGAGCGTGATAGTACCCGCCCCCGTCGCACATGCGATATCTTGTGATAGCTGCTGTAGCGAATATTACCGCTACGGCAGCTTCACACGCACTTTCCTGCCCTGCGACGTCGCTCTGGCCCGCGACCCGCCTGCTTCCTAAGGGGGCGGGTCGTGCGACGTCACAGCGACGTCACATGGCAGGCGGCCAATAGAAGCGGAGGGGCGGAGATGAGCGGGACGTAAACATCCTGCCCACCTCCTTTCTTCCGCAGAGCCATGGAGGCAGGTAAGGAGATGTTCCTTGCTCCTGCGGCTTCACACACAGTGATGTGTGCTGCCGCAGGAACGAGGAACAACATCGTATCTCCTATTGGTGCGACATTATGAAAATGACCGACACTACACAGATCACCGATTTACGACGCTTTTGCGATCCTTTATCGGCGCATCTAGGCTTTACACGTTGCAACGTCGTTACCGGCGCCGGATGTGCGTCACTTTCAATTTGACCCGACGAGATCACAGTAGCGATGTCGCAGCGTGCAAAGTACCCCTTAAAGTTAGGTAAACACAACCTCAGAAGAATAACAACATATGACAAATTACATTACTCGTTATTTATTTAACAAAACTTTGCCAAAAAGCAAAAATAAACAATACAATTAAGTACACACTTACTGCTTCTAAATCATCTTAGAGACTAATTAGCAACAATATGCTTCTATTCAAATGCTCTTGACTGAATGACCAGCAGCAGCAAGTGGGACCACCCCTGTAAAAAAACCCTCCTACATGAGTATAAAGAGCTGTATGTAAGGGGCCACACCCTCATTGAAGCTTGATGCAAAACATGCGTTGGGTGCATTTTCTTTGATATATAAGGAGATATACTGTACATACTGCCCAGTTCCCTCTTGAAGATACCAATTGCATTACGGTTGTATAAGTGTAATGTGTATTATGTCCTGTGTTATTGAATTCTATGTAATTGTATAATAAGTGTGTTATATTTTGTTACCAGAATGTAGTGCAAGAAACAGTTAACAGTTGGAACCAGCCTATAGTGGGAGTGTCTAGTGCAGAGACAGAGGACAATTTTTTGTGGGAAGATCATATAGAGTCCAGTGTGTGACAGAGATAGACCTCAGGACTGGGTAGTCAATAAAGGACTGCAAGACATGGGTGTCCCTCAAGCAGAGGAGACGAAGCCAGAGATAGCATGATCCAAAGTATAAAAACAGAGTGATGTGACCATCACACAGAGTGATCTATGGAAGTTAAAGGGAACCTGTCACTAGATTTGGTGACTATAAGCTGCAGCAACCACCACTGGGCTCTTATATACAGCATTCTAGCTGTGTAGAGCGTAAAAATGCTTATGCACACTATAATACTTTGATCTGCTCAGGGCAGATCAAAGTTAGCCTGTGCAGGACCTCAAAGATGGGCAATAGAGGAGGTGCAGCACCCGAAGAACGGAGACACCCATCTGACCCATCTCCACCGAACCAACTGTTTAGGTAAGTATTGTAAAGTCATTTTTACATTCTACACAGCGGCCTTGGCTTTTATATACAGCATGTTAGAATGCTGTATATAAGAGCCCAGTGGTGGTGGCTGCAGCGTATAGTCACCAAATCTGGTTCCCTTTAAGTCAGCAGACTGACCAATGAAGCGAGTGGATGAGTGAGGTGGAGAGGAAGTTCAGAAGCATGGCCCTAGGAAGTTTAAACCTTTTGAAGGTAAAAGGCCCTATTAGAATAGAATGTGAGACAAAGGGGGTGTCCCTAGCAGAAGTCACATAGGTGTCAGTAAGTGTGAAGCTAAAGTCTGGCCATATTGGTAATACAGCTTCTTTAGAAGGAGAACAGGACGCAGGTCCATAGAATGCAAAGAATGCTTCTTACGGACTATATGGTGATGTTGAGCTTTGTGGTGGTGAAATGAACAGGACTAGAGAAGACATTCACAACTGAGGTGGAAGAAGTAGAGGGAATGTTTATGGAGATACTCCGTGCTTTTGAATAAATGAGCGAGAAGTTGTGATATATTGGTAAGCGGTGATGTTACTGCTGCCACCATTGCCATAGTAACTGAACGAGTGGCTTACTATATCAATGGTGATCTCCAATCATCTGATTTCTGGCGTCGCTATTCACTGGCTTCTGCATGAGCCAGTGAATAGCAGCGCCGGTAAACAGGGAGTTAACTCCTGCGGCTCCTGCGGGAGTCGGTGAATAACAGCGCCAGGAATCAGTTGATCGCTGTGGCATAACAGTGTGTGCCAGCCAATCCCTGCATGTGGACTGACTCTGTAAAGAGCGCCAACATGCAGGGAGTGGGAGCCCAGCATGTGCCCGAGCATCTCGCCGGTACTCGGCGCTCACCAAGTATCTCGAGTAGGGCTCTTTTCCACTTGCATACTGCTTACGATACGAGAGATTTGGAAGTGATATGCTAATGACCCTCTGCTGCGAGTATTAGCCGAGGGTCTTGCGACTGTGAGGTGATCTTGCGAACATATCACAGCCTTGGAGAAAAGGGAGGGAGCACTTTCTCACCATCTTCTACGCTGCCTGTCTCTGCATATATCACACTGCAGTCGCATAACATGTGAGTGTGTGCCACCCCCACGCCTGTAGCAGCCGGGCTCCTCGGATCCGGACCCGCTGTGTGGCTCAAGGGATCCTCCGGACCCAGGGGTCACGCGGACACGCCAAATGAAAAGGGGGACGCAGTTGTACAGCCTTGGCCGTATTCAATTCGTGACGCCACCCACAGTGTGTGGTGAAGTGGGACACCACTGCTGCTGTTGTGGGACACCCAGGGGAGATGTAGTGGCAGCTGGATGTGTCGCGGGCGGAGGAGGGGACGCCGCACCCTCCCTACTGCTCGGGTCCGGCTGCCGCGGCTGCTGCAGCCTGCCGCTGCTCGGTGGCTCGAGCGATGGGCCGGATCCCGGGGACTCGAGCGGCGCTCCTCGCCCGTGAGTGAAAAGGGGGGATTGGGTGTTGGGGATAGTCTATTGTCCGTGACGCCACCCACGGTTGTGGTGATTTGTTAACACCACCGCTGCTCTTTATGGGGAGCCCGGGAGTGATGGTATGGAGCAGCCAGTTGTTGATGTGCCCCTCCGTGGGTAGGGGTTGTGGTGCTCCCGGGGCCCGGTGATGGGGTTGGGATGGTGGACCGGCGGGTATGGGGCCTGTGGAGGTGCAGGGGCGCAGGGGCAGCGCTGTGCCGCACGGCACGGAAGTACTCACTCAGCCAGTAAACACGACACAGTTCTCGGTAAATAAACGGCTGGTTGGACGGGTCCCTCGGACGGTTCACGGTGCTGCGGTTCCCTGCAGTTAGCGGTGAAGGTCTCTTCCCTGCACTCATGGAATGTCTCTTTGGTAGCGATGGGTCCCCACCGGTTACCCGCTCTCCGGCTTCAATCTGGGCCGGAGGAGCCTCTCTCTTGCCCGCAGGCGCTGGCCCTGGGAAACTGGTGCCTTGGCGGTGGCGGTGTCTCCCCTCAATGGTCGGACTGTTGCCTTCAATCGGGACTTGGTTGTTAGGAGACAGACGTCCCCTTCACTGACGGATTTGGCAAATTATGGCGACTCCTAGCCTTGCCGGGATCCGAAAAGCCCCTGCCCTGGTGCTGACTGTCCTTCGTATACTGCTCCAGTACCGCCGGGTCACCACCCGTCCGCGGTCCTTCCAGCAACCTCCAGACAGTCCCACTGCAGACTATCACCGCCGTCTGCTGACCTTGCTGTCACAGTCCGGGGCACACACCCGGACCAGCTTCAGGCTTTACTACTCTTTCTTTTCACTTCTTTACTCCTGTTACAAGCTCCTCTCCTCTGCTCCACTACCACTTCACTTCCTTCTACTTTCACTTCCTAAACTGTTCTGCCTGGTTCTTCCCGCCTCCAGGGCTGTGAACTACTCGGTGGGCGGAGCCAACCGCCTGGCCCACCCCCTGGTGTGGACATCAGCCCCTGGAGGAAGGGAACAAGGATTTTGGGGTTAGCTGGTGTACCTGCAGGGAATGTGGGGTGCATGTGGTGTTGTGACCTGTGACCCCTGGCTTGCCCAGGGCGTCACATTCCCCCTTAGCAAAACGCAGACCGTCCTCGGGCTGCCCGTCCAACACCGGTTTTATTTTCCTTTTGGTTTTCTGAAAAGATAAAAAACGGTAACATATTTACAAATTATGGCATCATCCCACAGCGGGAGGTTCATTTCTTAAACGTTGCAAACGGTGTACGGTTACGGTTTCCGCTCTCTCCCACCCAAGTAACCTGGCCCTGATGCTGCCCCTAAAGCCCAGGCAGCACCCCTTGACCCAAGTCCTGCACCAAGTCACCCGAGCGGGATCTGTCCTTCCCCTCCAGAGGGTAGCCACCGGTTCCTGTGGTGGCTGGGCCCCAGCCTGCTCTGCTGAGGGCCCTCCCTCCAACCTGCCTCTCCGGAGGCGGCAACTGCGGAAACGGTAACGGTAGAACAACTTATTTACATGCCACTAACGTTTGTGGTTGCCCTGCAAGTTCACGGGCTTGTCCATGAGCAGTTCCTCATGCAAACACTTTTCAAACTGTCCCCACGGGGACAACGGTGCCGGCAACGGCCGGTTTCCAAATCACGGTAAATCAGATGATTTCTCAGTAATCATTTTGCTTATCATCATTTTTCAAACTTTCAAACAACAAACAACTCAATGGTGGTCCCAACGGGGACTGGACAACGGTGATCCGCTGCCATTACTCCGGATATTCAGCTTCATCCGAGGGAGGGGGTGCAGAACTCACTCGGCTCTCCTGGCTGCCCCTCAGTTTGGCATCTAGGGCGAACCACCCCCTCTCTCCACAGTGCCGGGTATACTGTACGATGTCACCCGGCATCAGGTTACGGCCGGGGTGCTCCTCGGGCAGGTGGGCATTCACATACCGCCGGGCTATAAACACTTCAGCCTCCAGGCCCGGTTCATAGATAAACCCATAGCCCCGGCGGACATCAAACCGCCTCACCTGTCCTTCATACAGCGGTCCCCAGACACGGAACGTCGCCTGGCGGAGATTGTCCTTCTCCCGGATTGCACGGGCCACCAGTTCCGCTTTCTTCTTTTCTCTTTCACCGATCTCCGGACCCAGTGGTACCGGCTCCCTGTCCCAATACGGTGCTGCTGCGAGCTCCGGCGCACAGATCGGGCCCCGCGGGACATCCTGGACATTGCCCACTGTCAGGGCTCTGGGCGGCAGGTCCCGCGGTGTCTTGGCCTCGGGCGCCGCCTTGCAGCGACAACCCGGCGCCACCTCAGCCGAGGTGTGGGGGATGGGCACAGGGGCTCTCTGCGGCCGGGCCTTCGGCTCAGAACGGGTCATCAGCTCCGGCTCGGGGAACTTCTCAGGGGCTGCCTCCGGTGCAGACTTCGGGGCCTTCCATGGCAGCACCTCCGGTTTGCTACGGGCTCCGGCTACAGGTCGGCCCGCCGGGGCGGGCATGCTGGGTATCGCAACCGGTTGCGGTGGCAGCGGGCCTAGTGGCGGGGTCACAGCCTCCGAGATGGGTGGCAAGGGAGGCAGCGGGGGGAGAGGGCTTGGACCGGGTCCCTCAGCCGCAGCGACCGGTCCCTCAGGGACATAGGGGCGTGGGTCACTCACCCTCCCTTCCTCCGCCTCCTCCTCGCGTCTCCGCACGGTGGCTATAACGTCCGCCATGTCGGTCTCCCACTCCTCCATGAAGAGCTGCATTTTGACCTGCAGCCTTTGATAGAGCTGCGCGGTCCGGATCTCCACCCACGCCGCGGTTCCCGGCGAGGGGGCTACGGTGCTTCGGGACGGCATCCACATTCTGCTGGCAACTCCTTCCAGGAACAGGGTGACTGCAGAGTCCTGGCGTCCCTGCTTTTATAGCTGCGCTCACATGCAGCCAGCCGCCATTGCGTCCCCCTTAGCTTCTTTCCGGCCCCTCCTCTATCGGGGCGGGGTTTTGGCCTTCGCGCCTCTACTACTCGAGAAGACGCTCGAGCGGGAACTTTTCACGCCAAAGATGGCGGCTTCTGAAATTTTACGGCCGGATGCCTCCGGCGGTCACAAGGCGCACCTCTACCCAACGGCAGAGCGGTAAGATCCTGTTCGTGACGCCAAGTTGTCGTGGGCGGAGGAGGGGACGCCGCGCCCTCCCTACTGCTTGGGTCCGGCTGCCGCGGCTGCTGCGGCCTGCCGCTGCTCAGTGGCTCGAGTGATGGGCCAGATCCCGGGGACTCGAGCGGCGCTCCTCGCCCGTGAGTGAAAAGGGGGGATTGGGTGTTGGGGATAGTCTATTGTCCGTGACGCCACCCACGGTTGTGGTGATTTGTTAACACCACCGCTGCTCTGTATGGGGAGCCCGGGAGTGATGGTATGGAGCAGCCAGTTGTTGATGTGCCCCTCCGTGGGTAGGGGTTGTGGTGCTCTCGGGGCCCGGTGATGGGGTTGGGATGGTGGACCGGCGGGTATGGGGCCTGTGGAGGTGCAGGGGCGCAGGGGCAGCGCTGTGCCGCACGGCACGGAAGTACTCACTCCGCCAGTAAACATGACACAGTTCTCGGTAAATAAACGGCTGGTTGGACGGGTCCCTCGGACGGTTCACGGTGCTGCGGTTCCCTGCAGTTAGCGGTGACGGTCTCTTCCCTGCACCTATGGAATTTCTCTTTGGTAGTGATGGGTCCCCACTGGTTACCCGCTCCCGGCTTCAATCTGGGCCGGAGGAGCCTCTCTCTTGCCCGCAGGCGCTGGCCCTGGGAAACTGGTGCCTTGGCGGTGGCGGTGTCTCCCCTCAATGGTCGGACTGTTGCCTTCAATCGGGACATGGTTGTTAGGAGACAGACGTCCCCTTCACTGACGGATTTGGCAAATTATGGCGACTCCTAGCCTTGCCGGGATCCGAAAAGCCCCTGCCCTGGTGCTGACTGTCCTTCGTATACTGCTCCAGTACCGCCGGGTCACCACCCGTCCGCGGTCCTTCCAGCAACCTCCAGACAGTCCCACTGCAGACTATCACCGCCGTCTGCTGACCTTGCTGTCACAGTCCGGGGCACACACCCAGACCAGCTTCAGGCTTTACTACTCTTTCTTTTCACTTCTTTACTCCTCTTACAAGCTCCTCTCCTCTGCTCCACTACCACTTCACTTCCTTCTACTTTCACTTCCTAAACTGTTCTGCCTGGTTCTTCCCGCCTCCAGGGCTGTGAACTCCTCGGTGGGCGGAGCCAACCGCCTGGCCCACCCCCTGGTGTGGACATCAGCCCCTGGAGGAAGGCAACAAGGATTTTGGGGTTAGCTGGTGTACCTGCAGGGAATGTGGGGTGCATGTGGTTTTGTGACCTGTGGCCCCTGGCTTGCCCAGGGCGTCACAGATGTTAACCCCTCCATGGGTAAGGATGGTTGCCCCGGGACCCAGTGTCTCTGTGCAGGGTATGGCGATGGCAGGGGCTTGCGCGCCTGGACATACCAGGGGATGTTTGGTTACTCACAATTAAATGAATCACATGAGTCTTTTGGTAAACCAAGGTGCTAGTGGCCGGCCGCCGCGGCCGGTTGTACTCTGGTCCCCCACCCGAGCTGGTGGTCTCCGTCTTTTCCCTCTGCATTGTGTTTGCTTGTGTTGGACTTCCCGGTATGGAACACGGGAGTCCGCTCCCTGCTTGTTGTGTACCTGAGGAGCCGTGCCCGCTGACCCGTGGGATCTCTGGGCCCTGGCGGTTGCCCCATCGCTCTCTGTGGGTGGTTATCTGCTTTTGGGACTTTGGTTGTTATAGGACCTATAATCCTGCCCTCAATCGGTTGATTAGCTAGGCCGTTGGTTCCAGTCTACTTCAGGGTCTGAGTACCCCCTCTGTGCACGATTTCCAGGTCGGGTCTCTGGTGTCGATACCGGCGAGCTGTCCCGGTCCACCTCGGATCTCCGGCTGCCGTCTTCCTGTCGCCTGCCGACGGAGACCACTGTCTGCCACCTAGCCAAGGTACCAGGGTTCCAACCCTGGCACCGTTCAACTTGAGCTTCTCCTCTGCTGGAGCTACACCTAGCCCCAGCCTCCACTCCTCTCAACTTGAACTACAGACTTAATCTGCTTGTTTTCCCGCCCCGGGCTGTCTATACCCCTAGGTGAGCGTTTCCTAACCGCCTGGTCCCCACTGGTGTGCTTGTCTTGCCCTGAGGGGGGTGACTAGGGTTTCAGGTCAGCTGTATGTAACCCTGTGAGGGAAGGTGTTATGTGGGGGCCTGATGTGTGACTACCTGGTTTTGCCAGGTTTTGCTAGGGCGTCACGAGTGCAGTGCGATGTTTCATACGCTCCCATAGGCTTGTATGTGGGTGCGTCATCCAAGACTCGCTGCAAAACGCAGCATGCTGCGATTGCACTGAGAGCATGATTCATGTCGAGAAATAAAAGGAAAGAGGAAACTGGCTCATTGATTAACACTGGTGCAAGTGCAATCCAATTTTTTATCGGTTCGCACTCGCTCCAGAAAATCGCAAGTCGAAAAGAGCCTGTACTCAGATGCTCGGGCGAGCACCGAGTACCAGCGAACTTGCTTGCCCATCCCTACATCTCACCTTTGTCTTGTTGTTCTACTAGACATTGCTCCCACCTGGCCAGAATCCTACTCCACACTGATGAGGGGCAATACCCCGAAACAGCTGTCTGTGGTTGGATACCTGGCCTTGGTATTTCCCTTGTCATATCTTTAAACTCGTCAAGAGCTGGATATTGACTAAAAGGGCCACTTAATATGGTGGTTATGGTGGTGTCCTAAAAAGAGCCACTCTTTGGCTAGGTCCTTCCCAGAGGGATATCTGGCTATTTTCTGTATCGAGACCTTTTTGATTTACATCTCACCTATGACTACCACCCCATTGTACTTTAAAGTGTTTTAACTTACACAGCATTTGCTATTGTTGGCGTTTACCTTTTGAATATCTGTCCTCAATACTGTGATTGCACACAATATAACTCTGTATTGATTTGTAGTATTCACAAAAGGGAGTTTTGTTATTTTTACTTATCTACCTTTAATATTTTATATGTCTGACTTTTCCATGCCTATTTTTATGCATTATTAGGTTGTCCAACAAAATATATACAATGCCTTGAGAAAGTATTCGGCTCCCTTGATTTTTTTCAACCTTTTCCCACATTTCAGGCTTCAAACATAAAGAAAAAAATTTTAATTTTATGGTGAAGAATCAACAACAAGTGGGACACAATTGTGAAGTTGAATGAAATTTATTGCTTATGTTAAACATTTTTTAAAAATAAAAAACTGAAAATTGGGGCGTGCAATATTATTCGGCCCCTTTACTTTCAGTGCAGAAAACTCACTCCAGAGGTTCATTGATGATCTCTGAATGATCCAATGTTGTCCTAAATGAATGATGATGATAAATATATGCCACCTGTGAGTAATCGTCTCCGTATAAATGCACCTGCTCTGTGATAGTCTCAGTGTTCTGTTTAAAGCGCAGAGAGCATCATGAAGCCCAAGGAACACAACATGTAGGTCTGTGATACTGGTGTGGAGAAGTTTAAAGCTGGATTTGGTTACAAAAAGATTTCCAAAACTTTAAACATCCCAAGAAGCACTGTGCAAGCAATCATATTGACATGGAAGGAGTATCATACCACTGCAAATCTACCAAGACCCGGCCATCCATCCAAACTTTCATCTCAAACAAGGAGAAGACTGATCAGAGATGCAGCCAAGAGGCCCATGATCACTCTGGATGAACTGCAGAGATCTACAGCTGAGGTGGGAGAGTCTCTCCATAGGACAACAATCAGTCATACACTGCACAAATCAGGCCTTTATGGAAGAGTGGCAAGACGAAAGCCATTTCTCAAAGATATCCATAAAATGTGTCGTTTAAAGTTTGCCACAAGCCACCTGGGAGACACACCAAACATGTGGAAGAATGTGCTATGGTCAGATGAAACAAAATCAAACTTTTTGGGCCCAATGCCAAACATATCGTTTGCAACACAGCAACACAGCTCATCACCCTGAACACACCATCCCCACTGTCAAACATGGTGGTGACAGCATCATGGTTTGGGCCTGCTTTTCTTCAGCAAGGACAGGAAAGATGTTAAAATTGATGGGAAGATAGATGGAGCCAAATACAGGACCATTCTTGAAGAAAACCTGTTGGAGTCTGCAAAAGACCCGAGACTGGGACAGAGATTTGTCTTCCAACAAGACAATGATCACAAACATAAAGCAAAATCTACAATGGAATGGTTCACAAATAAACGTATCCAGGTGTTAGAATGGCCAAGTCAAAGTCCATACATCAATCCAATCGAGAATCTGTGAAAAGAGCTGAAAACGCCTGTTCACAAACGCTCTCCATCCAACTTCACTCAGCTCGAGCTATTTGCAAAGGAAGAATGGGCAAGAATTTCAGTCTCTCGATGTGCAAAACTGATAGACATATACCCCAAGTGACTTGCAGCTGTAATCGCAGCAAACAGTGGCGCTACAAAGTATTAACTTAAAGGGGCCGAATAATATTGCACGCCCCAATTTTCAGTTATTTATTTTGTAAAATAGTTTAAAATAAGCAATACATTTCGTTCAACTTCACAATTGTGTCCCACTTGTTTTTGATTCTTCACCATAAAATTTAAATTGTTATCTTTATGTGTGAAGCCTGAAATGTGGGAAAAGGTTGAAAAAAATCAAGGGGGCCGAATACTTTTCCATGGCACTGTATATATATATACAGTGCCTACAAGTAGTATTCAACCCCCTGCATATTTAGGAGGTTTGATAAGATGCAAATAAGTTAGAGCCTGCAAACTTCAAACAAGAGCAGGATTTATTAACAGATGCATAAATCTTACAAACCAACAAGTTATGTTGCTCAGTTAAATTTTAATACATTTTCAACATAAAAGTGTGGGTCAATTATTATTCAACCCCTAGGTTTAATATTTTGTGGAATAACCCTTGTTTTCAATTACAGCTAATAATCGTCTTTTATAAGACCTGATCAGGCCGGCACAGGTCTCTGGAGTTATCTTGGCCCACTCCTCCATGCAGATCTTCTCCAAGTTATCTAGGTTCTTTGGGTGTCTCATGTGGACTTTAATCTTGAGCTCCTTCCCCAAGTTTTCAATTGGGTTAAGGTCAGGAGACTGACTAGGCCACTGCAACACCTTGATTTTTTCCTTCTTGAACCAGGCCTTGGTTTTCTTGGCTGTGTGCTTTGGGTCGTTGTCTTGTTGGAAGATGAAATGACGACCCATCTTAAGATCCTTGATGGAGGAGCGGAGGTTCTTGGCCAAAATCTCCAGGTAGGCCGTGCTATCCATCTTCCCATGGATGCGGACCAGATGGCCAGGCCCCTTGGCTGAGAAACAGCCCCACAGCATGATGCTGCCACCACCATGCTTGACTGTAGGGATGGTATTCTTGGGGTCGTATGCAGTGCCATCCAGTCTCCAAACGTCACGTGTGTGGTTGGCACCAAAGATCTCGATCTTGGTCTCATCAGACCAGAGAACCTTGAACCAGTCTGTCTCAGAGTCCTCCAAGTAATCATGAGCAAACTGTAGACGAGCCTTGACATGATGCTTTGAAAGTAAAGGTACCTTACGGGCTCGTCTGGAACGGAGACCATTGCGGTGGAGTACGTTACTTATGGTATTGACTGAAACCAATGTCCCCAATGCCATGAGATCTTCCCGGAGCTCCTTCCTTGTTGTCCTTGGGTTAGCCTTGACTCTTCGGACAAGCCTGGCCTCGGCACGGGTGGAAACTTTCAAAGGCTGTCCAGGCCGTGGAAGGCTAACAGTAGCTCCATAAGCCTTCCACTTCCGGATGATGCTCCCAACAGTGGAGACAGGTAGGCCCAACTCCTTGGAAAGGGTTTTGTACCCCTTGCCAGCCTTGTGACCCTCCACGATCTTGTCTCTGATGACCTTGGAATGCTCCTTTGTCTTTCCCATGTTGACCAAGTATGAGTGCTGTTCACAAGTTTGGGGAGGATCTTAATTAGTCAGAAAAGGCTGGAAAAAGGGATAATTAATCCAAACATGTGAACCTCATTGTTCTTTGTGCCTGAAATACTTCTTAATACCTTAGGGGAACCAAACAGAATTCTGGTGGTTTGAGGGGTTGAATAATAAATGACCCTGTGAATAAACTTTTCACAATTTAAAAATAACATTCTTTTTTGCTGCAGTGCATTTCACACTTCCAGGCTGATCTACAGTCCAAATGTCACAATGCCAAGTTAATTCCGAATGTGTAAACCTGCTAAATCTGCAGGGGGTTGAATACTACTTGTACGCACTGTATATATATATATATATATATATATATATATATATATATATATATATACACAGTACAGACCAAAAGTTTGGACACACCTTCTCATCTCTAGAAGAACTGTTAAGAGGAGACTGCTAAAGACAAGCAACAAGCAGAAGAGACTTGTTTGGGCTAAAGAACACAAGGAATGGACATTAGACCAGTGGAAATCTGTGCTTTGGTCTGATGAGTCCAAATTTGAGATCTTTGAATCCAACCACCGTTTCTTTGTAAAAAAGGTGAACGGATGGACTCTACATGCCTGGTTACCACCGTGAAGCATGGAGGAGGAGGTGTGATGGTGTGGGGATGCTTTGCTGCTGACACTGTTGGGGATTTATTCAAAACTGAAAGCATACAGAACCAGCATGCCTACCACAGCATCTTGCAGTGGCATGCTATTCATGCTATTCATTCACAATATTTATTGTGTAAGGGCTATTTGACTAAGAAGGAGAGTGATGGAGTGCTACGCCAGATGACCTGGTCTCCACAGTCACCAGACCTGAACCAAATCAAGATGATTTGGGGTGAGCTGGACCGCAGAGTAAAGGCAAAAGGGCCAACAAGTGCTAAGAATCTCTGGGAACTCCTTCAAGACTGTTGGAAAACAATTTCGGGTGAATACGTCTTGAAGCTCATCAAGAGAATGCCAAGAGTGTGCAAAGCAGTAATCGAAGCAAAAGGTGGCTACTTTGAAGAACCTAGAATATAAGACATATTTTCAGTTGTTTCACACTTTTTTAAGTATTTAATTCCACGTGTTTTAATTCATAGTTTTGATGCCTTCAATGTGAATCTACAATTTTCAGAATCATGAAAATAAAGAAAACTCATTGAATGAGGTGTGTCCAAACTTTTGGTCTGTACTGTATATTTTATTGATTTTGAGCGTTGTACATTTTCTATATATACAGAAGTTTGTCCACAAAGAAAATTGTGCTTTTAGCACTATTTTCTCAGACCCGTAGTTTTCTCATTTTTTAGGGATATTGGGCTCAGTGACAGCTTATTTTTGCATCTTGATATGATGTATTTAATTATACCTTTTTTGCCCGGATGCTACATTTTGATCGCCTATTATTGTATGTTTTAAAAATTTTTGTACCTAGCGAAAAACGTAATTTTGGAGTTTGGAATTTTTTTCTCGCCATGCTGTATACTGATCAGGTTAATTGATTTTATATTTTGATAGATCAGGCATTTCTGAACATGGCAATATCAAATATGTGGTTTTTAATCATGTTTTAACTGTTTTATTTTCAACTAGCTGTAGTACCCGGGCGTTGCCCGGGATAGTCTCTGTCTGTCTCTGTGTGTCTGTCTCTGTGTGTCTGTCTATGTGTGTCTCTTTCCCCATCTGTCTCTTTCCCCATCTGTCTCTTTCTCCGTCTGTCTCTTTCTCCATCTGTCTCTTTCACCGTTTGTCTCTTTCCCTGTCTGTCTCTTTCCCCATTTGTCTCGTTCCAGGTCTGTCTCATTCCAGGTCTGTCTCGTTCCAGGTCTGTCTTGTTAGAGGTCTGTCTCTTTCCCCGTCTGTCTCTTTCCCCATCTGCTTCTTTCCCGGTCTGTCTCTTTCCCAGTCTGTCTCCTTCCCAGTTTATCTCTTTCCCAGTCTGTCTCTTTCCTCGTCCATCTCTTTTCCAGTCCGTCTCTTTACCCATCTGTCTCTTTCCTCGTCTGCCTCGTCTGTCTCTTTCCCTGTCTCTGTCTCTTTCCCTGTTTCTTTGACTGTCTGTCTCTTTCTATGTCTGTCTCTCTTTCTGTCTCTTTACCTGTCTGCCTGTCTCTGTCTGTGTCTGTCTTTGTCTCTCTCTCTCTGTCTCTTTCCCTGTCTGTCTCTCTCTGTCTGCCTCTGTCTCTTTGACTGTCTCCTTCTCTCTGTTTCTTTCTGTCTCTCTATCCGTCTTCCCACCGACATCTTATTACCTCATACATAAGCTTCTTATACTAACAATTTATTTTGTTCCTATAGCAACCACTCACAGCTGCTATTAATAACCTATTGCTCGCAGCTCCATTGACTTTAATGGAGGCAGGTTTTTTGAAGAGTAACTGTAAAGTGCATGGTTAAATTTTCCCATCAAAACATAGTCTATGATGTGCCCTGAGTCACATGAGGTGTCCGTGCAAAGTTTCGTGATTGCAAATGCGACGGTGCGGATTCCTTTAGCGAACACACACACATACATACATACATACACACACACATACATTCAGCTTTATATATTAGATGGGACGAAAAGGGGGTGATTTGAATGTTTAGATTTTTTTTTGTTTTGTTTTGTTTTTTTAAACTTTTTTTTACATTTTTTTATTTATTCTACTAGTTCGCTTAGGGGACTTTATGGATCAGAAGTCTGATCCCTTGTTTATTTCTGTTGATCCGAGCTGCACAACTTTGATCAGCAGAAATGCAGCATTTCTGTGAGAGCTGGCATTCTTTCGCCTCTTACAGGAAGTACATCATGATAGTGACAGGAGTAATCACACGATCCCGAGCTACCATAGCAACCATCAGCTCCCCTTGGGGACGGGGCTTCCAATGGCTGCGGGGAACAGCGCGATCACTGCTGTGGCCATTTAAATTATGCTGTCACATTTTGACAGCGCGATCTAAGTGGCAAGCAGACACAGGTGGATCACATATCCACCCGCACCTGTTAGGCCCACATGTCTGCTGTTGAAATCAGCAGACATGTGCAGCAACCAGCGGTGATTACCGCTACATGACCAATGACGTACCAGTACGTCATTGGTCGTGAAGGGGTTAAAACCAAGGTTATTCTGAATCTTCACTCATAAATCAATCAATCTACTCTGCTCTATAACATGATGCCTGCAGACTTAGCTGCATTTTCATGATGACAGGCTCCCTTTAAATACAAACCAAAGAATACAAAAGCACAAAATGATTATAAGACAATTTTCAAACAATTTGGAGTTATTGACTCTACAATGAGAAAGATTATTCAAAAGTGGAAAACATTCAAAATGGTTGACAATCTTCACGAGTGGATAACCAGCAATTTCACTTGGAGGTTAGACTACACAATACTCAGAGAGAGAAATCATAAAAATCCAAGAGCTTCAGCTCAGACTCTAAAGCCCTCAATTAGTATGTTAAATATTCAAGTTCATGAATCCTCATCTTTCAAAAAATAACGTGGCTGACGTGGCTGGCTTCTGAAACTTTTGTAACTTTTCTTAAAATGTATTTATTATTAAGATGGCTGGACCATATACTCTTTATCTTTTATGTCATATTGCCTTTTACATTGTAAGCTGACAAGCAGGACTGTCATTGCTCTTGTTTTAATTGCAGTATTATGTGCTACTCTGTAATGCCTGATATGGTTTGTACATACACACTTTTAATTGTAAAGTGCTGCATACAATGTTGCCACCATATAAAAAATATATATTATTAATTACAGCTAAAATTTGGAAAGTTGCAGGAAACCAAAATGGAGTTATTTTGACATAAATGGCCCTGCCCTAATCAAATACAGCATATTAGCACAAACATGTCATGAAAACAGTAATTCTTGGTGGTGAAGGAGGAAATGGTTTAGGCTTGTTTTGTAGCCAGAGAACCAAGGTATATTGCAGTCACTGAGTCAACCATGAACTCCTCTGTATACCAAACACTTCTACAGTCGAGTGTGAGGCCACCTATCAAAACTCTAAAGGCCGCTTTACACGCAACGACATCGCTAACGAGATATCGTTGGGGTCACGGAATTCGAGATGCACATCCGGCCTTGTTAGCGACGTCGTTGCGTGTGACACCTACGAGCAACCGCTAAAGATCACAAATACTCACAAAATCGTTGATCGTTGACACGTCGTTCATTTTCCAAATGTCGTTGAACTTCTGGGACGCAGGTTGTTCATCGTTCCTGAGGCAGCACACATCGCTATGTGTGACACCCCGGGAACGACGAACAACAGCGTTCCTGCGTCCTCCGGCAATGAGGTGGGAGTGACGTGAATGCGACTGCTCTCCACCGCTCTGCTTCTATTGGTGGCCCGCTGATTGACGTCGCTGTGACACTGCACGAACCGCCCCCTTAAAAAAGAGGTTGTTCGCCGCCCACAGCGACGTCGCTAGGAAGGTAAGTATGTGTGACGAGTCCTAGCGATATTGTTCACCACGGGCAGCAATTTGCCCGTGACGCACAAACGATGGGGGCGGGTGTGATCGCTAGCGACATCGCTAGCGATGTCGCAGCATATAAAGCGGCCTTAAAGCTTGGTCGAAACTTGGTCATACACCATCTGTATATAAATGAATGCTTACAAATAGTGATGAGCGAGCATGCTTGTCACTACTCGGTACTCGCACGAGTATCGCTGTACTCGGGCTGCTCGGCGGGGACCGAGTAATCTCGCGATACTCGTGCTGTACTCGTGGTCTTCACTTCTGCATGTTGGCGCTCTTTTGAGAGCCAGCCCTCATGCAGGGATTGGCTGGCAGACCACTGCAATGCCACAGCCCTGTTAGTTGTGGAATTGCAGTGATTGGCCGGCCTGCACAGCGTGACCGAGCCTTTATATCGGCCGGCGCGCTGTGCTCTGCTCACAGCTATCCAGACTGTCAGTGCAGGGAGAGTGTCGCTGATTCAGGGAAAGCTTTGCGGCCCTTTATAGCTTTTTCAGTTGCAGGGCTGCAAACAGTGTGACCAAAAGTCCTTCTCAGGACTATTCTAGTTGTATACAGGCAGGCAGGGTATAGCCAGGTCGGAGTACAGTAGCAGAGTCCTTCTCAGGACTACTGTTGCTATATACAGGCAGGGTATAGCCAGGTCTGAATACAGGCTAGTGACCAAAAGAGTCCTTGTCAGGACTATTGTACCAGTATACAGGCAGGCAGGCAGGGTAGTGGTGACCGTATACCAGCCTTCATCATATCTGGGGCTGGTGTACACAGTGTAAAACAGTCCAGATAGTGTCTGACTTGTCTGTAATTGTCGCTCCCCAAAAAAACCTGTTAGGTTCTTATTGCGTCCGTGCTTGGTTTTTAAAACCGCACGTGTGTGCCTGTTGGTGGCAGCGTACAGGTGCACTTGTGTGCAATTTCCAGAAACTTTAATATAACGCACAAGTAGTGAATATACACGTCAGCAGTGCACAGCATTGCAAAATGCGCAAGGGCATTGGCAAGGAACAAGGAAGTGGACGTGATGGTGGTGCAGGCAGAGGCCGAGGTCGTGGGCAAGCTCTAATTTCGCCACAACAAAGGGCCACATCTAGTCGCTCGCACGTCCTGTCCCAAATTCTTGGGGACCGCAGCAGTACACCGCTCTTGAACCAAGACCAGTGTCAACAGGTTGTTAGTTGGATAGCAGATAATGCTTCCAGTCAGATTGGCACCACCACAAACACTCTGTCTTCCACACGGTCAAGTGTCAGTAGCCGTGATACTGCACCGCACATTTCTGAACCTGATCCTCCTTCCTACCACCAGGCTGAGTACACGTCCTCCTCGGACATTAATGATCCCACACTTGGACACTCGGAAGAGCTGTTCACGTTTCCATTCACACATTCTGGCCTCTCGCCAGCTCATATTGAAGTGGGTCATGAGGAGATCGTCTGTACAGATGGCCAAATATTTGAGCAGCCACGTTCTCACGAAGTTGGCAACGTGTCTCAACAAGTGGTGGACGATGATGAGACACAATTGTCAGGAAGTCAGGAGGAGGAGCAGGGTGCGGAAGAGGAAGACGACGTGGTGGATGATCCAGTAACTGACCCAACCTGGCAGGAGGATATGCAGAGCGAGGACAGCAGTGCACAGGGGGAGGGAGGCGTAGCATCACAACAGGCAGTAAGAAGCAGGGTGGTGGCCCCAGGCAGAAGTCAGGCAACCGTTCCCCGGAACAACACGACGACACAAGGTGCCTGTACAAATGTTAGGTCTTCCCGAGTCTGGCAGTTTTTTAAGTTGGATCCAGATGATTCAAAAAAGGCCATTTGCAACACCTGCCGTGCCAGCATCAGCAGGGGTACCAAAACTAGCAGCCTGACCACCACCAGCATGATCAGGCACATGTCAGCCAAGCACCCGACTTTGTGGGAAGTACAACAGAGTCGAGGAGCAGTGCTTGCTGATGTCACTGCTACGTCTTCGCTGGTTGTGCATGCGAGCCAATCCCCTGTCCATGCTGCCTGCGAACAAGCCTCCTCCACTCCTGCACCTGCAGTTGCCTACGCAGAAAGAACACCATCATCAAGCACGTCCTTGTCCCAGCGCAGCGTTCAGTTATCCATTCAGCAAACCTTTGAACGCAGGCGCAAATACACTCCCAACACCCCACATGCCACAGTTCTAAATGCTAACATTTCGCGACTGCTTGCGCTGGAAATGTTGCCTTTTAGGCTGGTGGAGACAGAAGCATTCCGTGACCTGATGGCGGCAGCTGTCCCACGTTACTCGGTCCCCAGCCGCCACTATTTCTCCCGGTGTGCCGTCCCCGCGTTGCATAACCACGTGTCACAAAACATCACACGTGCCCTGAACAACGCTGTTTCACCCAAGGTCCACCTAACCACAGACACGTGGACAAGTGCTTGTGGGCAAGGCCGCTACATCTCGTTGACGGCACACTGGGTTAATATTGTGGAAGCTGGGACCCAGTCTGAGCGAGGGACGGAACACGTCCTTCCCACACCAAGGTTTGCAGGCCCTACCTCAGTCAGTGTTTCACCCACACTCTACAGCTCCGGAATGTCATGCTCTTCAGCCTCCTCCTCCTCCTGCGCATCCTCATCCACTGTGCCCTCCACACCAGTCACAAGCTGGAAGCACTGCAGCACTGCCTCGGCGAAGCGGCAACAGGCTGTGCTGAAGCTAATCTGCATAGGTGACAAACCCCACAATGCAGAAGAGCTGTGGACAGCTCTGAAACAGCAGGCAGATCACTGGCTCACACCTCTGAACCTAAAGCCAGGAAAGGTCGTGTGTGACAATGGCCGGAACCTGGTGGCGGCTTTGAGGCGAGGCCAGCTGACACATGTTCCATGCGTGGCCCATGTGCTCAACCTCGTGGTTCAGCGGTTTATAAAGTCATACCCAGAGCTGTCTGATCTGCTGGTAAAAGTTCGCCGCCTGTCTGCACATTTTCGAAAGTCACCTACTGCTTCAGCCGGCCTTGCCGGCTTTCAGCGCCGTTTGCATCTTCCGGCTCACAGACTGGTGTGTGATGTCCCCACGCGTTGGAATTCAACTCTGCACATGTTGGTCAGGATATGTGAGCAGAAGAGGGCAGTTGTTGAGTACCTGCATCACCTAAGCCGTCGGGAAATGGGTCAAACTCCACACATAACACCTGAGGAGTGGAGATGGATGTCAGACCTATGTACCATCCTCCAAAACTTTGAGGACTCCACCAAGATGGTGAGTGGTGATGACGCCATTATTAGCGTCACCATACCGCTACTCTGCCTTCTAAAACGGTCTCTGCTGAAAAACAAACATGATGCATTGCAGGCGGAGCGCGATGAGTTGCAGCAAGAAACAGTAGTGGGTGTGGGTGATAACACACAGCCCAGCCTCGTCTTATCACAACGTGCAGTGGAGGACTATGACGAGGAGGAGGATGAAGACATGGAGCAACTCTCCGGCCAAATTGAGGATATGACATGCACACCAGTCATATCCTCGGTTCAGCGTGGCTGGCCAGAGGACAGGGTAGATGAGGAGGAGGAGGAGGAGGAGGAGGACAGCATGTTCAGTCATCTTGTTGGTCAGGCTACTGAAGTCCTGGCTGTTAAGAGTCTGGCGCACATGGCTGACTTTATGGTAAGCTGCCTGTCTCGTGACCCTCGCGTTAAGAACATCTTGGCCGACAATCATTACTGGTTGGTAACACTGTTAGACCCACGCTACAAGGATAACTTTTTGTCTCTTATTCCCGTGGAGGAGAGGTCAACCAAAATGCAGCAGTTCCGGAAGGCCATACTCACGGAAGTAGGCAAAGCATTCCCCTCACAAAACGCTAGCGGCATAGGTCAGGAATCAGTGGACAACCGAGGCGTACAGCCGAGAGAGGCACAAGTCCAATCCGCCAGAGGTAGGGGAACAGTCTTTAAGATGTGGGACAGTTTTCTCAGCCCCTCACGTACCACAGCCCCTGAGGTGCGGGGTAGTGCCACAAGAAATCCTAAGTTTGCCCAGATGCTGAAGGAGTACCTTGCAGATCGAACAACTGTACTCCGACATTCCTCTGTGCCTTACAATTATTGGGTATCCAAGCTGGACACGTGGCATGAATTGGCTCTCTACGCCTTGGAAGTCCTGGCCTGCCCTGCTGCTAGCGTTTTGTCAGAGCGTGTTTTTAGTGCCGCAGGTGGAATCATTACAGATAAACGCACCCGCCTGTCAACTGAAAATGCTGACAGGCTGACTCTGATCAAGATGAACAAGGGTTGGATTGGGCCAGACTTCACCACACCACCAGCAAATGAGAGCGGAATTTAAAGTTTGCCATGTACCTCCACTCACCCATGGGTACACACTTCTGGACTTTGGATAATCGCTGGACTGCTCCTCCTTCTCCTCATGCGCCACCATGATGATGACCGTTACAAATTGCAATACTTAGGCCTTTGTTTCAGGTATACCCCCAGTGGTAAATTTTTTCGCCCATTCTTTGCAGAATGGACATTACAACGACAGGAGACCCGCTCCTTTGCAATGGGAACAATGTTTTGAGGCCCTCATGCACGTCTCTACCCAGGGACAACGTGGAGCCTCCCAATTTTTGGCTGCCCTGCCTAAGGGCTATACTATAATACACCCACTTCCTTAAAATGGACACTTAATGTTTTGAGGCCCTCATGCACGTCTCTACCCAGGGACAACGTGGAGCCTCCCAATTTTTGGCTGCCCTGCCTAAGGGCTATACTATAATACACCCACTTCCTTAAAATGGACACTTAATGTTTTGAGGCCCTCATGCACGTCTCTACCCAGGGACAACGTGGAGCCTCCCAATTTTTGGCTGCCCTGCCTAAGGGCTATACTATAATACACCCACTTCCTTAAAATGGACACTTAATGTTTTGAGGCCCTCATGCACGTCTCTACCCAGGGACAACGTGGAGCCTCCCAATTTTTGGCTGCCCTGGCAAATGGCTATACTGAAATAGACCCACTTCCTTACAATGGGCACTTCAGGTTTACAGGCCATCATGCACGTCTCTATCCAGGGACAATGTGGAGCCTCCCAATTTTTGGCTGCCCTGGCAAAGGGCTATACTGAAATAGACCCACTTCCTTACAATGGGCACTTCAGGTTTACAGGCCATCATGCACGTCTCTATCCAGGGACAATGTGGAGCCTCCCAATTTTTGGCTGCCCTGGCAAAGGGCTATACTGAAATAGACCCACTTCCTTACAATGGGCTCTTCAGGTTTACAGGCCATCATGCACGTCTCTATCCAGGGACAATGTGGAGCCTCCCAATTTGTGGCTGCCCTGGCAAAGGGCTATACTGAAATAGACCCACTTCCTTACAATGGGCACTTCAGGTTTACAGGCCATCATGCACGTCTCTATCCAGGGACAATGTGGAGCCTCCCAATTTTTGGCTGCCCTGGCAAAGGGCTATACTGAAATAGACCCACTTCCTTACAATGGGCTCTTCAGGTTTACAGGCCATCATGCACGTCTCTATCCAGGGACAATGTGGAGCCTCCCAATTTGTGGCTGCCCTGGCAATGGGCTATACTGAAATAGACCCACTTCCTTACAATGGGCACTTCAGGTTTACAGGCCATCATGCACGTCTCTATCCAGGGACAATGTGGAGCCTCCCAATTTGTGGCTGCCCTGGCAAAGGGCTATACTGAAATAGACCCACTTCCTTACAATGGGCACTTCAGGTTTACAGGCCATCATGCACGTCTCTATCCAGGGACAATGTGGAGCCTCCCAATTTGTGGCTGCCCTGGCAAAGGGCTATACTGAAATAGACCCACTTCCTTACAATGGGCACTTCAGGTTTACAGGCCATCATGCACGTCTCTATCCAGGGACAATGTGGAGCCTCCCAATTTGTGGCTGCCCTGGCAAAGGGCTATACTGAAATAGACCCACTTCCTTACAATGGGCACTTCAGGTTTACAGGCCATCATGCACGTCTCTATCCAGGGACAATGTGGAGCCTCCCAATTTGTGGCTGCCCTGGCAAAGGGCTATACTGAAATAGACCCACTTCCTTACAATGGGCACTTCAGGTTTACAGGCCATCATGCACGTCTCTATCCAGGGACAATGTGGAGCCTCCCAATTTGTGGCTGCCCTGGCAAAGGGCTATACTGAAATAGACCCACTTCCTTACAATGGGCACTTCAGGTTTACAGGCCATCATGCACGTCTGTATGCAGGGGCATTGGTGAACCTCACAATTTTGGACTGCCCTGGCAAAGGAAAATACTACAAAGACTCACTTCCTCAAAATGGGCACATTAGACTCAAGAGGCCTTCATGTACGTCTCTTCTCAGGGACATCGGAGTGCCACACAATGTTTTCACGTAAAATCTTTCATGTATTAATCTCAAAAAGTAACATACACCAGCTCTATCTCACTATAGGGTATGTGCCCTTAACATTTCTGCCATGAAAAATCATTTTGGGGTCATTTTGGAAGGTTTTCTGGTGAGTCCGTAAAAATGGCGTGAAACGCGGACAAAATTGTTCACAGCTGTGACTTTTGAGTGATAAATGCTTCAAGGGGTCTTCCCCATGCTGTTGCCATGTCATTTGAGCACTCTTCTGAGACTTTTGTGACATTTTTAGGGTTTCTCCATGCTGCCGGGGGGTCATTTCACAAAAATACTCGGGTCTCCCATAGGATAACATTGGGCTCGTTGCTCGGGCCGAGTACACGAGTATCTTGGGAGGCTCGGCCCGAGCTTCGAGCACCCGAGCTTTTTAGTACTCGCTCATCACTACTTACAAACCTTTAAGGGGTTTTAAGTCTGATCATACCACATCTCCTGCTTTCTAATTTCATTCTTCCTTTAACCATACTGGAAAAACATGGATTGCGACATGGATGGACACATGGATGGACAAAACGGGCCGTGCAATACGTGCATTTTTTTTAAACGGACGTGTGAATAAGGCCTAAAGGCATGTAATGTGCGCACGTTGCGTACTTCACTGCAGAAATTTCTGCAGCGATCTGAAGAGCACATGTGCGCTTTAAATCACTGCAGAAATGTCCGTAGTGAAAAAAAAAAAAAAGCCGATTCCATGCGCTCTGCCTGCAGCTCCTGCCATAGACAGAGTAGGAGCTGCCGGCAAAGCGCACGGAAGAAGTGACATGTCACTTCTTAGAACGCAGCGCTTCGGCAGTAGCCGAAGCGCTGCGCTCTAAAACGCCACGTGCGCACGGCCACTGCACAATCTCCATAGACTGTGCAGGGGACGCAGGACGCATGCAGTTACGCTGCGCTACAAAGCGCAGCGTAACTGCATGTATTTACGCAACGTGCGCACATAGCCTAATAAGATGCTAGGTAGAACACATTTCTGAGGAAAGCTGAATTGTTCTCAGCCTTCATGTTCCTATTTAGCAATGAACGTTTTTGTTCCTGCAAGAATATTGCAATTGGATTAAAGCCACAGAGTCCTGTAACATTGGACATTTCAACGCAAATCAGCTGGATTCAAGTGTCACATTTTATATAATTGTATTCAGAGGCAGTTAATGAACAAGTCTGTCATCCTCTTTACAAAAATGAAGCTGTGGGATGTTGCCAAGTTTCATGTTACATTTTAACAGTATTTAACACAAAATAAAACTGAATATGGACCTGAAGCTAAACCTTCATTGAATAAAAGACTGTGCATTCTGTGTATTTGGCAAGATTTTTTTCTAACCATATTAAATATATTTCAAAGAATTGTTAAAAATGTTATACCCTATGTGAGGTAGCAACCACCAATGTTGTGGATGGTTGCAGTGGAGAAGGATCCCCCTGTGATATTGAACTGAAGGTGTGACTGTGGGACCTGTAGTTCCACAGAACTTGGGTTGTAATTAGAGATGAGCGAACCGGTCGCGGTTCGGCTCGAGTTCGGTTCGCCGAACGGGTGTCTCGTTCGAGTTCGGTTCGACGAACGTTCGACGAACCGAACTCTAACCGCATAGGAAACAATAGGAGGCAATCACAAACACATAAAAACACATTATAAATGTACACATACAGTTAATAAACATGGCCATAACACTTACCGGTCCCCGCGATCCCTCCTGCACTCTGTCTCCTGCCGCTATTCCATCCGATGATCGCTGAATCCTCCCGGTAACCAGCACTGCCAGCAGTGATGCAGGACCTATCGTGATGTGAAAAATAGCCATGTGACCAGTCACGTGCCTGTTATCTCATTGGCTACAGACTGGTCACATGACTATGACGCGTCCTGTAGGACCTGTCATTGCATCTCTCTGTTACACGGTGCACGTTTGTGTATCGCCGTGTACCGGCGACATGCTCTAGCTCGACTCCCCGCTCTGCTTCCCCATTCCCTTAAGGTACCGTCACACTAAGCGACGCTCCAGCGATCCCACCAGCAACCTGACCTGGCAGGGATCGCTGGAGCGTCGCTGCACGGGTTGCTGGTGAGCTGTCACACAGGCAGATCTCACCAGCAACCAGTGACCACAGCCCCCAGCCAGCAGCACGCGTGGAAGCGATGCTGCGCTTGGTAACTAAGGTAAATATCGGGTAACCAACCCGATATTTACCTTGGTTACCAGCACACACCGCTTAGCGCTGGCTCCCTGCACTCCTAGTTACAGTACACAGCGGGTTAATTTAACCCGATGTGTAGTCTGGCTAAGTGTGCAGGGGGCTGGCACTGGCAGCCTGAGAGCGGCGACGCTGGTAACTACGGTAAACATCGGGTAACCAAGGAAAGGGCTTCTGGGTTACCCGATGTTTACCATAGTTACCAGTGTCCGCAGAAGCCGGCTCCTGACCGGCTGACACAGCCGGTCAATCACGGAGATCACCGTTGCCATAGCAAAGCGCTTGGTAGCAGTGACGGGGACGTCCCGCTACCAGCACGCAGCGGCACCGGAATCACGTGATCGGAGCAGCGTTGCTATGGCAACCCGTGCCACCGCTTACAGCCGGGAGCCTGTGGTCACTCTCACAGAGTGATTTCTGCACAGAGCACAGCATCTTCCCCCATGCAGCTGTGCTGTCTGATGGAGCAGAGCTGCATGTGTTGAAGGGGAAAGAAGACAGAAGAGCAGGATCGTGGAGGGGTGACAGGGGGTAATAAAGATGGAGTCTCTAATGTGTCTGTGTATTTATTTCTATTAAAGTATTTTTTCTCTGTGTGGTGTTTTTTTTTAACCCTTTATTGGAGATTCTTAATGGCCGGGTCAAACGTGCCTGACATTAAGAATCTCTGGCTTAATACTGGCTAGTAAAACAAAGCCAGTATTAACTCATGATTACCCAACAAGCCACCCGGCTCCAGGGCTGTTGGAAGAGTTGAATACAGCCCCAGATGATGGCGCTTCTATTAGAGCGCCATTTTCTGGGGCGGCTGCGGACTGCAATTCGCAGCAGAGGGGCCCAGAAACCTCGGGCTAACCTGTGCTGTGGATTCCAATCCCCAGCTGCCTAGTTGTACCTGGCTGGACACAAAAATGGGGCGAAGCCTACGTCGGTTTTTTTTTTTCTTTTTTAATTATTTCATAAAATTCATGAATTAATTAAAAAAAGGGCTTCCCTATATTTTTAGTTCCCAGCCGGGTACAAATAGGCAGCTGGGGGTTGGGGGCAGCCCGTACCTGCCTGCTGGCTGTACCTGGCTAGCATACAAAAATATGGCGAAGCGCACGTCATTTTTTTGGAGTTTTTTGGCAAAAAAAATAAAAAATGCTTCCCTGGATTTTCCATTGCCAGTGAAGGTAACACCAAGCAGTGGGGGTTAGCAGCCAGTAGCTGCTTGGATTACCCTTAGCTAGCAATACAAAAAATGCAGCGGGAGCCCATATATATTTTTTTTAATTATTTATTTAAATAACTAAAAACAAAAAGGGCTTCCCTGTATTTTGATTGCCTGACATGACAGTGCTGTAAAAATAAATCTTTAAAAAAAATGACGTAGCGCACCGCGGTATTTTTGATTCTCAGTGCAGATAAAGCAGACAGCTACGGGTTGCCACCCCCATCTGCCTGGCGTTACCTTGGCTGGCAATCAAAATACAGGGAAGCCCATTCATTTTTTTTTATTTAAAAAATAGTTAAAGGGGTGGTTCACCCATTTTTTTTATTTTCTGTATGAGCTCTACTTACCTTTCTAGGCGTCTTCTGCATTGGCTTCTGTTTCCATTTCTGGCACTGAGCGGCGCTATCCTGCACGCTCAGTGCCAGTCACATGACCCCCTGGAGCTGTGGCCGCCGGCATCCTCTGACGTCCCGGCATTTCCGGGCTCTCAAACAAGACGGGTACGTCACAGGATGCCGGCGCCACTCAGATTGAGTGACAGGGCTGTGGGCGGTGACTACCGCACGTCACAGCTCAGCATCGAGGGGAGGATCCGGAGGACGTTTGTGTGGAGCCGGCTAGCGTCCTGCAGATGGTGAGACACGGGGCGCCAGTGTGCAGGACAGGGGGGGGGTCTTCAGCTGAATCCCCCCCTGCACGTAAGTATGTGATCACACTGTCCACCCGCCCGCTCTGCTGCGATGTCAGGAGAGCGGCCGGTGTCGGGCAGTGTGATCATCTGCTCCTCCCAGCAGCAAGACACTGACAGGCATGTCACCGCTGTGCTCTGCCATCTGTCCTGCTGCATGGGACCAACTGTCTGCACTCTGTCACCTGCACCACAAGTCACAGAGTGGAGACAGTTGGTGACAGAGCACCTCTGCCCCCCCCTGTTCTTTCCCCACTCTCTTCTCTCCCCCCACTCTTCTCCCCCTCCCCTCTTCCCCCTCTTCTCTGCCCCCCTCTTATCCCTCTCTCCTCTCCCCTCTCTTTTCCCTCGCTCTCTTCCCCCCTCGCTCTCTTTTCCTCCCCCCGCGCTCTCTTTTCCTCCCCCCTGCGCTCTCTTTTCCTCCCCCCTGCGCTCTCTTTTCCTCCCCCCTGCGCTCTCTTTTCCTCCCCCCTGCGCTCTCTTTTCCTCCCCCCGCACTCTCTTTTCCTCCCCCCTGCGCTCTCTTTTCCTCCCCCCTCGCTCTCTTTTCCTCCCCTTCGCTCTCTTTTCCTCCCCCCGCGCTCTCTTTTCCTCCCCCCTCGCTCTTTTTTCCTCCCCCCTCGCTTTCTTTTCCTCCCCCCTCGCTCTCTTTTCCTCCCCCCTCGCTCTCTTTTCCTCCCCCCCCTCGCTCTCTTTTCCTCCCCCCTCGCTCTCTTTTCCTCCCCCCTCGCTCTCTTTTCCTCCCCCCCTCACTTTCTTTTCCTCCCGCCTCGCTCTCTTTTCCTCCCCCCTCGCTCTCTTTTCCTCCCCCCTCGCTCTCTTCTCCCCCCCTCGCTCTCTTCTCCCCCCCCTCGCTCTGTTCTCCCCCCCGCTCGCTCTCTTTCCCCCCCCGCTCGCTCTCTTTTCCTCCCCCCGCTCGCTTTCTTTTCCTCCCCCCCCTCGCTCTCTCTCTTTTCCCTCGCTCTCTCCTGGCATGGTCAGTACAGAAATCTCTCCATCGTGGAGGGGTGAGAGGGAGTAATAAACATGGAGTCCCTACTGTGTCTGTGTTTTATTTCTAATAAAGTATTTTTCTCTGTGTGGTCTTTTTTTTTTAAACCTTTTATTGGAGATTCTTAATGGCCAGGTCAACCTTGGCCTGACATTAAGAATCTCGGGCTTTATACCAGCGGGTAAAACATAGCTGGTATTAACCCCTTATTACCCAGCGTGCCACCTGCCACCAGGGCCACTGGAAGAGTTGGATACAGCGCCAGAAGATGGCGCTTCTATGAAAGTGCCATTTTCTGGGGCGGCTGTGGACTGCAATTCGCAGCGGGGGGCCCAGAAAGTTTGGGCACCCTTCACTGCGGATTCCAATCCCCAGCTGCCTAGTTGTACCTGGCTGGACTCAAAAATTCGGCGAAGCCCATGTCATTTTTTTTTTTAATTATTTCATGAAATTCATGAAATAAAAAAAAAAAAAGGGCTTCTCTATATTTTTGGTTCCCAGCCGGGTACAACTAGGCAGCTGGGGGTTGGGGGCAGCCCGTAGCTGCCTGCTGTACCTGGCTAGCATACAAAAATATGGCGAAGCCCACGTCATTTTCTTAAAAACGTTTTCAGGGAAAAACCTTTATAAAAAAAAAAAAAAACCCCTGCATTTCTATTGCCAGTGAAAGTAACACCAAGCAGCGGGGGCTAGCAGCCAGTAGCTGCTTTGGTTACCCTTAGCAACAGAAAATGCAGCGGGAGCCCACAAACAATGTGATTTTTTTGTTTTTTTATTTTTAATGAATTTTTTTTTAAAAAAAATCGGCATGGGCTTCGCCCATCGAGCACCAGAGCATTTTACTGCTCAATTCATCCCAAGTAATCAGATGACTCCAGTGTCGGCCGATTACTTGTTCTGTGTCCCCCTGCATCCATCGCAGCGTGTACGGGCTGTGAGGTCAGCGGAGTGGAGACAGTGACATGCTCTGCTCTCACACATAGTGTGCTGCATGTCACTATCTGTCTCCACTCTGGCACTTGTAGTGCAGGTGACCGGATGCTACATGTCACTAACTGTCTCCACTATGGGACTTGTTGTGCAGGTGAGAGTGTATACAGTTGGTACTATGCAGCAGAAATCACAGAATGGGGCAGTTAGTGACATGTATCATCCGGTCACCTGCACAACAAGTCCCAGAGTGGATACAGTGACATGCAGCACACTATGTGTCAGAGCAGAGCATGTCACCAACTTGCTCTGCTCTGTCACCGGCGGTGCTGCATGTCACGTTTTTGCCGCGATTTGGTGCCTTTTTTGCTGCGTTTTTGCTCACTGCGTTTTTAATCAGTGCACAATGCCATTAAAGATTGTTGATGAAAAAAATAAAAAAGGTCTGATGTCATTTCCTTATTCAAAATGTTCATTGTATGCAGCAGAGCAGACAGCAGCTGCAGAACTACAAGGCTCAGCATCCTCCATCCAGGACTGTATGCAGTTTTTTACCCAAAAAGAAAAAAAAAATGACGTGGGCTTCGCCATATTTTTGTATGCTAGCCGGGTACAGCAGGCAGGTACGGGCTGCCCCCAACCCCCAGCTGCCTAGTTGTACCCGGCTGGGAACCAAAAATATAGAGAAGCCCTTTTTTTTTTTAATTATTTCATGAATTTCATGAAATAATTTTAAAAAAAAAATGACGTGAGCTTCGCCTAATTTTGGTGTCCAGCCGGGTACAACTAGGCAGCTGGGGATTGGAATCCACAGTGAAGGGTGCCCAAGCTTTCTGGGCACCCCCACTGCGAATTGCAGTCCGCAGCCACCCCAGAAAATGGCGCTTTCATAGAAGCTCCATCTTCTGGCGCTGTATCCAACTCTTCCAGCTGCCCTGATGCCGGGTGGCTAGCCGGGTAATAATGGAGTTAGGGCTAGCTGTATATTATCAGCTAGCCCTAAGCCCGAAAATTCATGGTGTCACGCCAATATTAGACATGGCCACCATGAATATCTAGTAATGATAAAAAAAAAAAAACACAACACACAGAAAAATATTTTTATTAGAAATAAAACACAACACAATTAGTGACTCCATCTTTATTGAAATAAACCCCCCTCCGCAGTAATCCTGGGTTAGGGTCCCGCGACGTCCAATCCGGATCCAATATCATCTGATCGGTTTGCTGGAAGGCAAAGCGATCAGATGATGTGTCACGTTAAAGGATGTGAATCACATCATACATCAGCTGATTGTATAAAAGCCGATTATACAATCAGCTGATGCATCAGTGCAAAAAAAAAATAAAAATAAATAAATACTCACGTCTGTGCTGATGACCGGCAGCTCCTGCAGCGATCGGATGAGAGTCTGATCCTGGCCCATCACTGCAGGAGCTGCCGGTAATCAGCTGATGAAGTCCCCTGACGGCAGGATCAGCTGATAGCCGGCTGGGCAAGAAAAAGCCGGCGAGACTACAATCAGCTGATGCGTCAGGTGACTGCATCAGGTGATCCACGGCCAGGTCCTGCAAGCTTCGTGCGTGCCCCGGGAAGACTGCACACAGCCAGAGCGGCGGATCGGGACAGGGGCTGGAAGCAGGCATGGCACCGGGACCCTGCAGACAGGTGAGTATGACATACACACTCACTCACACACTGTATATATACACACACACACTGTATATACGCACACACACACTGTATATACGCGCACACACACTTTCTTCCCCTGGCTGTGTAGAGCTGCTGCTGTCTCTGTGTAATTGATCTCAGTGCACATCCACTGGGAAGAGGCAGGGAGGAGGGTTTGGGTGGGAGCAGAGTGGGTGTATTAGACACAATGGGTGTGTTAGATAAGCCAGACACCGCCCTAGAGCCACAAAGAATTCTGGGACTTGTAGGAACTGAACACAGGAAGTCAGAGGAGAGATTAACCCCATCAGAGCTGGAGCCAGCAATGAGCATGTGCTGCTAGTGCACAATGAAAGGTAATTTTGCTGAAAAAACATAATAGATGTGTTGAGGGGCACATATTAGCAAGATTTATCAGAAAAAAAAAAATCAGTTTTGGTAACTGGACAACTTCTTTAAAAAAAAAATGATGTTGGGTCCCCCCCATTTTTTATAGCCAGCTAGAGTAAAGCAGACGGCTGTAGCCTGAAAACCACAGCTGGCAGCTTTACCGTGGTTGGGGATCCAATGTGGAGGTCACCCCAGGCTCTTTTTTTATAATTATTTTATCAATAATAATAATTACAAAATAAAAGTAGGGTCCCCCCCAAATTGGATCACCAGCCAAGGTAAAGCGGACAGCTGTGGTCTGGTATTCTCAGGGTGGGAAGGTCCATAGTTATTGGGCCTTCACAGCCTAAAAATAGCAGGCCGCAGGCGCCCCAGAAGTGGCGCATGCACTAGATGCGCCACTCCTGGCGCTTCACCCCAGCTCATCCCGTGCCCTGGTGCAGTGGCAAACGGGGTAATAAATGGGGTTGATACTAGCTGTAAAGTCACCTGACATCAAGCCCAGCAGTTTGTGATGTCATGGCGTCTATCAGATAACCGACATCATAAACTGTCAGTACTAACAAAAAAAAAATCGACAAAAAAAATGTATTTGAAAGAAAACTCCCCAAAACATTCCCTCTTTCACAAATTTATTGTAAGGAAAAAACGGGAACGTATCCCCCATTTTCTAGGAGTGCAGACCTTCCATGTGAGGAGTGTGGGTGCAATGAATCTGCACCCACTCTCCCCGGGTCCACAGCAGCAGAGTCCATGTCGTAACGGTTGCTACCAAAGCTGCAATGCCCTGCTCATGAGGTAAGGGCATGCCTAATCAGGAAAACTATTCTACATTTCCAAATATTGGTATTTGCAGATATTATTGCTATTCCACCTACTATATATTGGGGATAGGATCTTGGAGATGGAATACCTCTTTAAGTCCAGTTATCCAGCTGAATGAATACTAAACAACAGAGCTCGCTATTTAGATGTGTTTTCTTGTGGCATATAACGGACTCTCATGTTTGGTAGTCATTCAGCAGGGCAACTATAAAATCAAATGCCTCCATTTGGAAATGTAGTATATAGCTCTCCTGATCAACTATGTTCCTTACCTCATGAGCAGGGCATTGCAGTAATAATAATAATTTATTCATTTATTTAGCGCTATTAATTCCATAGCGCTTTGCATACATTGCGAACACTGTCTCCATTGGGGCTCACAATCTAAATTCCCTATCTGTATGTCTTTGGAGTGTGGGAGGAAACCGGAGAACCCGGAGAAAACCCACGCAAACACGGGGAGAACATACAAACTCCTTGCAGATGGTGTCCTTGGTGGGAATTGAACCCAGGACTTCAGCGCTGCAAGACTGCAGTGCTAACCACTGAGCCACCACAAGACTGCAGTGCTAACCACTGAGCCACCACAAGACTGCAGTGCTAACCACTGAGCCACCGTGCCGCCCATTTAGCTTACAGATGCATAACCACCACTCACTGTGTCTGAACACAGGAACTTGAGCTGACAGCCGCTCTGTGCATGCGGCAGCGTCTATTGTGAAGGAGAGGGCCGTGGGGGATCAACGCTGCACAGGTACCGTGGGACACCGGGGAACACCGGTGGGGTTATAGGGGGTGACCTGGCAGGTCCTGGAGAGGAGAGGAGTTTTCTGTCGCATGTGTCATGGCACATGCGACAGAAATCAGAGGAGTAGGGTGAATGCGGCCGGCGCGCTGCTGTGCGCGCGGCCATCTTGGATTTCTGGGAGGGCATCAGGGGGGGCACTTTGGCGACACTGGGGGACCGGAGGGCACCGGGTAGGAGATTTATCATGTTTGTTCATGCCAGATGGGAGATAAATAATTTTTTACTGACACTGTCATTTACTGTAACGTGATCATCGGTATACGGTGTATACCTGTGATCACGTGAGCGGGGACCGGAAAAACCGTCCTGAATCAGGATCTTCAGGGTCTCAGCTACGCCTGAAACCCCGGAGATTTTCTGACGCTGGGGGGCGCTATTCACTTATTTCTGCCTGCTGTTTATAAACGGCAGATCAGAATAAGGCTACATTAACACGACCGATCCATTTTTGCAGTCTGCAAAAAAACAGTCAGTTTTTTTTCACGGGTGCATCCGTGTGGCATCCGTTTCCATTCCGTAGACGGTCCGTATGTCATCTGTTTGTCATCCGTGTGCCTTCCGCTTTTTTTGCGTACTGCAAAAAAACTGAAGGAGGGAAAATACATAAATTTACCCAGGATCCATAGCTTCAACCTACATGAGGCGGTCACATGTTCACTCCAGTGCCATTTTCTACTGCTTTTCACAGCGTAGAGCGCTCTGGTGATTTTCTTGTGCTTGTGCACTTCATATCAGTCTTTTCTGTCATTATAATGGCAGAAAGACACATAATTTCCCACTCTCCTGCATTTTGTAATTTTGCACCCTTTGGTGCCTTTCATGTGGCACTAAGGGGTGCTTAGCTTTGTATTTAGCCAAAAAAATGAAAAAAAAAAATGACGTAGGGTTCCCCCTATTTTTATAGCCAGCTAGGGTAAAGCAGACGGCTGCAGCCTGCAGACCACAGCTGGCAGCTTCACCTTGGCTGGTAATCCAAAACTGAGGCACCCCACGCTGTTATTTTAAATTAAATAAATAATTTAAAAAAAAAAACACGTAGGGGTCCCCCCAAAATTGGATCACCAGCCAAGGTAAAGCAGACAGCTGGGGTCTGATATTCTCAGACTAAGGAGGTCCATGGTTATTGGTCTCTCCCCAGCCTAAAAATAGCAGGCCGCAGCCGCCCCAGAAGTGGCGCATCCATTAGATGCGCCAATCCTGGTGCTTCGCCCCAGCTCATCCCGTGCCCTGGTGCGGTGGCAAACGGGGTAATATATGGGGTTAATACCAGATGTGTAATGTCACCTGGCACCAAGCCCTGGGGTTGGTAAGGTCAGGCGTCTATCAGATACCCGACATCACCAACCCAGTCAGTAATAAAAAAAAAATAGACGACAAACACATTTTTATTTGAAAAAACACTCCCCAATACATTCCCTCTTTAACCAATTTATTAGAAAGAAAAACAAATCCAGGTCTGGTGTAATCCAAGGGGTTGCCATGACGATCCACACTGTCCCAGTCAATGAAGAGCAGGATGTTCCCCATTGGCTGGGAGAGCAGTGCAGTGACCTGAGCTAACATCAATGGGTCAGCCCAGGTCACTGCAGGGGATGACAAGTGCTGCTGTCAGCGAGGTACATTTCCTGCCCTGATCTCCTGCACACTGACTTCAATCATCTTCACAGCCAAGTATCGCGAGCGGCCCATGATGTCACCGCTAGTCAGTCTCGGGTCGGAAGCGAGAGAAGGTGATGTGACAAGCGGCGGCCATGGAGGACAGTGATAGCGCTGAGGTCGGGACTTCATCACCGCAGGTAAGCCGAGCGGGACAATGTGTGCAGAGTGACAGGTGGGCGGAGCCTAGCGGGTTAATGTGTGCAGAGTGCCAGGTGGGCGGAGCCTAGCGGGGTAATGTGTGCAGAGTGCCAGGTGGGAGGAGCCTAGTGGGTTAATGTGTGCAGAGTGTCAGCTGGGCGGAGCCTAGCGGGACCATGTGTGCAGAGAGCCAAGTGGGCGGAGCCATGTGTGCTGGCGGCGGAGTGCGAAGTGGGTGGAGCCTAGCGGGGTCATGTGGCGCTGAGGACGTCAGTGTCGTGGACTGCATGGCTGGGGACAGGTGAGTGTGAGTGTGTGTGTGTGTATGTATGTGTACATGCCGCGTGCAGGAGGGGGCAGAGCGAGCTGAGCGGGGAAGTGTCGGCTTCCTGCACACGTAACTAGGATAAATATCGGGTTACTAACCAAAGCGCTTTGCTTGGATACCCGATGTTTATCTTGGTTACCAGCTTCTGGCAGGCTGCCAGCAATGGCTCCTGCACACTGTAGCTGTAAAAACCCCTGCTTTTTGCTGCTAGAACCGTTCTCGAACGTAACTAGAACTATCAAACTTTAGCAAAAAGCTCGAATTCTAGTTCGATCCAGAACACCCCCTAAAATCACTCGAACCGCGAACTGGAGAACCTCGAACCGCGCTCAACTCTAGTTGTAATTAAGGGTTAGGTTCCCTTTAAACTGTGACCAGTGTGATGGACAGAGCTGGTGAATCACATACCTCCACCTGTAGGTGTATCCGGTTGGGTTTAAGAGACTGTTAGTTTTAGAAACAGAGAGAAGCCTGAGAGTGCTGCATATGGAGGATGTGTGCTAGAGGTCTCAGTCTGTGTGAAGACTGAAGAGAGACTCCTGGAAATCAGTCCAGGTGAGGACTGGGGAAAATACTGCAGCCTGGCTGGAGAGGGCTGGAGGCTGCAGGAAGCAACCACAGGGACTTGTGTTCGCTGGCTGGAGCCAGAGTGTGGAGAATCCACTATGGACATTTAATTGGACTGGAAGCCCACAGTATGTGGATGTTATATTTTCCTTTAAGCCAGGAGAGGCTTTGTTACATTTTGTTTAGCAGTTTATGTTGAGTCTAATAAATAAACTGCTGCGTTTTATAAGAGACGGTGATACCTATGTTGTCTAAGCTGCCTAACACCGCTGCAAGCGAGTGAAACCCCCGGGTTGCGGTAAGCAACGTTTACGCCTATAATCCGATTCATATATTTTTATATACTAGTTAAGGCTAGGTGCTCACTTTGTATTTTTTAGGGAGATTCCAACGCAAATACGCTTCAAAAAGCGTTGCAAAAGCTCCCCATGTTGAAACGATATTGCTGTGTACATATTCGGTTTTATGTCAGGCTGAGTTAACATGTCCTATAATCATCTGTTAGAATGGATCCTGCGGAGATGCATTGACAAATGATTTCTGCTGGATCCATTTTTTTAAAATTGGAGTCCAAGGAGAACAGATCTATTAATGGATTACTATTTGTCTTCCATATGAAATGGATCCTGTAAAAAAACGGATCTGTTACAAATGCAAGAATAACAGAAGACAAAATGGCAATCTGTTAACAGATCAATTCTCCATAGACTGCCATGTTGAAAAAACGGATCCATCAGACATCAGTTGTTTAAGAGTGGACAAAAAAGTTGTGTTTGCAGAACTTTTTTACCAACAGATCTCTACAGGATCCGCTCTAATGGATGATTACAGGACATATGAATGCAACCTAACTTCTTTAAACCGCTTCAGGGTTACTGTGCTGTGTTTCCATGTCATCTCTCCAATACAACCATTGAGAATGTAAAAATAGTCACATGGAAAAATCAGTATAGTATGAGCTACAATACCCGGTGGCAACCCATTGCATCTAGTCTTTCAAATAATACTCATAAGCAAGAAAGTAATCTTAAAACATGTTTTGCACCCATACAAAACAGATCGCTGTCTTCCGAACAATGGTTTGGCTGATCATTGAACGACAGCTATTTCTCCGAACTCCTCCAAACACAAGAGCTCTCACCTCTGCTGTGCCCTCCTCTGGTGGTTTAACTCACTGAGAACAAAAGATTGGTAGACCTAAATAGGTCATGCCAAATCCTTTTCTCCCTGAACATCATCTGTCTGAAGGACCACATACAGATAAGAATGTCGGCTGAACCTGCTGATTAGTGATGAACGAGCACTAAAATGCTTGACTGCTCAGTACTCGAATCGAGCAGGTCAGAAGCACGGACAGGCTCTACTCGAGTATCGAGTATATTGGACGTGAATGGGAGACTTAAGCATTTTTCTCAAAGAACAGAAGGTCTGGGGGAGATAGGAAAATTACTGATATGGTTGGAAACAGCGCTCAAATTGAACGGGAACAACATTGGGAAGGCTCTTGTGCGCATCTCTGACTCCCAGGTTGCTGTTGGGAACAATGTTGTCAGAGTATTACTACACTTTTATGGAACCTCTGATGAGCTGTGACATTCGTAACGTTATCGCTTTTCAGGGTCACCAGATAATTTCGGGTCACACTATGCTGTTCGTGAGATGCCTCACCTGTGATGAGCTGTAACATTACTGATGTTACTGCTCATCAGAGAAGCAGGGTCTCCTGCAGAGCAGCGTGACCTGGAGTGACCTGGTGATGTTGCTGATGTCACCACCAAGGACACCATCTGCAAGGAGTTTGTATGTTCTCCCTGTGTTTGCGTTGGTTTCCTCCGGGTACTCAGGTTTCCTCCCACACTCCAAAGACATACAGTTAGGGACTTTAGATTGTGAGCCCCAATGGGGACAGTGTTCCTAAAGTATGTAAAGCGCTGCGGAATATGTTGGCGCTATATAAAAATAAAGATTTTTTTTCCAGAGGCGCCGTGTATCACGCAGCACAGCGTGACCCAGAATTGCCTGTAAGTAATATCTATGGAGTGTCAGAATGATGCTCCATAGACTTTGTTCGTCTGATTCACTCTGGACTATGTCGGATCAGCTGGGAATTTTTTCCCCTTGAATGAAGCGGTGAACAAGGGTAGTTGTCTTGTTTTATTTCTGTCTTTGTACTGTATGTTTGAGGGTTTTGTTTTTTTTTTTTTTCAGATATCCTTTTTGTTGCACAGCTTCTAGTTTCCCAGGTGCAGAACAAAGTTCACAGAGCAGATTACATGGGACAACAAGCTCTTTACTTCTCAGAGAACATGAGGTAATATGTACAGTCATACAGCATTGCATCAGGAAGAGAAACCAAAACCAGGAAGAAACAAAAGACTTTTTACAATACAGTGAGTAAGTAAACTTTACACAACATTGCCATCTACTGTTAGATCAGCATAAAGTCCTCCTTCACACATACAAAGAAATCATCACCTGTTGCATATACCAACACCCTTTCTCAACAGTAAGGACTTATTCAGTTAAGCCTAATTTCTTCATTAGTCTCTGATGTCTTTCAGCATTCAATGCCTTTGTGAAAATATCTGCTGTCATATCTTCAGTTGGACAATATTCTAATTTCAGGATTCCTTGTTCCTGGTGATCCCTCAAGAAATGATACTTCACATTTCCCAAGTCTTTGATCTCGAAATGTTGATTCATAATTCTTAGGGGTACTTTGCACACTACGACATCGCAGCTGCGATGTCGGTGGGGTCAAATCAAAAGTGACGCACATCCGGCATCGCGGTTGATATCATAGTGTGTAAATCCTTTATGATACGATTAACGAGCGCGAAAGCGTCGTAATCGTATCATCGGTGTAGTGTCCGACATTTTTATAATGTAGCTGCAGCGATGGTATGATGTTGTTCCTCGTTCCTGCAGCAGCACACATCACTGTGTGAGAAGCCGCAGGAGTGAGGAACATCTACCTGCATCACCGTGGCTCATGCCGGCCATGCGGAAGGATGGAGGTGGTTGGGATGTTTACGTCCCGCTCATCTCCGCCCCTCCGCTTCTATTGGACGCCTGCCGTGTGACATCGCTGTGACGCTACATGACCTATTCCCTTAGGAAGGAGGCGGGTCGCCGGCCAGAGCGACGTCGCAGGGCAGGTAAGTGCATGTGAAGCTGCCATAGCGATGATGTTCGCTACGGCAGCAATCACAAGATATCGCTGCTGCGACGGGGGTGGTGACTATCGCGCTCAGCATCGCAAGCATCGGCTTGCGATTCGTAGTGTGCAAAGTACCCCTTAGTATGTCCTTTCTTTTTCAAAACAAACTAAAATATCATCAACATATGAGTACATAGATCCATCTGTCCATCAGTCTTTTTGTGTATAGGCAAGGATCAGCTTTGCTTCTTTGAAATTTTTTATTTGTGAGCACTTCTGTGATTTTATCCTTCCACTCTTTAGCAGCTTGTTTTAAACTGTATATACTTTGCTGTAGTTTACAAACCATGTTCGGGTTACTTTTATCTTTGAATCCTGGAGGTTGTTCCATGTAAATATATTCTGTTAAATCTCCATTCAAAAATGCTGTTTTTACGTCCAGATGCTTCAACTCTATTTGTTTCATTGCTGCAACTGCAAACAAAGTTCTTATTGTAGTATGTTTGACAACTGGAGCAAATGTTTCATCATAGTCTTCTCCATATTTTTGAGACTAACCTTTAGCTACGAGTCTTGGTCGGTATCGTTCAGCTGTGCCATGTGTTTTGTATTTTACTTTAAAAACACATTTACATCCTATAGCTTTTCTTCCTTCTGGTAATTCTGTCAGTGTCCATGTCTTTGAGTCATGCATGGATTTTATTTCTCTTTCTGTTGCCTTTATCCATTTATTAGCTTCTTCTTCAGGAAGTCAAAATATGTCTTCCCAAGAGGTAGGTTCATAAATTTTGCTTGTACTTGCCTTGTATGAAAGACATATTTTTTTTTTTTCCTTTGTTTTCTCTTTCTGAAAGTCTTGGTTCTGTGTCTGTTTGTAGTTGTATCTCTTCATTTTCAGTATTCTGTTTTTCATCAATTTCAACTTCTTTTTCATCAGATGTTCTTTCATCTATCTCTATCACTGCTGTTTTTCTCATTTTTGTTTCCAGTGAAATCATAGTGTCTTCATTTAGATCCTCAATGAATGTCACACTGTTACTCCCCATAACTCTGTTTTGGGATCTAGGATTCTATATCCTTTGCAATTTTCACTATATCCAACAAATATTCCTTCTATGGATCTAGTTTGGAACGTTTTTCTGTTGGAATAAATACAAAAACTTTACATCCAAAAACTCTTAAATAATTCACACTTGGTTTCTTACCCTGCCACAGTTCATATGGGTTGTTGTTTTTTGTTTTGTTTTTTTTCATTTTTCTTGAAAAAAGTCGGTTTTGTAGGTAAGTAGCTGTCATTGCTATTTCACCCCAATATTTCTCTGGTAGTTTGGAATCTATTAGCATACATGTTATCATTTCAGTCAGAGTTCTGTTCTTCCTTTCTGCTACTCCATTTTGTTCAGGTGTGTATGGAATAGTCTTTTGATGCTCTATACCATTTTGTCTTAAGTAGTTTTCTATTTCGTGTCCTGTGAATGCGCCTCCATTATCACTTCTAATGACAATTGGCTTCCTCTAAAACTTGTTACTCGACTTTGTCACGTAGTCTACTAATTTATTGAAAACTTCCCTTTTGTTCTTGATCAAGTGTATCTGTGTATCTTGTATCTTGAGTAGTCATCTATAAAAGTCACTATATATCTATTGCCTCCTGATGTAGTAATTTCCATGGGTCCACATACGTCATTATGCACCACATCAAGTGGTCTTGTGCTTTTCGTCTCACTTTCTGTAGGTATAGATATTCTTGTAGCTTTAGATTTTATATAACATTCACATCTTACGGTAATTGAGCAGTCAGATATCAATAGATCCTTTGTCAATTCTTTGTTTTGTAGCTCCGTTATACTTTCAGGAAGTCTGTGTCCTAGACGTCTATGCCACATGTGAATACAATTCTTGTGATCATGTGTACACAACATCATCTGTTCCTTTAATGTGTCTAAATGATATAACTGTTCATCTGCCTTGACATTCGCCATTATCTTATTTCCCGCTAGGATTGTACATTCATCATCTTTGAATCTTACAGTTAGTCCTTTTAGCTGTTAGACGTTTTACAGATAATAATCCTCCTTCTAATCCTGGAACATATAACATATCCTGTACAAGTATTTTTGAATCATGACTATACTTATTAGAACAGTTTAGCATACCTTGTCCAGTACCTTCCACAGTTATTTTGCTCCCATCTGCAAGATAAATGGCTTACTTCTTATTTAAATCAAGTTCAGTAAAGAAACTTTTATTACTTGTTATATGACTTGTTGCTCCTGAGTCAATAAACCAACCTGAGGATGATTTCTTATCAGTTACTTTAAATGTGCCATTTCAATTATTTACACATGAAGCAGAGATTGTTTTTCACCTTCTGTGTATTCTCTTTATGGTGTAATTTCTGTTGTTCTGCTTTCCATATAGTACAGTCTTTCTTTAAATGTCTCCTTTTCTTACATCAGAAAAAATTCTCTTGTCACTTTATTATAGAGTCTCTTTGATTCTGTAGCTTTAAGAGCATTTCCACCATCTTTTTCAGTTAAATCATTTGGTTGCTCTTTCATCTGAGTCTGGTCTTCACAAACTCTAATGTGATGTCTGTTTCAGGTCTTGACTCTAGTGCATTTATTAAAGCAGTGTATGAATCCGGTAAACTGCACAATAATATTGCTGCTATGTGGCTATCCTTAATATCTTAACCAATTGATCTCAGCTGTAATATCACTTCCATCATAGCGAATATATGCTCCTGCATGTCATTGTCTGCATTCAGTCTCATACTGTAAAGCTGAGTCTTTCATGTAGCTTTCTTAATGTTTCCCACATTCCCTGTGCTGTATCCTCATTCCTTATGTGGATTAATTGAGAATCTTCCACTAATACGCTGATAGTAGCTCTTGCTTGAATATTTTTCTTATCCCATGACTGACTAAATCATAAATCATCTTTAGACAATAACATCTCCACTTTGAACTTCCATAACTGATAGTTCTCATTATTTAGCTTAGCTAATGTGAGTTTTAGCTCTGTGCTATTCATTATCTTTAACTTGTCTTACTTGTTTGGAGAGAATTGTTCTGAAGAATTCTTCTGCATTCACCAGGGTCTTTCTGAGCTTTCTGGTGTCCTGGGTGTCTGGGATCTTTGGTGTCTGGGATCTTTGGTGCCTGGGATCTTTGGGTGCCTGGTTCCTGAGATCTTGGGGTGCCTGGGATTCTTGGGGTCTTGGGGTGCCTGGGCCCATAACCTGTTGCACAGCTTCTAGCTTCCCAGGTGCAGAACAAAGTTCACAGAGCAGATTACATGGGATAACAAGCTCTTTACTTCTCATAGAACAAGAGGTAATGATATGCACAGTCATACAGCATTGCATCAGGAAGAGAAACCAAAACCACGAAGAAACAAAAGACTTTTTACAATACAGTGAGTAAGGAAACTTTACACAACATCGCCATCTACTGTTAAATCAGCCTAAAGTTCTCCTTCACACATCCAAAGAAGTCCTCATCTGTTGCATATACCAACACTTTTTGGGACTACGGTGAATTCCCTGAACTTCAGCCAAGATGTATTTTTTTTTTTTGTTGTTTTTTTTTATAAAATGGTAAAGGAGGAAAAGTTTTGGGGAGTGTTTATTGAAATAAATTATTTTTTTTGTGTGTGTGTCTTTTTTTGGATTACTGTTTTACTAGTGGGGGTGTCTGATAGACTCCTCTCAATTAAGGGAATCTCTCAATAGGTTTTTGCTACCCCATCTGAGAACAGCATAATGTAGAGACAGAGACCCTGATTCCAGCGATGTGTCACTTACTGAGCTGTTTGCTGTCATTTTGATAAAATCAATATTTTCTCTGCTGCAGATCTAGCAATTATACAGAGCTCATAAATATGCTAGACTACCTGGCAGCACGTCCAGTAGTTCTGTAATGATAATCTACTCCTGATTAATCAGTGATTTTTATCAAAACTACACTAAGCAGCCCAGTAAGTAAAACACAGCTGGAAGATCTCTGACCCTACGTAATGCTGCTCTCAGATTACATGGCAAAAACCTGGTCACAGATTCCCTTTACTAACACAAGGTATTGATGCCAGCTGACATGAACCCCATAAACTATTACACTGATTGACACCACATCAGGGCAATCAGGAAGAGCCCAGGTGAAGTACCAGAATTTGCCCATCTAATATGATGTGCCACTTCTGGGGTAGCTGCTTGCTACTATTTTTATGCTGGGGAGGCCCCAATAACTATGGATTTGTGAAAATGAGCACCTATTTCAAAGAGTATGTAAAGTGAACGTGTCTCCGGTACTTGTAAAATTGACAGCATTCGTACTGGAAACACAGGGATTCGAAAGAGCCGTAGGTCAACTTTCCATTAACTGTTTCCAGAGGACTGCCAAGCATCGTGGACCAAGTCTTATATAAGACCCGATGACGTGATGCAGCTGTCCAATCACAGTAATGCCAGTAGCCAACATGGCTACGGTATTACCATGTATGGCAGGCCATCCCCACATGTTGATTGGCTGTCTAACAGCCACGGAACATGTGGGGCAGGCACTCGAGCATGGCTCTTGAGCACCTGTGATACTCTATCGAGTAACGACGTACCCGAGCACCAGAAATCCGAGCCTCTATCAAGTGAATCAATATACGGTTTGGAGGGCTGTGTGACAGTCATTATACTGTTTGGAGGGCTGTGTGGGAGGCATTATTATGTTTGGAGGGTTGTGTTGAGGCCATTATACTATTTAGAGGGCTATGTGGGGACCATTATTCAGTTTGGAGGGTTGTATTGGGGCCATTTTACTGTTTTCAGGGCTATGAGTGGAGCCATTATACAGTTTGCAGAGCTATATAGAGGCCATAAATACTATTTGGAGGGCTATGTAGGGGCCATTATACATTTTGCAGGGCTATGTGCGTGACAATATACAGTTTGCAGGGCTATGTGGGTAGCATTATACAGTTTACAGGGCTATGAGGGAGTCATTATACAGTTTGCAGAGCTATGTAGGGGCCATAGTACTATTTGGAGGGCTGTGTGGGGGCCATTATTAAATTCTGAGAGCTGTGTTAAGGCAATTATACTGTTTGGAGGGCTATGTGGGAGCCATTTTATATTTAGAGGGCTGTGTTGGGACCATTATACTATTTGGAGGGCTATGTGGGGGCCCTTATATTGTTTTCAGGACTATGTAAGGGCCATTGTACAATTTGCAGGGCTGTGTGGTGGCCATAATACAGTTTGAAGGGCTTTGTGGGGACCAATAAACTGTATTCAGGACTTTGAGGCCATTATACTGTTTGGAGGACTATGTGAGGGTCCATTACACTGTTTGCGCTGCTGTGTGTGTGACATTATAGATTTTGCAGGGTAATGTGGGAGTCATTATATAGTTTGCAGGGCTATGTGAGGGGCTATTTTACAGTTTGTAGGACTATGTCAGGGCTGTTATACTATTTTAGAAAGCTGTGTGTGGGCCAGTAGACTGTTTTAACAACTATGTAGAGGCAATTCTATTGTTTGGATGGCTATTTAGGGGCCATTATACCATTTGCAGTCCTAAGTAGGGGCCATTATACAGTTTTCAGGGTTCTGTGGGGCTCATTATACAATTTGGAGGGCTGTGTGGGGGCCATTATACATTTTTCAGGGTTATGTGGGGGGATTGTTTGCAGGGCTTTATGGGGGCCATTAAACTGTTTGAAGGGCTATGTGGGTCCATCATACAATATAAAGTGCTATGTAGGGACCATTATACAGTTTGGAGGGCTGAGTGGGGGCTATTATGCAGTTCGCTGGGCTATGTGTGGGTCATGAGTTTTCAGTGCTATGTGGGGAACATTATACTATTTGGAGGCCTGTGTAGGAGCTAGTATGCAGTTTGGAGGGCTATAATGGGGCCATTATTATGTTTGGAGGGCTGTGTTAGAGCTATACTATTTGGAGGGCTATATGGGGTGCCATTATTCTGTTTGCATGGTTATGTGAGGGCTATTGTTTCAATCATTGGAAAGGAGGAGGGGGAGGGAAACATATCTAGCACCATGTCTTTAAAAAAACTTCAAATTTATTAATTCCATGTAAAAAAAAAATTCTTATATGGACTAAAAACAATCTCTCCATATGCCTTATAGCGGCTTACAAGTTTCAGAGAAGAACTCCTTAAGGCCGTTTTACACGCAACGACATCGCTAACGAGAAATCGTTGGGGTCACGGAATTCGTGACGCACATCCAGCCTCATTAGCGACATCATTGCATGTGACACCTACGAGCATCCGCTAACTATCAAAAACACTCACTTAATCGTTGATCGTTGACACGTCGTTCATTTTCAAAATATCGTTGCTGGTGCTGGACGCAGGTTGTTCATCGTTCCTGAGGCAGCACACATCGCTACGTGTGACACCCCGGGAGCAACGAACAACAGCGTTCCTGCGTCCTCCGGCAACGAGGTGGGCGTGTCGTTAATGCGAATTGTCTCCGCCCCTCCACTTTTATTGGCGGGCCGCTGTGTGACGTAGCTGTGACAGCGCACAAACCTCCCCCTTAAAAAAGAGGTTCTCGCCCACAGCGACGTCGCTAGGAAGGTAAGTATGTGTGACGCGTCCTAGCGATATTGTTTGCCACGGGCAATGATTTGCCCGTGACGCACAAACGAAGAGGGCAGGTGTGATTGCTAGCGACATCCCTAGCGATGTCGCAATATGTAAAGCGCCCTTTAATCATAGGCATTTGTCTATGATTAAGGAGTTCTCTGACACATGTTCTCTGTAAACTGGCCCGAGTCCTCTTCGTGGCCCTGTTCCTGGACAGACCTATTCTGATTTTCCCCTCCCCCTCCCAACAGGACAGGGCAGAAGTGAGATGCTCAATACAGATTAAGACAGACAAGGGAAAACCAACATTTTGACACACTGCGCATACACACATGATAGGACAATAAGATTCAGGTGCAAAACAAGAGTAGCTAGGAAACTACAAAAGACAATTGGGGTGCCCTCCACAAGGCTACCCCAACAACAAGTAGAAAAAACTACTAGCACTAGAAAATCTGGGACACCACATCACACCAGACCAACTAAGTAAAATCATAGCTGACATAGGAGGAAGGACCTAGCCAATAAATATATATACAGGAAGCAGATATGATAGGCTCCCTGACAACAGGTGATCATAGAGGGCAAAAAAGCAGACTAGCAGAGATTAAATCATGCTAGCCTGCCTATATATCAGCACACAGGTCATTGCCTCTCACTAAACGACGTACCAGCGATTCCGACCATGATAAGACGTGGTCAGGATCGCTGGTGCATCGCAACATGGACGCTGGTGAGCTGTCAATCAGGCAGATCTCACCAGCGACCAGCCACTAGCGACTCTGCGCTTGGTAACCTGGGTAAATAACGGGTAATTAGGCAAAGCACTTTGCTTGGTTACCTGATATTTACCCTGGTTATCAGCGTAGACCGCTTAGCACTGGCTCCCTGCACACGTAGCCAGGGTACACATCGGGTTACTAAGCAAAGCGCTTTGCTTAGTTACCCGATATTTACCCTGGATACGTGTGCAGGGAGCCAGTGCTAAGCAGTGTACGCTGGTGACCAGGGTAAATATCGGGTAACCAAGCAAAGCGCTTTGCTTAGGCTGCTTTCATACATCCGGTTTTTCCTGTGCGGCACAATCCGGCCCTTTGCAGAAAAACCGCAACCGTTTTTGGTTTTTTTTGCCGCCGGTTGCGTTTTTTTTCATAGACTTACTTTCGTGCCGTATTGTGCCGCATGGGCTTGCGTTCAGTCGTTTTTTTGCCACATGTGGCAGATTTAGCCGATGCGGCGGCCGGATGGAACGTTGCCTGGCACGTTTTTTTTTGTCCGGCAAAAAAAAACTCATCGCGCCGCATCCGGCCGATGCGGAACGATTTTCAATGCATGCCTATGGATGCCGCATGCGGCGTCCTGCGGAAAACACCGCATCCGGCCGCCGCATGTGGTTTTTTCCACTGCGCATGCTCAGTAGCCTGCCGCAAGCGTCAAAAACTGGACGGGCCGCATGTCAAAAACTTATGCAAAGAATGCAGTATTGTCGCCGCATCCGTTGCATAGGTTTTAGAGCCGGATTGGCCGGCTCTGCTAAAACCGGAGGTGTGAAAGCAGCCTTAGTTACCCGATATTTACCCTGGTTACCAGCGTAGGCTGCTTACACAGTCGGTGCTCGTTGGTCTCCTGCAGTCAAACACGCCGATGTGTGCTGCACAGCGGGAGACCAACGAGGAAAAAATAAACCAGAACAGTGTGTAACGATCAGCGATTTCACAGCAGGGGCCAGGTCGCTGCTTAGTGTCACACACAGCGAGATTGCTGATGAGGTCACTGGTACGTCACAAAACCTGTGACTCAGCAGCGATCTCGCTATGTGAGAAGTACCCCTTAGTCTGCCTGCATTGTTCCCAGACACCAGAAAATCTCTCAGGCAGAGTGTCAGAATCTGTAATCTGAACAAGACCTGACGCCGCCATGACCGCCGGCAAAAATAGTGCACATCTCATTGTGTCAATGACTTTGGCCATCTACAGTCATATGCAAAAGTTTGGGCACCCCTATTAATGTTAACCTTTTTTCTTTATAACAATTTGGGTTTTTGCAACAGCTATTTCAGTTTCATAAATCTAATAACTGATGGACTGAGTAATATTTCTGGATTGAAATGAGGTCTATTGTACTAACAGAAAATGTGCAATCCGCATTTAAACAAAATTTGACCAGTGCAAAAGTGTGGGCACCTCAACACAAAAGTAACATTAATATTTTGTAGATCCTCCTTTTGCAAAAATAACAGCCTCTAGTCGCTTCCTGTAGCTTTTAATGAGTTCTTGGATCCAGGATGAAGGTATATTTGACCATTCCTGTTTACAAAACAATTCCAGTTCAGTTAAGTTTGATGGTCGTCGAGCATGGACAGCACGCTTCAAATCATCCCACAGATGTTAAATGATATTCAGGTCTGGGGACTGGGATGGCCATTCCAGAACATTGTAATTGTTCCTCTGCATGAATGCCTGAGTAGATTTGGAGCGGTGTTTTGGATCATTGTCTTGCTGAAATATCCATCCCCTGCGTAACTTCAACTTCGTCACTGATTCTTGCACATTATTGTTAAGAATCTGCTGATACTGAGTTGAATCCATGCGACCCTCAACTTTAACAAGATTCCCGGTGCCGGCATTGGCCACACAGCCCCAAAGCATGATGGAACCTCCACCAAATTTAACTGTGGGCAGCAAGTGCTTTACTTGGAATGCCGTGTTTTTTTGCCTCCATGCATAACGCCTTTTTGTATGACCAAACAACTCAATCTTTGTTTCATCAGTCCACAGGACCTTCGTCCAAAATGTAACTGGCTTGTCCAAATGTGCATTTGCATACCTCAGGCGACTCTGTTTGTGGCGTGCTTGCAGAAACATGCGCTGTATTGTTGACCGATGCACATTGACACTATCTGCAGCAAGATGAATCTGCAGGTCTTTGGAGGTGGTCTGTGGATTGTCCTTGACTGTTCTCACCATTCTTCTTCTCTGCCTTTCTGATATTTTTCTTGGCCTGCCACCTCTGGGCTTAACAAGAACTGTACCTGTGTTCTTCCATTTCCTTACTATGTTCCTCACAGTGGAAACTGACAGTTTAAATCTCTGAGACAACTTTTTGTATCCTTCCCCTGAACAACTATGTTGAATAATCTTTGTTTTCAGATCATTTCAGAGTTGTTTTGAGGAGCCCATGATGCCACTCTTCATAGGAGATTCAAATAGGAGAACAACTTCCAAGTTGCCACCTAAAATACCTTTTCTCATGATTAGCTACACCTGCCTATGAAGTTCAAAGCTCAATGAGGTTACAAAACAAATTTAGTGCTTTAGTAAGTCAGTAAAAAGTAGTTAGGAGTGTTCAAATCAAGAAATTGATAAGGGTGCCCATACTTTTGCAGCGGTCAAATTTTGTTTAAATGCGGATTGCACATTTTCTGTTAAACAATCAACCTCATTTCAATCCAGAAATATTACTCAATCCATCAGTTATTAGATATATGAAACTGAAATAACTATTGCAAAAACCCAAATTGTTATAAAGAAAAAAGGTTAACATTAATAGGGGTGCCCAAACTTTTTCATATGACTGTATAGCTCTTGTTTACAAACTATGAAAAAAGCCTTAATTAATGAATCAGTCAAAAACACCTAGAAACCCCAACTCTCCCCCCCCCCCACATTCCACTATCCCTCCCGACAACGATACTGAGCATAAAAAATGACAGTTGAGCATATAAAAAGACTTTGAAAACTTTTAAAAATATGCAAGTAAATTGACTCTATTTTTTAAGTTTTTATTTAACTTTTATTCTAATCATTGCCTTTATTGAAACAATTTAAAGGGGTTTTCTGAAAGTAAATTGATAACCTAAGTAATCAATATGAGATTCATGGGGGTTACGCACCTGATTAAATTATATATAAATATCATTACTCGCCAGATGCCACTAAAGAGGGTACGAAGCTGCGTCGTTCAGATCTGTACATAGCTTACACCCAATTGATCTTTTAGCAAATTTCAGCTGTTAAGTGTGAGTACCAGATGTCCGACTCCCACCTACGCATAGGTCATCAGTAGTTTAGTCTAAAACAACCTATTTAAATATATATTTCATTTACAGTAGGGGTCTTTATCTTATCTATGGACATTTGTGCAGCTTTTGTCTACATTCAAGTATTATTATTGGGGTATTCTAGTGTGACACCCCAGGGCTGTGGGGTACTCAGTCCCGGGTGTGTGGTGCGCAGGGGGAACAGTTGTGGTCGCTGCCGATGCCCGGCTCCGTGATGCTGGGGGTCAGTCCAATAGACTGGGAAAGGGGTGAAAAATGAAAAAGATAAAAGAAAAGAAAAGAAAAGTTTTCGACTACGCCAGTTGCGGTGTGCGGCCAGGTTATTGAAGCTGCCGCTGTAGGGTCCTGCTCGGGGCTGGTGAAGTAGTGCAGCTTAGGCCGGTGTCACATGCTATGATATATCGGGCAATATGTCGTTGGGGTCACGGATTCCGTGACACACATCCGGCATCGTTAGACATATCGTAGCGTGTGACAGCTACGAACGACTGTGAACGAGCAAAAATACTCACCTTATCGTTGCTCGTTGACACGTCGTTCATTTTCAAAATGTCGGTCCTCCTTCTGTGCTCTGGTTGTTCATCGTTCCCGAGGCTTCTATTGGCCGGCCGCTGTGTGACGTCGCTGTGACGCCAAACGTCCCTCCCCCTTCAGGAAAAGGATGTTCGCCGCCCACAGCGACAGTGTCCGGGAGGTAAGTGCGTGTGACAGGGGGTTAACGATTTTGTGCGCCACGGGCAACTAATTGCCCGTGACGCACAAACGACGAGGGTGGGTACGAATGCTCGTGTGATCGCACGATAGATCGTACCGTGTGACACCGGTCTTAGGTGTTTTGGGCCCTCTGCAAGCAGGGACAGGCCCCAGCAGTGGATGATGAGGGGTCTATAGTATGGGACAGCCAGTGCATGTGTACGGAGGCGAGAAGGAAACAGTCCACACCGGTATTGCAGTTTCAACTTGCCTTTTTTATTTTGGCTTGGTACTTGGACCAGCTGGTGCCGGTTTCAGGTGTTCCCGCTCCCCTTGTTCTCCATGCCAGCTGTGAACTGGGGTAGCTGTCCTCCGTGCACACCTGTTTGTATTGGGCTCCTGTGGCTTAGAGCTTCTGGGGGAGCCCCTCCATTTCAGTCTTGGTCCTATTGCAGGCAGCCTGGACTATTTAATGGGTGGACTTCTGTCCCTGATCCCAGGTCCCCTCTTTGCTGCTGATGCTTCACACTCTTTGGGTGGTGAGGAACCCTGAAGATCCCCCTCACCTGGCAGATTTGACAGTTGATCATAAAGTGTCCCGCTATCCTAGGGTCTGCACCCCGCTTTGTGTTGAGTCCTGTGAGCCTTGGTTCCGTCAGTGGCATAGCAAAGGGGGGGGCGGAGGGGGCGGTCCGCCCCAGGCGGCACGTGTCAGGGGAGCATCATTTTGGCCTCTTGCCTTCAGTTCTGCTGCCCCCGGGCCGAGTTTTGGGGACCAAAGTCCTCGGCAGGAAACTGTGGCTGCAGTCCCTTTAAGGCGCGCAGATCGCTGTGTTTGAGCTTCATCTGTGTGCGGAGCTACCGCGCGGCATCTTGCTCAGTCCCACAGAAGGAGGCGCAGTGCCAGCTAGCAACCCCCAGCACAGCACTTCCTCCGGCGCTGTGTAGGCCCCCTCTCCTCCCTGACCGAGTGGTATGTGCTACACCCCTCCCCCTTCCCCCCACTCGACCTCTATGTTCCCTCCCAGCCACCCGCTTTATGGGTCCCAGTGAGCTGTATAGGCTCCTACCCCCAGAGCCGTATGTGCTGGCCCCCATAGCCGCGTGGGTGGGCCCCCAAGAGCCGCGTGTGAGCCCCCAAGAGCTGTGTGTGTGTGTGTGTGTGTGTGTGTGTGTGCGTGTGTGTGTGTGTGTGTGTCCATATGTATGTAGCAGAGCTGTGTGTGTCTGTATGTATGCAGCAGAGTTGTGTGTGTCTGTATGTATGCAGCAGAGGTGTGTGTGTGTGTGTGTGTGTCTGCATGTATGCAGCAGAGTTGTGTGTGTCTGCATGTATGCAGCAGAGTTGTGTGTGTCTGTATGTATGCAGCAGAGTTGTGTGTGTCTGTATGTATGCAGCAGAGTTGTGTGTGTCTGTATGCAGCAGAGTTGTGTGTGTCTGTATCTATGTATGCAGCAGAGTTGTGTGTGTCTGCATGTATATATGCAGCAGAGTTGTGTGTGTCTGTATGTATGCAGCCGAGTTGTGTGTGTCTGTCTTTATGCAGCAGAGGTGTGTGTGTCTGTATTTATGCAGCAGAGTTGTGTGTCTGTATGTATACAGCAGGGTTGTGTTTGTCTGTATGTATGCAGAAAATGTGTCTGTCTGTATGTATGCAGCAGAGTTGTGATTGTATGTATGCAGCAGGGGTGTGTCTGTATTTATGCAGAAGAGTTGTGTCTGTATGCAGCAGAGTTGTGTCTGTCTGTATGTATGCAGCAGAGTTGTGTGTCTGTATGCAGCAGAGTTGTGTGTGTCTATGTATGCAGAAAAGTTGTGTGTGTCTGTATGTATGTAGCAGAGTTGTGTGTGTGTGTCTGTATGTATGCAGCAGAGGTGTGTGTGCCTGTATGTATGTAGCAGAGATGTCTGTATGTATGCAGCAGAGTTGTGTGTCTGTATGTATACAGCAGAGGTGTGTGTGTGTGTCTGTATGTATGCAGCAGAGTTGTGTGTGCCTGTATGTATGCAGCAGAGTTGTGTGTGTGTCTGTATGTATGCAGCAGAGTTGTGTGTGTCTGTATGTATGCAGCAGAGTTGTGTGTGTCTGTATGTATGCAGCAGAGTTGTGTCTGTATTTATGCAGAAGAGTTGTGTCTGTATGCAGCAGAGTTGTGTCTGTCTGTATGTATGCAGCAGAGTTGTGTGTCTGTATGCAGCAGAGTTGTGTGTGTCTATGTATGCAGAAAAGTTGTGTGTGTCTGTATGTATGTAGCAGAGTTGTGTGTGTGTGTCTGTATGTATGCAGCAGAGGTGTGTGTGCCTGTATGTATGTAGCAGAGATGTCTGTATGTATGCAGCAGAGTTGTGTGTCTGTCTGTATGTATGCAGCAGAGTTGTGTGTGTCTGTATGTATGCAGCAGAGTTGTGTGTGTCTGTATGTATGCAGCAGAGTTGTGTCTGTATGTATGCAGCAGAGTTGTGTCTGTATGCAGCAGAGTTGTGTCTGTCTGTATGTATACAGCAGAGTTGTGTGTCTGTATGTATGCAGCAGAGTTGTGTTTGTCTGTATGTATGCAGAAAATGTGTGTGTCTGTATGTATGCAGCAGAGTTGTGTGTGTCTGCATGTATGTATGCAGCAGAGTTGTCTCTGCATGTATGCAGCAGAGTTGTGTGTGTCTGTATGTATGCAGCAGAGTTGTGTTTGTCTGTATGTATGCAGAAAATGTGTGTGTCTGTATGTATGCAGCAGAGTTGTGTGTGTGTGTCTGCATGTATGTATGCAGCAGAGTTGTCTCTGCATGTATGCAGCAGAGTTGTGTGTGTCTGTATGTATGCAGCAGAGTTGTGTGTGTCATGTATGCAGCAGAGTTGTGTGTGTCTGCATGTATGTATGCAGCCGAGTTGTGTGTGTCTGTCTTTATGCAGCAGAGGTGTGTGTGTCTGTATTTATGCAGCAGAGTTGTGTGTCTGTATGTATACAGCAGGGTTGTGTTTGTCTGTATGTATGCAGAAAATGTGTCTGTCTGTATGTATGCAGCAGAGTTGTGTGTCTCTGTATGCATCAGAGTTGTGTGTGTCTGTATGTATGCAGCAGAGTTGTGTGTGTCTGTCTGTATGTATGCAGCAGAGTTGTGATTGTATGTATGCAGCAGGGGTGTGTCTGTATTTATGCAGCAGAGTTGTGTGCGTCTGTATGTATGCAGCAGAGTTGTGTGTGCCTGTATGTATGTAGCAGAGATGTCTATGTATGCAGCAGAGTTGTGTGTATGTGTATGTATGCAGCAGAGTTGTGTCTGTATGTAGCAGAGCTGTGTGTGTGTCTGTTTGTATGCAGCAGAGTTGTGTGTGTCTGTCTGTATGCAGCAGAGTTGTGTGTGTCTGTATGTATGTAGCAGAGTTGTGTGTGTGTGTCTGTATGTATGCAGCAGAGTTTGTGTGTGTCTGTACGTATGCAGCAGAGTTGTGTGTGTGTGTGTCTGTATGTATGCAGCAGAGTTTGTGTGTGTCTGTATGTATGCAGCAGAGTTGTGTGTGTCTGTCTGTATGCAGCAGAGTTGTGTGTGACCGTATGTAGCAGAGTTGTGTGTGTGTGTCGGTATGTATGCAGCAGAGTTCTGTGTGTCTGTATGTATGCAGCAGAGTTGTGATTGTATGTATGCAGCAGGGGTGTGTCTGTATTTATGCAGCAGAGTTGTGTGCGTCTGTATGTATGCAGCAGAGTTGTGTGTGACCGTATGTAGCAGAGTTGTGTGTGTGTGTCGGTATGTATGCAGCAGAGTTGTGTGTGTCTGTCTGTATGTATGCAGCAGAGTTGTGATTGTATGTATGCAGCAGGGGTGTGTCTGTATTTATGCAGCAGAGTTGTGTGCGTCTGTATGTATGCAGCAGAGTTGTGTGCCTGTATGTATGTAGCAGAGATGTCTATGTATGCAGCAGAGTTGTGTGCCTGTATGTATGTAGCAGAGATGTCTATGTATGCAGCAGAGTTGTGTGTATGTGTATGTATGCAGCAGAGTTGTGTCTGTATGTAGCAGAGCTGTGTGTGTGTCTGTTTGTATGCAGCAGAGTTGTGTGTGTCTGTATGTATGTAGCAGAGTTGTGTGTGTGTGTGTATGTATGCAGCAGAGTTTGTGTGTGTCTGTATGTATGCAGCAGAGTTGTGTGTGTTCGTGTCTGTATGTATGCAGCAGAGTTTGTGTGTGTCTGTATGTATGCAGCAGAGTTGTGTGTGTCTATGTATGTATGCAGCAGAGTTGTGTTTGTCTGTATGCATGCAGAAAAGTTGTGTGTGCCTGTCTGTATGCAGCAGAGTGTGTGTGTGTGTGTGTGTGTCTGTATGTATACAGCAGAGTTGTGTGTCTGTATGTATGTGACTCGCCCACCCCAGGGCCTTAGGTGACTCGGTGGCGGGGCCCGACTCCGTGACCCTGGTGGAGTCAGTTAATGTGGCGGTATTGGGGAGATGATGATAATGTTTATATGAATATTCGTGACGCCACCTGTGGTAATTTGCAGCTATGGAGCCGCAGATGCTGGAAGGGACCTCCGGGGCTGATGTTATGGCAGCTGAGGTGTTTCTTGCTCTCCACAGGTAGAGCGGATACCCCGGGGCAACCTTTGTGTGCTTTGTAAAGTCTTTGGTGTTTGTTAATGAGGTGCACGATAAACCAGACGACACAGGGCTTGCAGTTAAGATGTTTTACTCACTGTTCAGTCTCAGTACTGAGAACTCAGAAAAAGCGGAGTCATAATCCAAAGTTTATATTAAAAGGTATAAGTTTATTCAATACAAAATTCATACAGATAACATACAGTAAAAACTGGGGGAATGAGGTGCAAGGAACAGCTATACTACCACAGTAAGGGTAATTGGTGAGCATAAGAAAATTCAAATGGCATGTAGTGCAACCCACATCCGGTGCGGTTAATAACAGTACAATAGTGCCGCAATCTGGTTTAGCCAAATCTTTCAACACACTGTAGTAACATCAGTAACCCTAGGGATCCTCCTCCCACCATATACTATAGGCCTGTAACATTATAATGAGTATTAGTAATATGGTTATAGAGGCAGAGATCCCAGTGGTCACATAGTATTATATCGCAGGTGTGTAATGAAAGACAAGCATCCAGAGCTCAGCACATACAATAAGGCTGATTACATCGGATGTATAGCAGAGCCGCACAACAGCCAGAGTAGGATGAAAGGTTTAAATAAGGTTATAAATGCTCACCCATAGTATGAAAAGCGGTAGGACTGTCCAGGGGGCCCCGATGCTGCGTTTCGCGTAGGGCTTCCTCGGGGGGCCATGCATTGGTTGTGTGTGCCGGGCTTTTTAAAGCCCAGCGTGACTGTGAAATTACCGCCACATACGGCGCATGCGCAGCGCTAGCGGGCAGCACGGCCGCATCACTTTCGGTCTCAGAGTGACGTCGCGGGTCAGGGAAAACCCTGGTGACGTCACAATGTCCCGCCCACATCACTCAGAGAGACCTTCCAGGATGCGTCTAAGCCGCCGGCTCCCGGCGCGCATGCGCACCAGCAATCACACAGGCAGAAGGTAAACAGAGAGTCATAAAGCACGTAGTATAGGAAGAGAGATCAACCATATAGAGTTTACCCAGAATGTGACACATTTATATAATACATAGGGCAGAGCAACAATTATTCATAGCAATGTGCACCATAAAGAGTTTATTGTTGCTCGGGATGATGATATCATTAGTTGAAAGAGATATGGATCCCATCAAATAAACATAAACCAGACGACACAGGGCTTGCAGTTAAGATGTTTTACTCACTGTTCAGTCTCAGTACTGCAGTTGACCGGTCACCCACGGAATGCCGGATCCGCTGTCAGGGGCCGCCGCCGATCCCGGATAGGTCAAGGGTCAGTCCCGGTGTACCCCTTTTGTGTGTGTCCTTTTCTGACTGACTTCCTAGCCTTCAACTGTTTTAGCTGGTCTCGGCATCCACCACAGGGCCTGTGCAAAGGGGGCTGACCGCAGTCGTATCTTGCCCTCTTCACTGGGGATCTGTGGCGGGAAGTGGCCCTGGGCGCTTGCAACGATCTCCCAGGCCTTCAGTTTTACTTTTGAGGAATTGTCTTTCTTCCCTCTGTCTAGGGACCGTCCCTGAATGCAGCCAAATCCCTCCACCCAATGTTGTCAGGGGAACAGGTCACGGGACAATTGCCCTTCTGTGGCTCTGGAATCCTTTCTTCTTTTCTTTCAGTGTCACCTGGGCCTAACTAGACCCCAGGATCTCCACCAGGAACCTCCTTCTGTCTCTGCCTTCTCTATCTGCTGTCCTCTCCTGACAGCCCACCTCCTCCCTCCTCTACTCCTTCTGACCGACTGACTGAACTTGAACTTCCTAGTTCCCTTTGTCTACTCTCTCTGACTCCTCCCACACACCCACTGACTAGGCCCCACCCACACCATTGGGACCAGCGATGGGACTTACGGCCCCATGAGCTAAACATCTATGGGAGTTACTGCCACTATCCCTGACCCAGTGTATGCCTACCAATTGGTGTGTGCAAGTTTTGTCTGTACACCGGCAGTTGACCACATTCTTACCCGGGATGAGATACCACACCTCTGGCTGAGGTGCAATATCTCCTGTGGCGACGGAAGCCTCAGGGGCGCCACACTCCCCCCACAGCAAATCCCAGCACGTCCGCGGGCTGAAACAAAAATACAGTGGTGTTAACTGCAAAATTTTTGTATGCTAAAATAACAATAAACTTTTCATCCCTTAATGGGAGGCACCTTGTTGGTGGAAAGCTGGTAACTCTATCTCTTCCAGTTCATCCAGGTCTTCTCCAACTTTGAGTAAATGAAGCATTCTGGACAGCGCATCAGCATTGTTATTCTTTCGGCCAGCTCTGTACTGGATAAGCATCTTTATGTGTAATGCGGTTAATCTGTCTATAATTAACACACATTGTCATTGTGCCATCTTTTTTCTTTACGAGCACTAGTGGAGCTGCCCAGGGGCTACAACTATCTCTGATCACCCCAGCCTCCTTCATTTCCCGTAACATTTCTTTGGCACGCTGATATTGAGCCGGGGATACAGGGCGGTATCTTTCTTTAATGGGATGATGGTCACCAGTGGGGATTTGATGTTGAACCCCTTTTACCTGCCCAAAGTCTAGAGGGTGTTTGCTGAAAACCCGCTCATATTCTTGTACCACCCGATAAACCCCATGCTTTTGGTGTGAAGGGGTGGAGTCGGTGCCCACATGTAATTTTTGACACCAGTCCTCCAGCTGTCCCTTGGAGCCATTGTCTTCCGCCTGGTCAGACGGGATCAAGGGTTCCACTGTCCTGATGGCATTATTACTGACAGTGTACAGCTTAGCTACAGTGGCGTACCGGGGTAATTTCGCTTCCTCCTCCCAACAATTCAGGATGCGGACGGGTACTCTCCCCTTGCAGACGTCTGCTACCCCTCTGGCTATCAGGACTCCAGGCCTACTGTCTGAATACACAGGTTCTACCAGGGCCTGTAATCTTGACCCTTGATGCCTATTGCTGCCCGACACCATATCAACATCTCACTTCTTGGGGGTATTACAATGGGGAAGGGGTCACTTACCCTTACACTGCCAACTTCACCTCTGGCCAGCTCTACCTGCTGCTTCCTCATCAGGGCTCTGATCTCCCTCTGTAGGGCACACTGCTGCCCAGAGCTGGCAGTTTCAGCCACCTGTTGCAACAAAATTATCACTTCGGCAAGACAATTTTCCATCACATTTGTACCGATTGTCAACATTGGGTGAGATTTTTTGCGATCAACATCCACAATTATCATTCCCTGAGATGGCAATTCTACCCGCCCCACTTTAATGGTTACTTGGTTACTTCTTTGTACCCAATTTGAGGCAAGGGCTGACCATTACTGGCTACAATCGTTAAATCATCATCTGGGCCACGGGTAATGTCTGAATCAGACCAGTATCTTTTGTACAGTATATAAGGTATGGTCGTTACCCGGGACCCCGTATCCAAGAGGGCAGATAAAGGGATCCCATCCAGCACAATAGGGAGCGCCGGTCGTCCTCCCACATACTTGTTGCGCCAGGAAGTTGAGCCGGGATTTCTTACACCTGGGGGTTGGCTCCTGACCCCAGGTTCTGCCTGTTTAAAGGACAGTGTCTTGCGTAGTGCCCCGCCTGGTTGCAGCAACGGCAGATCGGTTATCCAGTTGAATCGTAACGGTCTGTGTCTTTTCCTCGGGTTGGCGGAATCCTCCTTTGCCGCATCCACGGGACGTCATCTGGACTGGATGCCAACTCGATTCTCGCAGGCGATGGGGTCACCTGTAGAGACTGCACCATTTTTGCAATGGCAGCCACAGTCTTTGTCAGTTCCTGGACCTGATGTCTGAGGTCTGCAGAGGGGTCATTATCCAGGGTCTGCGCCTCAGCCCCAGCAGTGGCTCGGGTTGCAGGCACCACCTCTGGGTATGTAATAGCAAGAGGCCGGAGGGGTACTGTGTCATTTGGTGTAGATTCTCTCAGCACCCGAATGGCCTGTTCCTTAAACTTTGCAAAGTCCAGAGCTGGGTTCTGCAGGACCATAATACGCAGCTGCATCCTGTGAGAGTCTGACAGGAGCCCTTCTATAAACTGCTCAGTCAGTAGTTTGTCTTCATCACGCACACTCTCTGGGTCCACCTGTTTTAACTGCTCTCAGTGCCTCTTGCAAGTTTAAGGCATAGTCCCGTATACTGTCTCGTGCCCTTTGCTTGCACCCAAAGAATTTCATTTTGATTTCTGCTGCAGTGCGGGTGTCAAACGTGTTCTTTAACTTGGCCAGTATATGGGTTACTATCCCTTTATCAGTGGCAGGCCAGGACTTTACTTCACGTTGGGCTGCGCCGGTTAACTGTACCATTAATATGCACACTCTCAGGCTTTTAGTTAGGGGATACACATTAAACAAGCTGTGCAGTCTTTCTCTGAAGTCGCTCAGGGTGTGTGACTCCCCTGAGTACTGCGGTAACCAGTACGCTCCCGGGAAGTATGGCATTGTGAGCAGCATAACGGGCGCTACAGCAGGAGCTGGGGCGACGTTGACTGGGATTTCATTGGCCGGTGCCGCGGCGTCCTGGGCTACAGCAGCCACCTGTTCCTCCCCTGCGTCAGACATCCTTTTTCCCCCTTAGTGGACCTTACCAGGCTCCGCTTCTTTTTCACCTCTCTTCCGGGTAGCGCAGGGTTAACGAACCTTTGCTCTGATAGCGGGCTTTCCTCGTGCTCTTTTTCTGGCACACCCCTTTTCTTCTTGCGCCCGGCAGTTTTAATGGCGGCGTCAGTTTCTATTTTTAAATACAGTTCCTTAAGGCACACATCACCCGTGTTAACGGGTCTTGTTCAAATCCTGTTTGTGACGCCAGAAAGGTGACTCACCCACCCCAGGGCCTTAGGTGACTCGATGTCGGGCTGGACTAGTCCGGGGTAGTCGGGGTGGTGGGCCCCGATTCCGTGACCCTGGCGGAGTTGTGTATGTCTGTTTGTATGTATGTATGTATGTATGTATGCAGCAGAGTTGTATGTGTCTGTCTGTATGTATGCAGCAGAGTTGTGTCTGTCTGTATTATGTAGTAGAGCTGTGTGTGTCTGTCTATGTATCCAGCAGAGCTGTCTGTTTGTATGTATGTAGCAGAGCTGTGTGTGTGTCTGTATGTATGCAGTAGAGCTGTGTGTGTCTGTCTATATGTATCCAGCAGAGCTGTCTGTCTGTATGTATACAGCAAAGTTGTGTGTGTCTGCCTGTATGTATGCAGTAAAGCTGTGTGTGTCTGTCTACATGTATCCAGCAGAGCTGTCTGTATGTATGAAGCAGGGCTGTGTGTGTGTCTGCATGTATGTAGCAGAGCTGTGTGTGTGTGTATGTATGCAGTAGAGGTGTGTGTGTGTGTGTCTGTATGTATACAGTAGAGCTGTGTGTGTGTGTGTGTGTGTGTGTGTGTGTGTGTGTGTGTGTCTGTATGTATGCAGTAGAGCTGTGTGTGTTTATAATAGGCCTACATATGTGTGTAAAAAGGTGAAAGTCTAGGACTAATAACAGCAGTCTACAATTAGATCTTTGATTGTAGTTCCATGAAAAATAAATATTTTGATGGCTTTCCGGATTTTTGAAGGTTTCTGGATCATCGACAGCCAGCAGAAAGGGGCGGCAAATTTGACAACCGCCCCGGGCGGCAAAGGCAGTGTCTACACCACTGGGTTCCGTACTTCCACAGGCGCCCCGCGGTTCCTGGAGTCCTATACTTCCACAAGTAACCCACATTTCCTGGAGTCCCGGTTCCTTACTCCACAGTCCTTCTCTCCTTTAGTGTCCCATTCTTACTTTAGGTCTTTACACCTTAATTTCTTTACTTCACTCCTCACTCCCTCACTCCTCACTCCTAACTCTCCTCACTCTTTCATTTCCAACACTCTTCTTCACTTCCTCCCGCCAACTTCCCAACTGACCACTGTCCCCTCCCCTTGCTGGGTCTCTCCCTACAGATTGGGTGGCAATTAGCCAATAAGTGCCCATCCCTTTTACCTGTTGCTAGGCAGTCTCCCAGTCTGGAATTGGGGTTATGTATGTGGCCTGAGGGTGCTGGTGTGTTGACTGGCACGGATATTCCGGAGATTGGGTTTCCACAGTTCACATTTTGTGGCACCTGATACCTCAGGGGTGCTACATTAGTACTAACTTTATTTACTGAAAAAAAAATTACTTTTTTTTGGCTAATTACTTAGTGATCTTTGGTTGCTAAGGGTGGCTTTACACGCTACTATATTGCTAAAGCAATCTCGTTGGGGTCACGGAATTTGTGACGCACATCTGGCCGCTTTAGCGATGTTGCGTGTGACACCTATGAGCAATTTTGAATCGTCGCAAAAACGTTCAAAATCGCTCATCGGTGACATGCCCCCGTCTTCCCAATTATCGTTGCTGCTGCTTGTGCGATGTATTTCGTCATTCCTGCGGCAGCACACATCGCTACGTGTGACACCGCAGGAACGAGGAACCTCACCTTACCTGCGGCCGCCAGCAATGAGGAAGGAAGGAGGTGGGCGGGATGTTACGTACCGCTCATCTCCGCTTCTATTGGGCGGCCGCTTAGTGACGTCGCTGTGACGCCGCACGAACTGCCCCCTTAGAAAGGAGCCGGTTCGCCGGTCACAGCGACGTCGCTAGGCAGGTAAATAGTGTGACTGGTCCGCGAGATTTTGTGCGCTACGGGCAGAGATTTCTTTTTGGCAGCACTGTGGTTTGGTTGCCTTCGCAGCCAAATAGCAAAGCAGTATCCAAATATTGACATCACTGCAATTGAAAAAGCATCTTTATGCACAGGTATTTCTTTTTTTTTTCTCTTTTTCCTGTGCAGGTGTGGTAAGTATAATACCTTCCGTCAGCTAAGGTTAGATTTCTACATACATAACATCATTTCTTCAATCCTTTACCTCTGTAAGGGTTCTTTGAAATACACAGTATATGCTGTTGAATGCTCACTGACAGCTGCTTGACTGTTTTATATGAAGCTAATTAGAAAGCTTTTACTTACAGCTGTTTTTAGTTCATGCGTTGTTGACCTTTAATAACTCAATTAGAGAACCATTAATTTTGTGGTCATATATCATCATGAGACTGACATGTATTGATTTCTGGAATGTATTACCTGGTTTTGTGGACAGACGCTTGACAGAAAATGCTTTGCCGGAGTGGATATGTACTTAAAGCACAACCACAAGTTATTATTTCAGTGAAAGCGTAGTGTTCTATGCATAAACCATGCAAATTAAATAATTAGAATATCCTTATAGATTCTTAGAATATTACTCATGTATAGCTTTTATATATATATATATATATATATATATATATATATATATATATATATAATATATATATATATATATATAATTATATAAAGCTGAGCGTGTGTGTGTGTGTCCGCTAAAGGAATCTGCACCGTCACATTTACAATAACGAAATTTTGCACAGATGCCTCATGCCACTCAGGGAACGTCATAGACTATGTTTTGACAGGAAAATTTAGCCCCACGCTTTACAGTTACTCTCCAAAATCCTGCATTAAACTGAACAGAGGTGGGAGCTACAGGCTATTAATAGCAACTGGCAGTGGTTGCTATAGGAACAAAATAAACTTCGTATAAGAAGCTTATGTGTGAGGTAATAAGATGTCAGTGGGGAGACGGATAGAGAGAGACAGAAAAAGACAGACAGACAGCGAGACAGCCCTGGAAAGAGACAGCCCTGGAAAGAGACAGCCCTGGAAAGAGACAGCCGGGCAAAGAGACAGCCGGGCAAAGAGACAGCCGGGCAAAGAGACAGCCGGGCAAAGAGAGAGACAGACAGACACACACATAGATACAGACACAGAGAGAGACAGACAGACACACACATAGATACAGACACAGAGAGAGACAGACAGACACATAGATGGAGACAGATAGACTGATACATATACAGACAGTGAGATAGAAACAGACCGACAGAGACATAGACACGCATCGGGTATTCTAGAATTTACGTATTGTGTAGTTAATGTATGATTTTTGATATATATATATATATATATATATATATATAATATATAGATGTTGTGTGTAGTTAGTTAAGTGTTTGTGTAGGGGCTGTACATGTTCTGGGTGTTGGCGGGGGGTGAGAGCGGTGTTGTATGTGTGTTGCGTTGTGTGTCGTTATTTGTGGAGCGCTGTGTGTCTGTAGCGTTGTGTGTGTGTGTGTTGCGCGGTTTGTGTGGGTGTGTGTGTTTTGGGGAGGTATGTTTTGTGAAATGTGTGTGTTGTGCGGTATGTGCGTATATTTGTGTGTGCCGCGGTGTTTGTGTGTTGGGTGTTGTGTGTCTGCGGCGTTGTCTGTGTAGGGCGGTGTTTGTAGTTCCCAGTGTGTGTGTGGTGTGTTGTGCAGTGCGTGTGTGGCAGTGTGTGTGTGTGTTTTGGGGGGAGGTGTGCACCCCCCATCGTAGTCCACCCCCCATCGTGCTCCATCCCCCATGCTGCGCACCCCCCATCGTGCTCCATCCCCACTCCCCATTGTGCTCCATCCTCCATGCTGCGCATTCCCCATCGTGCTCCATCCCCCATGCTGCGCATTCCCCATCGTGCTCCATCCCCCATGCTGCACACGCCCAAACGTGCTCCATCCCCCATGCTGCGCACTCCCCATCGTGCTCCACCCCCCATGCTGCGCACTCCCCATCATGCTCCATCCCCCATGCTGCGCACCCCCCATCGTGCTCCATCCCCCATGCTGCGCACACCCCATCGTGCTCCATCCCCCATGCTGCGCACTCCCCATCGTGCTCCATCCCCCATGCTGCGCACTCCCCATCGTGCTCCATCCCCCATGCTGCGCACTCCCCATCGTGCTCCATCCCCCATGCTGCGCACTCCCCATCGTGCTCCATCCCCCATGCTGCGCACTCCCCATCGTGCTCCATCCCCCATGCTGTGCACCCCCCATCGTGCTCCATCCCCCATGCTGCGCACCCCCCATCGTGCTCCATCCCCACTCCCCATTGTGCTCCATCCTCCATGCTGCGCATTCCCCATCGTGCTCCATCCCCCATGCTGCGCATTCCCCATCGTGCTCCATCCCCCATGCTGCACACGCCCAAACGTGCTCCATCCCCCATGCTGCGCACTCCCCATCGTGCTCCACCCCCCATGCTGCGCACTCCCCATCATGCTCCATCCCCCATGCTGCGCACCCCCCATCGTGCTCCATCCCCCATGCTGCGCACACCCCATCGTGCTCCATCCCCCATGCTGCGCACTCCCCATCGTGCTCCATCCCCCATGCTGCGCACTCCCCATCGTGCTCCATCCCCCATGCTGCGCACTCCCCATCGTGCTCCATCCCCCATGCTGCGCACTCCCCATCGTGCTCCATCCCCCATGCTGTGCACCCCCCATCGTGCTCCATCCCCCATGCTGTGCACCCCCCATCGTGCTCCACAGTCACACATCAGACAGTAAACACGCACACATCTAATCGCATACACTCACACACACACCCCACTTCTCCCTGTGCCCACCGGTGGGCGGTCCCAGCAGCTGTGCTGCACGCCGTGCTCCTCTGCCGACACTCACAGATCCGATCGCATACACTCACACACACACACTCACACACATCCGATCGCATACACTCACACACACTCACACACATCCGATCACACACACTCACACACACACTCACACACATCCGATCGCATACCCACACACACTGACGATATCGCACATACGCGCTGACACACTCACAACATCCGGAGATACCACATGCTTCCGGCCATGTGATCCTCCGGCAGGTCCTGGAAGATCACTGCACAGTATCGCCGCCGAGAAGCAAGCGATATCACGGGATGTTGTGAGTATGTGGATGCGATCTGATGTGTGTGTGAGGTGTGTGTGAGAGTGAGTGTGATCTGATGTGTGTGTGTATGTATGTGTCTGTTCTTATGTGTGTGTGAGGTGTGTGTTCCGCCGCTGCAGGACGTGGATGCGATCTGATGTGTGTGTGAGGTGTGTGTGTTCCGCCGCTGCAGGACGTGGATGCGATCTGATGTGTGTGTGAGGTGTGTGTGTTCCGCCGCTGCAGGACGTGGATGCGATCTGATGTGTGTGTGAGGTGTGTGTGTTCCGCCGCTGCAGGACGTGGATGCGATCTGATGTGAGTGTGAAAGTCTGAGTCTGAGTCTGAGTGAGTCTGAGTGAGTCTGAGTGAGTCTGAGTCTGAGTCTGAGTCTGAGTCTGAGTCTGAGTCTGAGTCTGAGTCTGAGTCTGAGTCTGAGTCTGAGTCTGCGTGTGCGTCTGAGTCGCGGCCAATCCATGCGGGGGGGCGGACCCGAGGTGAGCGGCCAATCCGTGCGGGGGGAGGAGCCGAGGCGAGGCGAGTGGCCAATCCGTGCGGGGGGGCGGGGCCATGGCGAGCCCAGCGGCCAATCAGCTTTGTGTCACCGTAAGGACACAATTTTGGAGCAAGACAGAGAGACAGACAGACAGACAGACAGAATAAGGCAATTATATATATATATATATATATATATATATATATATATATATATATATATATATACATATATACACACACACACACACACACATCGGACTATCTTTCATACATATAAAGCAGGTGAAATAAGTATTGAACACAAACACCGACAGTTTTCTGAGTAATATATTTCTAAGGCCCATTTCACACGTCAGTGAAAAGCACTGACGTTTTTCACTGGCGTGTAAAACACGCACATGTCCCTCCGTGTGCCGTGAATTACGGCACACGTGGGTTATCTAAGTGCAATCCGGGCTCCGTTCTCCGTGGCCCGTGATTGCACTTAGTAATCAACTCACCTGTGCGCGCTCCCGCTCTCCATGGTGCTGATCGCTCCCGTGGTGCAGCATCCGTCCGGCGCTGACCCCGCAGCAGCTGCTTCCGGGTCGGCTGTGTCGCGCATCATGAATATGCGTGACCGTAATGAGCCGGCTCAGAAGCAGCAGGCTGCACGGGCTGCAGAGAGAGTCGCTGGACGCCGGGTGAGTTAAAATGTTTTTTATTTTAAAAGCACGTTTTTTTTCTGGCACGTGTTTCACAGACCACACCACTGCGTTGTCCGTGGGACATCAGTGATGCCAGAAAAAAATGGACATGTCTCCGTGCAGCAATCACGCACACGCGGGTACGCCGCACGGAGACACGTGCAGTGAAAAATCACTGACGTGTGAGCAGACCCATTCATTATAATGGGTCTGCATATGTCTGTGCTTTTTTTTAAACGTACCAGAATCACTAACGTACCAGAATCACTGACGTGTGAAAGGGGCCTAAAGGTGTTATTGACATGAGTTTCTCACTAGGTATCAGTAACAACCCATCCAATCACACAAAGAAATCAAAGCATAGATGTCCATAAATTTGCTGATGTGTAGTAATAATAATGACAAAGGCAGAAAGTATTGAACAGACTTACTGAAATGTATTTAATACTTCATACAAAAGCCTTTGTTGGTGATGACAGCTTTGAAATGTCTCTTGTATGGAGAAACCTTCACTGTTCAGGTGTGATTTTGGCCCATTTTTCCACACAAACACTCTTCATATTCTGAAGGCTCGATGGGCTTCTTCTATGAACTCTCTGCTTTAGTTCCTTCCATAAATTTTATATTAGATTTAGGTCAAGTGATTGGCTGGGCCATTCTAGCAGATTTATTTTCTTTCTCTGAAACCAATTGAGCATTTCCTTGGCTGTGTGTGGGATCATTGTGTAGCACCCAGGGATATGGAGTACTCAGTTTCGGACAGTGTCTCTATTGAGGAATATCACGATCATGGCCATTACCTAATTCTGTGCCCTAGGCCCTTTTTATAATGGGGATATTTACAGGGGATTTGTGAATAAAGTTATTCGTGACGCCACTTGCGTGTTGCGGCTATAGGTAGGGAGCCGCCACTGCAGAATATCTGTACTGGGGCTGATGGTATTGCAGCTAGTATGTTAGTCCCTCTGCAAGTAGGGTATTGCCCCAGTGGGTGTATGGTGCAGTGGGCGTCGGAAGAAGTAGTCCAGATAGGTATTCAGTGCAACTGGTTTTACTCATTGTTCCTTCAGGTGTTAGCTTGTTTCCCGAGGACGGCTGGTTTCGCCTCCAGGTCCCCTTCGTCCCAGTGCCAGTCTGTTTCTCTGGTACCTTCTTCCCCTGCACCTGCCTCTGGTAAGTAGGTCCCCCTGGTATGGATCACTGGGGGTCCCCGGTTTGTGGTTTGTCCACCTCTGTCCGCCTGACGGTAGCGTGAACCCCTGTTGGGAGGGAGTCTCTGGTCCTGTCCCCTGCTCTCTCTTTGCTACTGAGTTTTCGGATTCTTTAGGGTCAGCAAGGTCCTTGATGGTCCCCTTTGCTGTGCAGGTGTTATTAGATTGGCTTGAAGCTCTTTCCTGTCCTGTACCCCGTCGGTGCGTAGTTATGGGAGTACTCTACCGTACACCCCCCCCCCCCCGGCAACTACCTCTCCTGGGTACCAGGTCACCGTTAACCCAAGTCAGGGTGTCACTACACTTTCCACCTTCACACCTCTGCTGTCAACTGTAGACTGACCTAGACTCCACAGTCTCCCCTCCCTCCTGGTCAACTAGTGGACTGGAGTGGCTCAACTTCTAGGCGGCCATCCATGATTCCAACCTAGCTAAGTACCATTGTATGGGGGGAATGTTGGGCAAAACTGAGATTACCTGGGTTTTTGGTGTTAGTTGGGTCCCTAAGGGGCTAGGTCCTGCATCCTGGTGGGGATGCAGAACCTTGTAGCACCCTGATGGTCTCAGGGGCATTACAATTGTCTTGGTGAAATGTCCACCTTCATTTCATCTTCAACATCCTTGTGAATGGCAGCTTTTTTTTTTATCAAGAATGTCTTGATACATTTGACCATTGATCTTTCCTTCAACTATTCGAAGTTTACCAGTCCCGTATACTAAAAAACAGCCCCACACCATGATGTTTCCACCTCCACACTGTTTGTATAGTATTTTTGGAGTGATATCCAGTGTTTTTTGTCTCCAAATATGGTGCATATTATGGCATCCAAAGAGTTCAATTGTGCTTTCAACTGACCAGACTATATTCCCCTAGTATTTTGCAGATGCTTTTTGTTCAACAATGGAGTCTTGCATGGCGAGACAGCTCAGTGGTTTTACCTATAATGAGATGTTTCTTTTGTGACACATTGGTAATGAGACACCTTTTCATAGTCATGGGAGGAATTAGCTGATATTATTTTTCACTCAGTGTCAGGATTGCTTTTTAAATAAATATGTAAATTTCAGACTGTGTCATGGCTTTCCATGTTTTTTTCCATTTCTCTTTCTTCATGTGTTCAACACATTTTTCCTGTGTCATTTCTCAGTATTACACATAGCTTAATCTATGGACATCTATGGTTTGATTACTTTTCTTGTGTGGATTGGATGGGTTGTTACCAATATTTGGTGACAAATTCATGTCAATAGTGCCTTTAGATATATATTAACTTAGTGCTGTGTTCAATACTTATTTCATCCACTGTGTGTGCATATACAGTTGAAACCAGAAGTTTACATACACTATCTAAAAAGACACATATGCATGTTTTTCTCAATATCTGACATGAAATCAGAATAAACCATTTCCATTTTAGGTTAATTAAGATTATTAAAATTATTTCTTCTTGCCAAATGCCAGAATAATGAAAGAGAGAGAGAATGTTTTAAGGCATTTTTATTACTTTCTGCAAAGTTAAAAGTTTACACACATTTCCTTAGTTTAAGGGCAATGGTACCAAATACTATGTGACTTGGGTCAAATGTTTTAGATATCCTTCCACAAGCTCCTCACAATAGTTGGTAGGCATTTGGGCCCATTCCTCCTGACAAAACTGGTGTAACTGAGTCATGTTTTTAGGTCGCCTTGCTTGCACCTGTCATTTCAGCTTTGCCCATAAATCTCAAATAGGATTGAGACCAGGGCTTTGTGATGGCCACTCCACAACATTTTCAGACCAAAAGTTATAGCAAAAAATAAATTACTAAAGAACAACAAAAACCTCTAAAACCAAACTACCGTATTTTTCGGACCATAAGACGCACTTTTTTCCCCCCAAATGTTGGGGGAAAGTGGGGGGTGCGTCTTATGGTCTGACTATAAGGCTGCGGGGAATGAGGGTGCCGCGGTGCAGCGGGTCATCGGCGGCACGAGCAGGCTGTAACAGCCTGCCGTGACCACGTGGGCCCGCTCATTACATATGCACGCCCATCCTCCCGCCCATCATCTCTCAGCGAAACCGGCGCTGACAGGTGGGCGGGGTGATGGGCGGGGGGGGGGGTGCGTGCATAATTAGCAGCCGGCCGTGATCACCCCTGGCAACTACAGCCTGGAGTGATCATGTGCGGCTGTATTCACTGCCCCCCGTGCATCATTATCAGCGCGGGGTGCAGTGAATCAGTGTACTCACCCGTCACCGTGTGTGGAGCCGCCCCCCTGCAGCATCGCGTCTTCCTGTCTGTGCCGGCGGTCAGCTGATCTGGACACTAGCGGCGCGCACCGCGATGACGTCATCGCTGTGCGCGCCGCTAGTATCCACCAGAATCGATCAGCTTACCGCCGGCACAGACAGGAAGACGCGATGCTGCAGACAACGGTGACGGCTCCACACAGCGGCGCTGCAGCTGAGACAGAGATCGGTGCTTCAGGGAGTGAGGAAGGGTAAGTATAAACGTTTATTTTTTTTTTCCTGTGCCACAGGATACACGCCATTTACCAGGATGGGGGCATTTCATGAGCAGGATGGATGAGGGCATTTCATGAGCAGGATGGATGGGGGCATTTCATGAGCAGGATGGATGGGGGCATTTCATGAGCAGGATGGATGGGGGCATTTCATGAGCAGGATGGATGGGGGCATTTCATGAGCAGGATGGATGGGGGCATTTCATGAGCAGGATGGATGAGGGCATTTCATGAGCAGGATGGATGGGGGCATTTCATGAGCAGGATGGATGGGGGCATATCTTGAGCAGGATGGATGGGGGCATTTCATGAGCAGGATGGATGGGGGCATTTCATGAGCAGGATGGATGGGGGCATTTCATGAGCAGGATGGATGGGGGCATTTCATGAGCAGGATGGATGGGGGCATATCATGAGCAGGATGGATGGGGGCATATCATGAGCAGGATGGATGGGGGCATATCATGAGCAGGATGGATGGGGGCATATCATGAGCAGGATGGATGGGGGCATATCATGAGCAGGATGGATGGGGGCATATCATGAGCAGGATGGATGGGGGTATATCATGAGCAGGATGGATGGGGGGTATATTATTAGCAGGATGGGTGGTATATGAGCAGGATCATATACAAGGCAGGAGGATCCTTATCAGAATGGGGTACCTTTAGTAGAGAATTTGGGGACATTACCCCCATAACAGTGTCAGCAGCAGATCCTCGCCCCATAACAGTGTGTCATGACCATATTTTTTGGTTAAAATTTTATTTTCCTATTTTCCTCCTCTAAAACCAGGGTGCGTCTTATGGTCAGGTGCGTCTTATAGTCCGAAAAATACGGTACTTTATTCAATTTAAATTAAAATAGTAGATAATTAACACCATAAAAACCACATGACTTCTCAGTCAGAAGCTAACAAATGTCATGTTAGCGTGAACACACAAATAAAACACATAGTGGGGTATAGATGGGTGTTTAGCAGTGCTGAACTAAAAATGACATATAGGGGCCACAACTCAAATATGAGCTAGAGAAATCCAGGCTAGATATGCCCTATGTTTTCCCTGCCTGGGAGCGGAGGTAAATACACCATAAGTTTTCGGGTGCCCTGCTCAGCAACGGCTCACTATACCCCACTATGTGTTTCATTTGCGTGTTCATCCTAACATGACATTTGTCGGCTCTAACTGAGACCACTCCAAAACATTGACTTTGTAATCCTTAAGCCACTCTGTAACCAGTTTGGCAGTATGCTTAAGGTCATTGTCCATTTTGAAGACCCATTTCTGACCAAGTTTGTTTCTGGCTGATGTCTTGAGATGTTGCTTCACTATTGCCACATAATCTTCTTTCCTCATGATACCATCTATTTTTGTGAAGTGCACCAGTCAGTCCTGCAGCAAAATAACCCCACACCATCATGCTGCTACCTCTGTGTTTCACAATTGGGATGGTGTTGTTAGACTTCAAAGCTTCTCTCTTTTTTTCCAAATGTAAGAATGGTAATTATGGTCAAACGGTTCAATTTTAGTTTCATCAGACCACAGGACATGTCTCCAAAAATCAAGATCTTTGTTCCTGTACGCATTTAAAACATTAATCTGACTTCTTTATGTTTCTTTGGGAGTAATGGCTTCTTACTGGCAGAGTGGCCTTTCAACCCATGTTGATACACTAATCGTTTCACTGTGGGTAATGACACAATCTTACCAGCTTCCACCAGCATTTTCACAAGGTCTTTTGCTTTTGTTCTTAGGTTGATATATTTTGGTCTGACCAAAACATGTTAATCTCTGGTACACAGAACCCCTCTCGTTCCTGAGTAGTATGATGGCTGGACATTCCCATCTTGTTTGCACTTGTGTATAATTGCTTGTACAGCTGAAAGAGGCACCTTCAGGTATCTGGAAATTGCACCCAAGGATGAACCAGACTTGTGCAAGTCCACAATTCTCTTCCTGAGATCTTGGCTGATTTCTTTTGACTTTCCCATAATGCTACACAAAGAAGCAGTGTCTTTCAAGGGTGTATTAAAATACATACACAGGTGTGTCTCTAACTCAGATGTTAATAATAATAATAATAATAATAATAATAATAATAATATTTATATAGCGCTATTAATTCCACAGCGCTTTACATACATTGGCAACACTGTCCCGATTGGGGTTCACAATCTAAATTCCCTATCAGTATGTTTTTTGGAGTGTGGGAGGAAACCGGAGAACCCAGAGGAAACCCACACAAACACAGGGAGAACATACAAACTCCTTGCAGATGTTGTCCTTGGTGGGATTTCAACCCAGGACCTCAGCGCTGCAAGACTGCAGTGCTAACCACTGTGCTGCCAATAAACTACTTTGCACGCTGCGACATCGCTACTGCGATATCGTCGGGGTCAATTCGAAAGTGATGCACATCCGGCGCCAGTAACGATGTTGCAACATGTAAAGCCTAGATGCGCTGATAAATGATCGCAAAAGCGTCGTAAATTGGTGATCTGTGTAGTGTCAGACATTTTCATAATGTCGCACCAATAGGAGATACGATGTTGTTCCTCGTTCCTGCGGCAGCACACATCGCTGTGTGTGAAGCCGCAAGAGCGAGGAACATCTCCTTACCTGCCTCCACCGGCTATGCGGAAGAAAGGAGGTGGGCGGGATGTTTACGTCCCGCTCATCTCCGCCCCTCCACTTCTATTAGCCGCCTGCTGTGTGACGTCGCTGTGACGCCACACGACACGCCCCCTTAGGAACGAGGCGGGTAGCCGGCCAGAGGCAGGTAAGTGCATGTGAAGCTGCTGTAGCGATGATGTTCGCTACGGCAGCTATCAGAAGATATCGCATGTGCGACGGGGACGGGTACTATCGCGCTTGGCATCGCTAGCATCGGCTAGCGATGTCGCAGCGTGCAAAGTACCCCTTAGTGTATGTAAACCTTTGACTTTGCAGAAAGTAATACAAATGTCTTAAAACATTCTCTCTCATTATTCTGGCATTTGGCAAATATAAATAATTTTGGTAATCCTAATTGACATAAAACAGGAAAGGTTTATTCTGATACCATGTCAGATAGTGAGAAATATGCATGTGTCTTTTTAGATAGTGTATGTAAACTTCTGGCTTCAACTGTAAACATATAACCTGTTTCCCCAAAAATAAGACCTCCCCTAAAAAGAAGACCTAGTAGAGTTTTTGCTGAATTGCTAAATTTAAGGCCTCTCCCGAAAGTAAGACCTAACAAAGTTTTTGTTTGGAAGCATTCTCCCGAGCATCCCCAGTCTCCTGGAACTCGCTGCCTCAACACGTCAGACTATCCCCTACCCTTGCAAACTTCAAACGGAACCTGAAAACCCACCTGTTCAGAAATGCCTACAATCTACAATGAACTCACTGCCGCCCGACCACCGTGCGGAGCTGCCGCCCGACCACCGTGCGGAGTTGCCGCCCGACCACCGTGCGGAGCTGCCGCCCAATCTACACCCCACCTACTGTCTCCTCCCCATAATCCTATAGAATGTAAGCCCGCAAGGGTAGGGCCCTCTTCCCTCTGTACTGGTCTGTCTACTGTAACTTGTATATGTATTTTGTATGTAACCCCCTTCTCATGTACAGCACCATGGAATTAATGGTGCTCTATAAATAAATAAATAATAATAATAATAATACCCGCCGAACAGAACACCAGGGCAGGTTGTATATGGAAATATTGGTAGTAGCAAGAAATTCTTGATAGGATTCGCAGTTTGTCTGTTTATGCTGGTTTGTGACGACAACTACTGTACAGTATTTAATGTTAACTTTTTTCTGCTGAACAATAAATGTGAATTTTTCTTCATGGAAAAATAAGACATCCCCTGAAAATAAGACCTAGCGCATCTCTTGGAGCAAAAAATTAATATAAGACACTGTCTTATTTTCGGGGAAACAGGGTATGTGCATGTACAGTGCCATTTTATATACACTGTAGAGAAGACTATGAGTGGCATCAGCTCATACGCCTATTGATTTTATTTTTCTCTTGCTGTAGTACCCAGGCGTTGCCCGGGATAGTAACTGTCTCTCTGTCTCTCTCCCAGTCTCTGTCTGTGTGTCGCTGTCTGTCTGTCTCGCTGTCTGTCTCTTTCCATCTCTCTGTCTGTATTTGCATGTCTATCTGTCTCAATCTCTGTATCTGTCTGTCTCTCTCTCTCTGTTTTTTTTGCCCGAATGTCTCTTTGCCCGACTGTCTCTTTCCAGGGCTGTCTCTTTGGGCATTTGTCTCTTTGTCCAGCTGTCTCTTTGCTCGGCTGCTTCTTTTCAGCGCTGTCTCTTTCCAGGGCTGTCTCTTTGCCCGCCTGTCTCTTTGCCCGCCTGTCTCTTTGCCCGTCTGTCTCTTTGCCCGGTCTCTTTCCAGGTCTGTCTCTTTCCAGGTCTGTCTCTTCCAGGTCTGTCTCTTTCCAGGTCTGTCTCTTTCCAGGTCTGTGTCTTTAGGCATTTGTCTCTTTGCCCGTCTGTCTCTTTCCCCGTCTGTCTCTTTCCCCGTCTGTCTCTTTCCCCGTCTGTCTCTTTCCCCGTCTGTCTCTTTGGGCATTGGTCTCTTTGTCCGACTGTCTCTTTGCCCGGCTGTCTCTTTGCCCGGCTGTTTCTTTTCAGCGCTGTCTCTTTCCAGGGCTGTCTCTTTGCCCGCCTGTCTCTTTGCCCAGCTGTCTCTTTGCCCGTCTGTCTCTTTCCCCGTCTGTCTCTTTGCCCGTCTGTCTCTTTGCCCGTCTGTCTCTTTGCCCGTCTGTCTCTTTGCCCGGTCTCTTTCCAGGTCAGTCTCTTTCCAGGTCAGTCTCTTTGGGCATTTGCCTCTTTGCCCGGCTGTCTCTTTCCCCGTCTGTCTCTTTCCAGGTGTGTCTCTTTGGGCATTTGTCTCTTTGTCCGGCTGTCTCTTTGCCCGGCTGTCTCTTTGCCCGGCTGCTTCTTTTCAGCGCTGTCTCTTTCCAGGGCTGTCTCTTTGCCCATCTGTCTGTTTGCCCGCCTGTCTCTTTGCCCGTCTGTCTCTTTGCCCGGTTTCTTTCCAGGTCTGTCTCTTTGCCCGGTTTGTCTCTTTGCCCGGTTTGTCTCTTTGCCCGGTTTGTCTCTTTCCAGGTCAGTCTCTTTCCAGGTCAGTCTCTTTCCAGGTCAGTCTCTTTGGGCATTTGTCTCTTTGCCCAGCTGTCTCTTTGCCCGGTCTCTTTCCAGGTCAGTCTCTTTCCAGGTCAGTCTCTTTGGGCATTTGTCTCTTTGCCCGGTCTGTCTCTTTGCCCGGTCTGTCTCTTTGCCCGGTCTGTCTCTTTGCCCGGTCTGTCTCTGTCTGTGTCTCTGCCTCTCTTTATCCGTCTCACCACCGACATCTTTTTACCTCACACATAAGCTTCGTATACTAACAGTTTATTTTGTTCCTATAGCAACCACTGACAGTTGCTATTTATAGCCCGCAGCTCCCAGCTCCATTCAGTTTAATGGCTGCAGGACTTTTGTAGAGTAACTGGAAAGCACGGGGTTAAATTTTTCCGCCCAAACATAGTCTATGACGTTCCCTGAATCACATGGTGCGTCTTTGCAAAATTTCGTCATTTGAAATGCAATGGTGCAAATTCCTTTTGCGGACATACATACATACATACACACATACATACACACATACATACACACATACATAAACTGAGCTTTATATATTAGATTTGCAAATGTGCTGATGCGGCTCATAGTCTTCTCCACAGTGTCTTCAATAAAGTGGCACCAGAGATCGCAGTACACGCATGCACTGACTCTGGCGCCTTTTTAATGAAGACATTATCACATTTGCAATGTGCAAGTGCCGCCAACAAAATTTAAATAAACAAAAGGGCAAGAACTTTGTCCACACTTTCAATCAATCACACTCCAACCTCTCCACTATCACCAAGACTGAAGAGCTGTCTAAGGGTATGTGCGCACGTTGCTTTTTACCTGCTTTTTACCGGCTTTTTTGCTGCTTTTTCTTCTGCACTGTTTAATGCCAAAATGGATGTGTTCTTCTATTCAAGCAAAGTCTATGGGAATTTGGGTTTCTTGTTCACACTATGTTGTTCAAAATGCTGCCTTTTTGTGGCAGAACTTTGGTCAAAAACTCAGCTTTGCAGTGCAAAACCCAAATGGCAAAAACAATTGACATGTTGCTTCTTTGAAAAGCTGAGTTTTTGACCAAAGTTCTGCCTCAAAAAGGCAGCATTTTGAACAACATAGTGTGAACAAGAAACCCAAATTCCCATAGACTTTGCTTGAATAGAAGAACACATCCATTTTGGCATTAAACAGCGCAGAAGAAAAAGCAGCAAAAAAGCAGGTAAAAAGCAGGTAAAAAGCAACGTGCGCACATACCCTAAGGACAAAACTGAGACAAAATTGTATACCTGCACAAGGCTGGGATGGGCTACAGGACAATAGACAAGCAGCTTGGTGAGAAGGCAACAACTGTTTGCACAATTATTAAAAAATGGAAGAAACACAAGATGACTGTCAACCTTACATGGTCTGGGGCTCCATGCAAGGTCCCCCTGCTTACGCCAGCACATGTACAGACCTTATTTAAGTTCACCAATTACCATATGGATGATTCAGAGGAGGCATAGAAGAAGGTCATGTGCTCAGATAAGACTAAAATATAACTTTTTGGTATCAACTCCATTGCCCGTGTTTGGAGGAAGAAGAATGATGAGTAGAACTCCAGGAGTCCCAACCGTGAGCTATGGGGGTGGAAACATCATACTTTAGGGGTGCTTTTCAGCAAAGTGGACAGGAACATGGTACCGTATTGAAGGGAGGATGTATAGGGTCATGTATCATGAGATTTTGGTCAATAACCTCCTTCCATCAGTTAGAGAATTGAAGATGGGCCGTGGCTGGGTCTTCCAGCATGACAATGACCTGAAATACACTGCAAGGGGAACTAAAGAGTGGCTCCATAAGAAACATTTCAAGGATTTTAACACAATAGAACATCTTTGGAGGGAACTGAAACGCAATGTTGCCAATTGACAGCCCTAAAACCTGAATTTTCTCTGTGGAGAAGTGGGCTAAAATCCCTGCTGCAGTGTATGCAAATTTGGTCAAGAACTACAGTAAATATCTGATCTCTGTAATTGCAAAAAAATTACCAAATATTATGTTCTATTTTTCTATTGTATCTTATTTCATGCAATAAAATGCAAATTCATTATTTAAATAATTAAACATTACAGACCCCTCCATTCTTTGTAGGTGGGAAAACTTGCACAATCGTTTGTGTATCAAATACTTATTTTTCCTACTGTATATGGAGTTCACAAACTATTGTATGAAAATTTTTACTCCGAGTCAAATAGCACTCCTTCCCTACTGAATATTGCTGTGTACCTAAACAGTACTGTACAGCCACATATTGGGTATTACCACATTCAGCAGAAATTGTGTGACGCATTTTGATGCCATTTTTACTCCTTTCCCTGTGTGAAAATGTAAAATTTGGGGTTAAAACTAAATGTTTGTAATAAAAACGTAATTATTTTTTTCTTCACTGTGCAATGGTAAAAAATTCTGTAACACACCTATGGTGTCAATATGATCACTGCACTCCTAGATTAATTCATTGAGGGATGTAGTTTGTAAGGTGGATCAATTTTAAGGGGTTCTGATGTTCTGGTACCTCAGGGGCTCTGTCAATGTGACATGGCACCCTCAAACCATTTTATCAAAATCTGGAATGGATTTCCAGCAAAATCTGAAGTCCAATTTGCCGTTTCTTCCTTTCTGAGCTTTGCACTCTGCCTGAAAAACTATGATATCAGAAGTTGAGATATCTTAGTACCACTTTCTATTTCATATTAATAATAAAAAACACAGAAGAAATAAAAAAAATCTCCAATTCTGATACTAGCATATATCTCCACTTCTGATACATCAGCTAATTAAAATCCTAGGTACACTATGCACCACACCCACCAGATACACCAGTGGCCGACCTGAGTGGAATAGGGTCGCCCACTTGGGGGGTTGGTGAGGGGAGGTCAGGAGTGTCAGGAGAGAGAGAAGTGCGTTGGAAGTGAAAGAGAGAGGAGGTCAGTAGCAAGGCTCCTAGGAAGCCATCTAGGTAGCAGACGGTGTTCTGGGCGTAGAGGAGCTGGACCTCCGGTTGCAGGGGATCGTGGCAAGGGGCACAGGGGGCAAGGGGCACAGAACTGTCGAGGAGGACAGCCGGCGGCCTTGCACCATCACTGGGCTGGGACCAGGGCACGAAGGGGTACATGTGACTCGCCCACCCCAGGGCTTTGGGACACCCGGTGTCGGGCCGGACTAGTCCGGGGGTAGTCAGTGGTGGCAGGGCCCGACTCCGTGACTCTGGCGGGGTCAACTAATATGGCAGTTGTGGGGGTGGTAACTTTAATTAAAGTTTGTGGAAATATTCGTGACGCCACCTGTGGATTGTGGCTATAGAGCCGCCGCTGCTGGATGAGACCTCCGGGGCTGATGGATTAGCAGCTGGGATGGTTCTGCTCCCAACAGGTGGAGCGGTACCCCGGGGCAGTCGTTGGTGCTTATTAAAGTCGATGGTGCAGTGCAGCGCGAAATAAAGGAGGCAACACCAGGGGGTGCAGTGTCAAGGTCTTTTACTCACTGTCAGTTGCTGCAGACAACCGGTTGCCCACTGGTGTGTTGGGATCTCCTGTCAGGGACCTCCGCCGATCCCGGGTAGTTCTTAAGGTAGATGCCGGTGCACCCTTGGTTTTGTCTCCTTCCTAGACTGGCTTCAAAGCCTCGACCTTTGTAGATAAACTCGTCTCGGCCTCCACCATAGGGTCTGGTCAAGAAGGCTTGCCTGGATGGAACCTTGCCCTCTTCCCAGGGGATCTACGGTGGGTTGTGGCCTGGGGCGCTTGCAACCACCCTGGGCCTTCGGTGTTTACTTTTGGAAATGTCTTTCTTCCCTTAGTTTCTGGGGACCGTCCCTGGATGCAGCCTGATCCCTCCACCCGATGTTCTAGTGGAACAGGCCATGAGCTTGAAAGCCTTCCGTGGCCCTGGAATCCTTTCTTTACTGTCTGTGGTGTCACCTGGGCCTAGCTGGGCCCCAGGGTCTCCACCAGGAAGCTTCACTCTCTGTCGCTTTTCTGAGGTATCAACCTCTCTCTCCATCTAACTCCTTACTCTCCACATCTCCACTTCTGACTACCAACTCCTCATTCCTCTCAACAACAACTTCAAATAACTGACCTTGAACTTCCTGTTCCTACTACTACTTTCTGTTGGCTCCTCCCACTTTCCCTGTTGCTAGGCCCCACCCTATGGGAGAAGAGATGGGTCTTACGGCCCCCCAGCATGCAGCATGGGGGTAGCTGCCACTATCTCCGGTCCCAAAATATGCCTAACAATAGGTGTAGTGTGAATTTGCCTGTGAACCGGCGTTTACCCTTGTCCTTACCCCGGATGGGACATCACACCTCTGGCTGAGGTGCAATGTCTCTGTGGCGACGGAAGCCTCAGGGGCGCCACACATAGACCCTAGGTTAGGGAGTAGCTTCAGGCAACCTGACAATTTACCCTATGAGAACGGAGCCTTCAAGATCCGCTCTCCACCCGCTCCAAAATCGGGGTACTAGCGCAACGAGGGGGATAGGACTTTCCACTACAACGGTCCAGGAAATCCCAAGTGTGAACCCTGAGAGCAAGCTCCCACACTTAGCCATAGTGGGGAGCGGGACCCGACTAGTTCCATACTACCGGGACCAACAGAGAAGTAAACTTAGTGCCAGGAGGCAGGTCACGGATCCCCAGGCAGCACCATTGGGGACGGGACCCGAACTAGCTCCCCTCAGCGGCAGCAGTATCCAGAACTTTGGTTTATCCAGTTGTCGGTGTCAGCTTAATGGACTGAGTGAGTACGAAAGTGACCCCCCCTCGCTCCCCACGGCACTCCCCAAACACCATCACCGAGCCCCGGGGCATCCCCCTTACCCGTGGAGGGTTCTAATACCTGGCTGCCCCATTCCATCACCCCCGGGGACTCCCAGCTGCAGCGGTGGTACTCCAAATTACCACTTACCACGGGTGGCATCACGAACTCTAACACAATCCCATGTAAATACCCCCTTCATTTGAGTGGCCGCACGACCTCCGGGTCAGAACATCCCTCAAGTCACAGCGGATCCGGAACCGAGCAGCCCGGCTGCTGACACGGGGGCGGCACAAAGGTGACTTTGATCTCCGAAACACGTAGACCTGTAAAATAAAAAATAAGTTTAGTAAAATCAACAGTTTATTCTTATGGCAACAGCGTGGCATTAACCCCGTTCTCCTCTCTAGCATTGAAGTTTAACCTGCGTGGGGCTGCGGCAGCCGCCATTATCTCAGGCTTGCATAGGAGTTTCTTGGAGTATTGTTATACTTATACATTTCTTTCTTCTTTCCTAGAATTGTTATCGTTCATCACGACACGCGTTTTTGAGAAATATTATCAAAATTAATTTTTATTTTTGTTAGGTATGAGCTATATCATCTTGTTTTTTCACAATTACATGATGTTCTTATTACAAATTTGTGAAATTATGTTTTCCATACTTGCATGTTCTCTATGTGACTGTACACACAGTAAATATGATATTTGTTTCATCTATAGATCCCTATCACCTTTGTTAGGGTGAACTCTTAACCAGAGATCACTAGTTGCCTACTGCCTGGCCTAATTGGTATAGACCAAGTGCATGCGTAAAGAATTCACACCAGACACAGTCGATATGAAATCTCTTCTTGGTCACAGTAAAAATAGCAGCCAAAGAGAGAGAGAGAACGAGAAGAAGCATGTGTCCTCTCGATATAGGCTAGGGGCGTACACAAGTTCAGATATGCCCATTTAGTGGGACAGTTCATGGGCTAGTCAATGGGGAGATCCGTGTTGCTGTTGATGGGCAGGTCTGACTTCAGTGGATGAAACCATGGTGATGGGAGGGACGTCATCTAGTGGATCCATGCTGATAGTTTGGTCTGTGATGTCATCAGGGGCCATCTTGGCTACCTCTTAAGAGTGACTGGCTTATGTATAGAGAATTGATATAATTGAACACACTTCTCACAGTGCTCTATGTCCAGAGGTTAATCAAGTATTTAATCTTATGGCTCTGCTCAACACCTTGATAAAGTTCGACAAAGTCTAGGCCGAAATGTTGGTGGTAATACATAAGGGATTCCTTTTTGTTAATTTTCTCCACAATAAAAAACACTAAAGAATTTTTTTCGTATCTTTCTCAATTATTCCTGCATGAGTGTTATCTTTACTATATTGACTATTTTTTACTTCCGAGCACCACTTACACGGTTGAGCCGGGTTTTCTCTCTTTTTTTTATGCATAGGGGTTGTGACTGCCTAAAAAAAAAATCGATGTAAAATACTAGACATGCAGCTGCGTGTCGGGACTTCCTTATGGGTGAGTTGTGCACTATGTGGCCACATTAGGCGATGACTATATGGAATTCTTGTGTCTAATATTATACATCATTTTTTTTTGTATTAATATATTGATTCAGTCTCTTGTTAATTCCATGTGATCTGAATATATGTTTGTTTCATTCACCATTTACATTTGGATGTCCCCCTGTTTGAGGTATATTCACTTTTCCTACTCCTTGTGACCTCTATTTATATTTTGTCATATGTGTTTTTAAATATACCCCAATAAAAGATTTATATATTTTTATTCATTTTTGATGATTTAATCTGGTTGCTTTTGGCCACATATGTTGTTCTTTAGAAATCTTAGTATTTGACCCTGGATTTCTTGACTCCTTTGTCTCACGCCTTGCCATTAGAAGTGAGGGCTGGTTCACACTAAGCGACAGCGACAACGAGGTCGCTGTTACGTCACCATTTTCTGTGACGTAACAGCGACCTTGTAAGTCGCTGTTATGATCGCTGCTTAGCTGTCAAACACAACAGCCGAAGCAGCGATCATAACCGTGAGAGCAGGGAGCCGCGCACACTGCTTAGCGCTGGCTCCCTGCTCTCCTAGCTACAGTACACATAGGGTTAATTAACCCGATGTGTACTGCAGCTACATGTGCAGAGAGCCGGAGCCGGCAGCACAGGCAGCGTGAGAGCGGCGGAGGCTGGTAACTAAGGTAAATATCGGGTAACCACCTTGGTTACCCGATGTTTACCCTGGTTACAGCTTACCACAGCTGCCAGATGCCGGCTCCTGCTCCCTGCTCGCTTCATTTCGTCGCTCTCTCGCTGTCACACACAGCGATCTGTGTGTCACAGCGGGAGAGCGCCTTTGAAGAAAACGAACCAGGGCTGTGTGTCACGAGCAGCGATCTCACAGCAGGGGCCAGATTGCTGCTCAGTGTCACACACAGCGAGATCGCTAATGAGGTCACTGTTGCGTCACCAAAACCGTGCCGTAGCAGCGATTTCGGTAGCGATCTCGCTGTGTGTGAAGCACCCCTGACTATAGCCATCATCATTGACAGCAGAGTATTTTAAACCTTAGGGCACCAGGTTCAGCTGTAAGCCCAGTGTCAGCTGTAATTACACCCCTTCTACTAAAAACTACTAAATATTCAAGAATGTTACATTTTCAAACCTGATCCCTGAATAATGTGTGTGTGTGTGTGTGTGTGTGTTTTTATTGGTCACATTTAGCTATTCCGTTGATAAGAAAAAAATTGGATGTACCCCAGATTTTCTACTGTTCTACATTATATAACAGTGCATTTTAACTAGGTGCTTTACTTTCATGTATTCTGAATGGTGTTAAATTTTCCATGGCAACCATCCGAATGTGCTCTGACTGTGATATGTATAACATCAGTTACTTGTGATCATCTTACTAACACCACTATTCCTTTCAGTTAAAAAAATAACTCAGATGAATAGTACAATTCGTGACATGGACATATAGTACACAGTGAAATAAAAGATAAATATCCACTGCTGTTTTTATCAATGAATATTCTCAAGTAAGGAAACATGGATCCTTCTCAGATTCCACACAATAAAAGGGATTTTTCAAAACCCATACCTGCAGTAATCAGCCTGAACTGTTAAAACCTGAGAAGAAATGGTTTATAGCACCAAATTCTGATCCTCTCATTAGCATGGCGCAGCAGTAATCTTGACTTATATGAACACATGTTTTTCCACTGCTCAGTGATCAAATTTATGGAATCATGCCTTTCTGTTTCCCTCAGGCAACAGTTATACATTGATGTGACCCCCCCAGAGCCGCCACTAGGAATTTCAGGGACCCATACTGGCAAAATTTTTGGGCCCCCTTGAGGCACCGTCCAAGCTTCACCCCAGCTCCACCGCCACCCAGTTCCACCTCCATCCCTCGAACATTCCATAGTCCCACCACCCACTCTTGGAAAAACTCCTGCATATGAGTACGTAGGCTGCGCATATATATATACAGTACAGACCAAACGTTTGGACACACCTTCTCATTCAAAGAGTTTTCTTTATTTTCAGGACTCTGAAAATTGTAGATTCACATTGAAGGCATCAAAACTATGAATTAAAACATGTGGAATGAAATACTTAAAAAAAGTGTGAAACAACTGAAAAGATGTCTTATATTCTAGGTTCTTCAAAGTAGCCACCTTTTGCTTTCATTACTATTTTGCACACTCTTGGCATTCTCTTGATGTGCTTCAAGAGGTAGCCACCAGAAATGGTCTTTTAACAGTCTTGAATGAGTTCCAAGAGATGCTTAGCACTTGTTGGCCCTTTTGCCTTCACTCTGCGGTCCAGCTCACCCCAAACCATCTCAATTGGGTTCAGGTCTGGTGACTGTGGAGACCAGGTCATCTGGCGTAGCACCCCATCACTCTCCTTCTTAGTCAAATAGTCCTTACACAGCCTGGAGGTGTGTTTGGGGTCATTGTCCTGTTGAGAAATAAATGATGGTCCAAGTAAACGCAAACTGGATGGAATAGCACGCCGCTGAAAGATGCTGTGGTAGCCATGCTGGTTCAGTATGCCTTAAATTTTGAATAAATCCCCAACAGTGTCACCAGCAAAGCACCCCACACCATCACACCTCCTCCTCCATGCTTCACGGTGGGATCCAGCCATGTAGAGTCCATCCGTTCACCTTTTCTACAAAGACACGGTGGTTGGATCCAAAGATCTCAAATTTGGACTCATCAGACCAAAGCACAGATTTCCACTGGTCTAATGTCCATTCCTTGTGTTCTTTAGCCCAAACAAGTCTCTTCTGCTTGTTGCCTAGCCTTAGCAGTGCTTTCCTAGCAGCTATTTTACCATGAAGGCCTGCTGCACAAAATCTCCTCTTAACATCTTAACAGTTGTTCTAGAGATGAGAAGGTGTGTCCAAACTTTTGGTCTGTACTGTGTGTGTGTGTGTGTGTGTGTGTATATATATATATATATATATATATATATATATATGTATATACATACATACATACATACATACATACATACATACACTACACTTCAAAAGTTTAGGGTCATTTAGATATTTCCTTATTTTTGAAAGGATGCACATTTTTTTTCAATGAAGCTAAATTTACATTTCAAAAATCAAATTGCGCTGTTCGCTTTCCAAGCCCTGCCGTGTACCCTAACATTAGTTTTGACTACACTACAGTTCATAAGTTTGGAGTCGCTTAGATATTTCCTTATTTTTGAAATAAAAGCACATTTTTTTCAATGAAGCTAACATTAAATTAAACAGAAATACATTCTACACATTGTTAATGTGGTAAATGACTATTCTAGCTTCAAATGTCTGGTTTTCAATGCAATATCTACATAAGTGTATAGAGGCCCATTTCCAACAACCACCACCCAGTGTTTTAATGGTCCATTGTGTTTGCTAACTGTGTTAGAAGGCTAATGGATGTTTAGAAATCCTTTGAAAACCCTTGTTCAAGTGTGTCAGCACAGCTGAAAACAGTTTTGCTGATTAGAGAAGCTATAAAACTGACCTTCCTTTGAGCTAGTTGAGAATCTGGAGCATTACATTTGTTGGTTCCATTTAACTCTCAAAGAGGCCAGAAAAAGGGAACTTTCGTGTGAATCTCGACAGTCTATTCTTGTTCTTATAAATGAAGGATATTGCATGAGAGAAATTGCCAAGACATTGAAGATTTCCTACAATAGTGTGTACTTCTCCCTTCAGAGGAGAGCACAAACAGGCTCTAACCAGAGTAGCGTAACGCCTGCCTGATCCACAGGCTCAGATGAGCTGTAAAGGGGAGGCTAGAGGGAAGCCACTAACCAAGCAGGACCCCCAAAACCCTGAAACCCTTTAACCCCTAAACAGGGATTTGGAATTACACAGGGCCCTGGAGATCACTACCTGTGGAAGGCTGCACTCCGATGAGAGTAGTAGTCAGGCAGGGTCAAACCAGGAATTGCGGAACAGGGACAGAATCGGCAGGCAATGACGTAGTCAGAAAACATAGCAGAGGTGAAATCCGGATCAGGCAGCGAGGTACAAAAACAGTAGGCAGGAGAGTAGTCAGAAAACACGCAGAAGTCAACACACAGGAATCACCAACAGAATAGGACGTAACAGGAGCCAGGAAAATCAGAACTATCTCTGGCAGCGGTCATGTGAAAGGAGGGGGAATAAGAAGGGTGTGGTGTCTTCCCATTGGCTGTAGCTGAACGCTGACAACTTCAGCTGGAAGACACATGCCACCCACAGTCAGCCAGCGGTACTGCAGATCCCAAGCTAACCCAGCCAAGTGGATGATCGGAGCCTGCGCCCACCGGTGCCGCTGGCATGGACTCCTCTTTCATCACCAGCACCATCCACGGCAGGAACACGGCGTTGCCTGGCGATCGGAGCAGAAGTCGCTGGAGCAGACTCCGGCGGTGACGTAACAGTACCCCCCCTCCACGAGGGGCCTCCGGACCCTCAAAACCCGGCTTCCCAGGAAATTGGAGGTCAAACCGCCGGACCAGACCCTTAGCATGAATATCGCTCGCAGGGACCCATAACCTCTCCTCAGGGCCGTAACCCCTCCAATGCACCAAATACTGTACCGCCCCTCTGACAATACGGCAATCAAGTATTCTCTGTACCTCATACTCCAAGTTACCTTCAACCAAAACAGGAGGAGGAGGGTCACTGACTGGGTGAATGGGGACACGATATAACTTGAGGAGGGACTTATGGAGCACATTCGATATCTTGAAGGATGGGGGGAGTTGCAAAGCTGTGGGATTAATTACCTCGATTATCTCATAAGGTCCAATAAACCTCGGATCCAGCTTAGCAGAAGGGACCTTGAGTTTAATATTCCATGTGGATAACTATACCTTGTCCCCAACTCCAAGGCTAGGGCCCTTGGAACGTCTCTTATTAGCAGAGGAGGCTTGACCAACCTTTGCCTTCTTCAGGTTCTCTTTCACCTCAGACCAGATAGCCTTCAATTTGTCCACAGTTGATTCAGCCTCAGGAGTATCCACCACAGCGGAAGAAAAAGACCCAAAACGTGGATGCAACCCTAAATTGCAGAAAAAGGGCGTAGTCTTGATGGATTCTTGATACTGATTATTGATAGCGAACTCAGCTAGCGGCAGATATTCCACCCAGTCAGACTGACGGTCAGACACATAACACCGGAGATATTGTTCAAGGGTTTGATTGGAACGTTCGGTCTGACCATTGGTCTCTGGGTGGTAGGCAGATGAAAAAGATAGCTCTATATTGATCTTTCTTAACAACGAAAAAGAATCCAGCGCCGACTGGTGACCTGGATGGTCTGATGAACCCTCTCTGCAGACTGTCTGCTATATAATCTTTCATGGCCTGATGCTCCGGACGAGAAAGATTATACATTTTACCCTTGGGGATTCGGGAATTGGGAACCAAATCTATGGGGCAGTCATAATCTCTGTGCGGAGGTAATTTTTCAGATTCAGATACAGAAAAGAAATCAGCAAAATCCCTGAATGCATGAGGTATGAGGATAGGTTCAGCTCTAGTCAGGTTCACAGATAACGACATACACATCTCCTGACACTCAGGGCTCCAGCGCACAATCTTACCCTGGTGCCAGTCTATGACCGGGTTATGTTTGCGCAGCCATGGCATGCCCAATACCACTGCTGACATCAGATTCTCAAGAACAAAAAATGACACAGATTCTACATGCAGAGCACCAACAAGCATGGAGATCTCTGGAGTTACAAAAGTAACCACACCCTGAGTGAGAGGGGTGCTATCAATAGCAGATATTCTAATAGGTGCATTTAACTTTAGCAAAGTAAAACCCAGCTCATTTGCTACAATAGTGTCTATAAAATTAGCAGCAGAGCCACAATCAACAAAGGCATGCAGCCATACAGATTTTCCCTGGTGAGACAATGAGACAGGTAACATTAACCTCATAGGGTCAGCAGGAAGTACCTGGGCACCTGAGCGGGTATCATGGGGTCCGCTCAGGTGGTGCTGCTGCCTTGGAAGTGATTGCCTCTCTGATCCAGGCACTCCATATTTGGCTCCACAACATGATCTGCTCCCTTGCAGTCGATGGGACTCTGGACATGCTGAGGTAGGTGCTGCAGCAGGGGCTTGGACCTGAGCAGACCTGAGATCCTGCACTTGCTGTGTAAGTCCATGTACAAGGCCAGAAAGGGTGTGCACCTGATTTAGCACAGCATGGAGAGAATCCATTTTATATTTTTTTTTTCTCTCTCCTAGTTAGATGGGCCATAGATAAATGTAACACCTGCCTGGATCCACAGACTCAGATGGGCTGTAAAGGGGAGGCTAGAGGGAAGCCACTCACCAAGCAGGACCCCCAGAACCCTGAAACCCTTTAACCCCTAAACAGGGATTTGGAATTACACAGGGCCCTGGAGATCACTACCTGTGGAAGGCTGCAGTCCGATGAGAGTAGTAGTCAGGCAGGGTCAAACCAGGAATTGCGGAACAGGGACAGAATCGGCAGGCAATGACGTAGTCAGCAAATGTAGCAGAGGTCAAATCCGGATCGGGCAGCGAGGTACAAAAATAGTGGGCAGGGTAGTCAGAAAACACGCAGAAGTCAACACACAGGAATCACCAACAGAATAGGACGTAACAGGAGCCAGGAAAATCAGAACTATCTCTGGCAGTGGTCATGTGACAGGAGGGGGAATAAGAAGGGTGTGGTGTCTTCCCATTGGCTGTAGCTAAACGCTGGCAACTTCAGCTGGAAGATACATGCCACCCACAGTCAGCCAGCGGTACTGCAGATCCCAAGCTAAAGCAGCCCAGTGGATAATTGGAGCCTGCTCCCACCGGTACCGCTGGCATCGACTCCTATCCCATCACCAGCACCATCCACGGCAGGAACACGGCGTCGCCTGGCGATCGGAGCAGAAGTCGCTGGAACAGACTCCAGCGGTGACATAACAAGTTGAAAGACAAGTGGAAGGCCCCGCTGCACAACTGAGCAACAAGACAAATACATTAGGGTCTCTAGTTTGAGAAATCGACGCCTCACAGGTCCTCAACTGGCAGTTTCATTAAATAGTACCCACAAAACGCCAGTGTCAAAGTCTACAGTGAAGAGACGACTCCGGAATGCTGGCCTTCAGGGCAGAGTGGCAAAGAAAAAGCCATATCTAAAGCTGGCTAATAAAAGGAAAAGATTAATATGAGCAAAAGAACACAGACATTGGACAGAGGAAGAGTAAAAAAAAGCCTGACGCCATCTGTCAAGCATGGTGGAGGTAATGTGATGGTCTGGGGTTACTTTGGTGCTGGTAAAGTGGGAGATTTGTAGAAGGTAAAAGGGATTTTGAATAAGGAAGGCTATCACTCCATTTTGCAATGCCATGCCATACCCTATGGACAGCACTTGATTAGGGCCAATTTCATCCAACAGGACAATGACCTAAAGCAAACCTCAAAATTATGCATGAACTATTTAGGGAAGAAGCAGGCAGTTGGTATTCTATCTGTAATGTAGTGGCCAGCCCAGTCACCAGATCTCAACCCTATTGAGCTGTTGTGGGAGCAGCTTGACTGTATGGTACGCAAAAAGTCTCCATCAAGCCAATCCAATACACAATAGAGCCTGCATATACAAAAAGAAACTGTGGGCTGTTTACACAAAAGAAGCTGTATACACAAAAGAGGCTGTGGGTTATATACACAATAGAGGTTGCATACACAATAGAGGCTGTGGTTATATACACAATAGGTGGCATGGTGGCTCAGAGGTTAGCACTGCAGTCTTGCAGTGCTGGAGTCCTGGATTCATATCCCACCAAGGACAACATCTGCAAGGAGTTTGTATGTTCTCCCCATGTTTGCATGGGTTTCCTCCTGGTAATTCCGGTTTCCTCCCATACTCCAAAGACATACAGATAGGGATTCTAGATTGTGAGCCCCGATGGGGATAGTGTTGCCAATGTATGTAAAGCGCTGTGTAATTAATAGCACTATAAATGAATAAATATTATATTATTATATATAGAGGCTGAATATACAAAAATGGACTGTGGCCTGCATACACAATAGAGGCTGTATACACAAAAGAGGCTGTGGGCTGTATACACAATAGAGGCTGTATACACAAAAGAGGATGTGGGCTGTATACACAATAGAGGCTGTGGGATATTTACATAATGGAGGCTGCATATACAAAAAGGACTGGGGGTGGTGTACACAATAGAGGGTGCATATACAATAGAGGCTGTATAATTCCAGAAAAATAAGAAGGAAAGAGGAAAAGAAGAAGAGAAGAAAAGAAGGCTGTATACACAATAGATGCTGTGGGTTGTATACACAATAGAGGCTGCATATACAATTGAAGCTGTATACACTATAGAGGGTGCAGGGTGTATCCACAATAGAGGCTGTATATGTGGCGCCCCTGACCTGGTCAGGCACCACTGAGTACTGCACCCATGCTGGGACAGTACTTCCAGGTAATCCTAAGGGCCAGAATGAGGTGTGTACGCACAGACACATAGCAACCAGTTCTCCAACACCATTAGATGGGACCCTTGGGCAGTCCCTAGATGGGTCTGGCCTTCAATTCTTGACAAGGGGTGTAGTGGAGGAGCTAAGAGCTAAAGTGCAGAGGTTGTAAGGAAAGGAGTGGAGCGAGCCAGTCTGGTAGTGGTGAGCGTGGCAGTTGCTAGGAGACGCGCGCGGCCACTAGTCAGACCCTGCGCGGTGTAGTGACAGTTGGTGGGGGAGAACGGTCACCGGGTAGTCAGAAGAAGAGGTGCTCCTGGTGACTAGGCACGTACGGGGAACAGGTCCATAGAGCAGACTTCAGTTTTAACTATCTGCTAAACCTGCCGGTGAGGGGAACTACAAGTACCTCACCAACCACACAGAGTCCGAGCCTCAGCAGCAACGCAGGGACCCATAAGGAGACAGAGCTTGAAGCCATCTCACCTGGTCCATGCTGCCGGAAAACGGTCCAAAAAGGGAAGAAAAGTCAGTTGCGACTCCCTGGATAGACCCCACGGTACTTCAAGTCAGGAGTTATCAGAACACAGAAATGCTAGGAAGGCGAGCTACCTGTTACCCTCAGACTGGCCTGAACGAGCCCTGGTTCTTACCTGGTTTATTGCAGCATCGCCCGGGTTACCTCACAATAACAACAAAAGTGAGTAAAAACGAGTTGAAAGACTTTCTAGACTGAGACTGAATTATTCTGTGACCCGTTATTCTACACACCCGAGCCCCTGGGGCCAGCCTCACTCACGGGAGGCCACACCATCCGACTGCAGACCCCATCAGCCCCAGACGCTCGTTAAATTTGCAGTGGCTGTCACCCATATACCTGACCGTAAACTGTGAGTGGCGTCATGACACATATATACAAAACCGACATACCTGTTGCCATATTAAAAGAAGACCCTGTGGTGTCCCTGAAGCTGGATCGATGTAACTGGGGCGACACACCTTCTCTTTTGGCGTCACAAACAGAATCGTGGACTAGACCCGTTCAGACGGGTGACAGTGTGCCTCAGCAGTCCGATTGAAAAATTTGAACCGCCGCCATTTTAGCCACCGCTGAAAGTGTGTCATCAACAAGCTGTAGCTCGCGCAGAAGAAGTAACCGCCCATAGAGAGGAGTCACCGTCCCAGGATCCCCAGAGCGCTCTGACCCCATGAGAAGAGGAAATGGGAGGAATGATCTGTCCCCGGACTGTTGGGACATCCCTAGCCCTGTGGGAGGAGAAACGGAAATAGAGACACAACCTGATGAACCAGGGAAGAAGCAGGATGGCGTCAGCTGAGAGTGGTCAGAAGGAGCAGGGCTGGTCAGGGCCCATGTCAGTGGAGGAGCTGGAAGCAGAGGTCAATAGAATTGCTGATCGCATGGAGGAGCAGCGGAGGCGGGAGGTAGCCGCCTGGAGACACAGAATGTTAATGGCGATCCGAAACCTGCGGCTGTCCATGCAGCGGGGCCCCCCTGGAGGTGCCACCTATGCTCAGCCTAAGCCACCGACAGCGACCCCTCCACTGGATGTCTCCAGTACGACCCCGGGTGAGTCCAAAACTACCACTGCCCTACCTGGTGTGCTGATCCCGCCGGCGCTGCCATCGGAAGCCGGCATGACGATCGCGGCCAGACCAGGCCGCAACGTCTCCTGTTCCGGTGCCCAGACCAGAGATGGTCACAGCGCCCCAGTCGCTGACTGGGGATCCAGTTCCTGCCCCCAGACCAGAAATGGTCACAGCGCCCCAGTCGCTGACTGGGGATCCAGTTCCTGCTCCCAGACCAGAGACGGTCACAGCGCCCCAGTCACTGACTGAGGAATCAGTTCCTGCGTCCCGACCTGAAGCTGTCGCAGCACCCTCTCCGCTGGAGAGGGAACTGGATGCTCTGCCCTCGGCTCATTTGGTTGCTAGATACCTGGTCAGAAAGCTGCAGTCCCGACCTGAAGCGGTCGCAGCACCCTCTCCGCTGGAGAGGGATCCTGAAATTTTGTCACAGTCCTGTCTGGCTGTCGAAGGCTCGACCCCAGAGCTGCCACCCACCCGACTAGAGGAGGTCGCAGCACACTCTGTTAGAGAGGGAGGCAATGAGAAAGTCAAGGTCGTGCTGCTGTTCCCCTACCGACCAGAAGAGGTCGCAGCACCCTCCGCCAGGGAGGGAGAACAGGTCCTACAGCCTACCCGACTGCTGCTGTTTCCCCATCGACCAGAAGATGTCGCAGCACCCTCTGCCAGGGAGGGAGAACAGGTCCTGCAGCCAGTAGCAACCGACACCCCATCGCTGACCCGACTTGGCCAGGTTGCAGCAAGTCCAAGCAGGGAAGAAGAGATGGAGAACGCTTTGATTACCTGGTGGCCCGCTGAGGACCAGGTGATGTCACTGCGGAAGTCAATATAATTTAGTCAATTTAGTTAGAAAAAAAGTTTAGTTTAAACATGTTTTTATGCAAGTTAAAAAAGTAACATTTAAAGAAAAATGTGCCTGCAAGGACTTTTGCGTGAACTTTACAAATAATCTTAGCACCAGGTTATGTGCAATTTACAGTTAGGTCCAGAAATATTTGGACAGTGACACAATTTTCGCGAGTTGGGCTCTGCATGCCACCACATTGGATTTGAAATGAAACCTCTACAACAGAATTCAAGTGCAGATTGTAACGTTTAATTTGAAGGTTTGAACAAAAATATCTGATAGAAATTGTAGGAATTGTACACATTTCTTTACAAACACTCCATATTTTAGGAGGTCAAAAGTAATTGGACAAATAAACCAAACCCAAACAAAATATTTTTATTTTCAATATTTTGTTGCGAATCCTTTGGAGGCAATCACTGCCTTAAGTCTGGAACCCATGGACATCACCAAACGCTGGGTTTCCTCCTTCTTAATGCTTTGCCAGGCCTTTACAGCCGCAGCCTTCATGTCTTGCTTGTTTGTGGGTCTTTCCGTCTTAAGTCTGGATTTGAGCAAGTGAAATGCATGCTCAATTGGGTTAAGATCTGGTGATTGACTTGGCCATTGCAGAATGTTCCACTTTTTTGCACTCATGAACTCCTGGGTAGCTTTGGCTGTATGCTTGGGGTCATTGTCCATCTGTACTATGAAGCGCCGTCCGATCAACTTTGCGGCATTTGGCTGAATCTAGGCTGAAAGTATATTCCGGTACACTTCAGAATTCATCCGGCTACTCTTGTCTGCTGTTATGTCATCAATAAACACAAGTGACCCAGTGCCATTGAAAGCCATACATGCCCATGCCATCACGTTGCCTCCACCATGTTTTACAGAGGATGTGGTGTGCCTTGGATCATGTGCCGTTCCCTTTCTTCTCCAAACTTTTTTCTTCCCATCATTCTGGTACAGGTTGATCTTTGTCTCATCTGTCCATAGAATACTTTTCCAGAACTGAGCTGGCTTCATGAGGTGTTTTTCAGCAAATTTAACTCTGGCCTGTCTATTTTTGGAATTGATGAATGGTTTGCATCTAGATGTGAACCCTTTGTATTTACTTTCATGGAGTCTTCTCTTTACTGTTGACTTAGAGACAGATACACCTACTTCACTGAGAGTATTCTGGACTTCAGTTGATGTTGTGAACGGGTTCTTCTTCACCAAAGAAAGTATGCGGCGATCATCCACCACTGTTGTCATCCGTGGACGCCCAGGCCTTTTTGAGTTCCCAAGCTCACCAGTCAATTCCTTTTTTCTCAGAATGTACCCGACTGTTGATTTTGCTACTCCAAGCATGTCTGCTATCTCTCTGATGGATTTTTTCTTTTTTTTCAGCCTCAGGATGTTCTGCTTCACCTCAATTGAGAGTTCCTTAGACCGCATGTTGTCTGGTCACAGCAACAGCTTCCAAATGCAAAACCACACACCTGTAATCAACCCCAGACCTTTTAACTACTTCATTGATTACAGGTTAACGAGGGAGACGCCTTCAGAGTTAATTGCAGCCCTTAGAGTCCCTTGTCCAATTACTTTTGGTCCCTTGAAAAAGAGGAGGCTATGCATTACAGAGCTATGATTCCTAAACCCTTTCTCCGATTTGGATGTGAAAACTCTCATATTGCAGCTGGGAGTGTGCACTTTCAGCCTATATTATATATATAATTGTATTTCTGAACATGTTTTTGTAAACAGCTAAAATAACAAAACTTGTGTCACTGTCCAAATATTTCTGGACCTAACTGTATATGGACCATAGGTTATGAACTGGCTATAGCCACAAACTCTCACAGTGTATATAGTTACCCTAGTGGTACCAACCCCAGAGTCTGCCTGTGGAGAGGCATGCCTCTGCACCACAAAGGGGGCACGCTTGTTTATGGGGCCTGCTCTGTAACAAATACGAAGCCAGTACGCCTGTTTATGGGGCCTACCCTACGCCACCAGGACAAAGAGGACTGTCGCCGGAATGGTCTGCGACGGATCAGGTCAAGAACAGGTCACCGAAAAGACTGGTGATCCCTCCGTATACGGGTTTTGGGTTAAAGATTTGTGGGTGGTGGTGCTATGGTACCTGGTATGTTGATATGTAAATATCTCCCCTGTGTGGGAAAAATTTGTATTTTGTTTCCTTGTCTTTGCAGCCCGAGGACGTGCTGTTGATAACCAAGGGGAAATGTGGTGCCCCTGACCTGGTCAGGCACCCCTGAGTACTGCACCCATGCTGGGACAGTACTTCCAGGTAATCCTAAGGGCCAGAATGAGGTTTGTACGCACAGACACATAGCAACCAGTTCTCCAACACCATTAGATCGGACTCTTGGGCAGTCCCTAGAGGGGTCTGGCCTTCAATTCTTGTCAACGGGTGTAGTGGAGGGGCTGGGAGCTAAAGTGCAGAGGTTGTAAGGAAAGGAGTGGAGCGAGCCAGTCTGGTAGTGGTGAGGGCGGCAGTTGCTAGGAGACGCGCGCAGCCACTAGTCAGACCCTGTGCGGTGTAGTGACAGTTGGCGGGGGAGAACGGTCACCAGGTAGTCAGAAGAAGAGGTGCTCCTGGTGACTAGGCACGTACGGGGAACAGGTTCATAGAGCAGACTTCAGTTTTAACTATCTGCTAAACCTGCCGGTGAGGGGAACTACAAGTACCTCACCAACCACACAGAGTCCGAGCCTCAGCAGCAACGCAGGGACCCATAAGGAGACAGAGCTTGAAGCCATCTCATCTGGTCCATGCTGCCGGAAAATGGTCCAAAAAGGGGAGAAAAGGCAGTTGCGACTCCCTGGATAGACCCCACGGTACTTCAAGTCAGGGGTTATCCGAACACAGAAGTGCTAGGAAGGCGAGCTACCTGTTACCCTCACACTGGCCTGAAGGAGCTCTGGTACTTACCTGGTTTATCGCAGTATCGCCCAGGTTACCTCACAATAACATCAAAAGTGAGCAAAAATGAGTTGAAAGACTTTCTGGACTCAGACTGAATTATTCTGGGACCCATTATTCTACACACCCGAGCCCCTGGGGCCAGCCTCACTCACAGGAGGCCATACCATCCGACTGCAAACCCCAACAGCCACAGATGCTCGTTAAATTTGCAGTGGCGGTCACCCATATTCCTGACCGCAAACCGTGAGTGGCATCACGACACATATATAGAAAACCGACATACCTGTTGCCATATTAAAAGAAGACCCTGTGGCGTCCCTGAAGCTGGATCGATGTCCCTGGGGCGACATATATACATCATAGAGGGTGCGAGGTGTGTACACAATAGAAGCTGTATACACCATAGAAGAGGGGTATATAGAAAAAAAATTGAGAGGGGCCGCATTCTTTGCAGAACAAAGTGACATTTTTAATGAATCCATGCTTTTTTCTATACATATTTTGATCATTTTTTGAACATTTTTTGCTTCTTTATTAGAACAAACCTGCACTTTTTTTGTATAGTTAAGTATATATATATATATATATATATATATATATATATATATATATATATATATATATAAAAAGCATTTTTAATGGCGCAGAAAAGAAAAGGTCATGCTTTCTTTTGAATTTTATCACCTTTTTGTAATATTGTTTTAAAATGATCAGCATCATATAGTAATCTTAGCCAACATATTGTAGCAATGTCCCCATCTGTATGACCTGTAGTAATGTCCCCTATCCTTGTGGTATTGTGCCCAGTAGTATTGTGCCCATCCTTTTAGTATTGTACCCATCCTTGTGGTATTGTGCCCATCCTTGTGGTATTGTGCCCTGTACTATTGTGCTCATCCTTGTGCCTTGTAGTATTGTGCTCATCCTTGTGCCTTGTAGTATTGTGCCCAGTAGTATTGTGCTTATCCTTGTAATATTGTGCCCAGTAGTAATGTGCTCATCCTTGTAATATTGTCCCCATCCTTTTTGTAATGTGCTCATCCTTGTAGCATTGTGCCCATCCTTGTAATATTGTGCCCATCCTTTTAGTAATGTGCCCATCCTTGTAGTATCATGCCCACCCTTGTAATATTGTGCCCAGTAGTATTGTGCCCATCCTTGTAGTATTGTGCCCAGTAGTATTGTGCTCATCCTTGTAGTATTGCGCCCAGTAGTATTGTGCCCATTCTTGTGGTATTGTGCCCAGTAGTATTGTAGCCATCCTTTTAGTATTGTGCCCTGCAGTATTGTGCCCATCCTTGTGGTATTGTGCCCTGCAGTATTGTGCCCATCCTTGTAGTATTGTGCCCAGTAGTATTGTACCCATCCTTTTAGTATTGTGCCCTGCAGTATTGTGCCCATCCTTGTAGTATTGTGCCCTGCAGTATTGTGTCCATCCTTGTAGTATTGTGCCCAGTAGTATTGTGCCCATCCTTGTAGTATTCTGCCCTGCAGTATTGTGCCCATCCTTGTAGTATTGGGAGAACACAGCGAGGAGACCGCAGCACTCCGAACCCTGATCGCAGGCACGGGCAGCTGCGGTCTCCTAAGGGGGAGACTTGCAGCCCCGCAGGTCAGGACCCGCCGGGCCTAGGACGCAACGGGTCCTGATTGTGAGCACATACCTGCTTGAGGCGGCCCCTGATGATCGCAGCTCTATCCCCGGGGGCCGGCACCAGCCGGACTTTACTACAATTGAATCATTTGCGGTGCCGCGCAGAGGAGCTGTCTGCGTTATACCAAGTGTTATTGCTGGCCAATCAGATGCAAGGAGGTGACGTCATACAGCGACGTCACTTCTGTGCATCTGATTGGTGGGCAGCAGCCATTGATATAGTGCGGACAGCTTCTCTGCGTGGCACCGCAAATTATTCAATTGCAGTAAAGTCACACAGGGCCCTGGGCACAGAGCTGCGATCGTCATGGGGTCTGCGGACTGCAACAAGCAGCCTCGGGGGCCGCACACGGTCCGCGGGCCGCATGTTTGAGACTTCTGCCATAGAGAGTGTGGGGTGTATATGTGACACCCTGGACTAGCCAGGTAGTCAGAGGTAGACCCCCTGCACAAACACCAGCCCCTAATAAGGTGACAGCAGCCAACGTACAAAACCCTTGTCACCTCCCTCAGGGTTTAATGTTCACACCAGGGGGCGGAGCCAGGCTGTTGGCCATGCCCACCGATGAGTTCACAGGCCCTGAGGCAGGAAAAACAGTTAGTTAGTTCAGTGCAGTCAGTACAGTGAAGTGGAGTGGAGTTCAAGTGCAGACCTCTGTCCAGGTCTGCCACAGTCTAACACCAGGTGTCTGGGTTGGAGCCCAGTCACCTCTGGCAAGGAGGCAGACGGTGGTTGCCACCTGCAGGAGCCGGGAAGACGGCTGGTGGAACCGTAAGGGACCAGGACAGGGTAGTGGCCCGCCGGAACCGAACCGGGGAGCCAACTGGAAACCGGAGCACCAGGAGGGGTACTCAGACCCAGAACGAGGTCCAGAAGCCACTGGACCACGTCGAATTCACTGATTGAGGTTTGGACCTTAGGTCCTTTCCCGTCCCAAGACCCGAAAGACGGCAACAGCCCACCCAGGGGGATAGAAAGCTACTGCACAGGCAGAGAGATCCCACGGGCCAGCGCCTGCGGGCAAACGGGTTCCCCGACACACATCAAGCCAGGGAACGGACTACCATTGCTGCAGCATAGGCAGTCAAGTTCAACAAAGAGGTGCAGGAGAAAGGCGGGAACCACCAACCTGAGAAAGGGGCAAAGCTCAGCCGGCTGCGGGCAGCGACCACCATCCTTTTTGGTTTACCAGAGACTCCGGTGTATCTGTCATAGTGAGTACAACAGTGCCCTCGGGCCGCGTACCGCACCACACCATCTTGACCACAGAGGGGTCAACACCAGGCTGCATAACACTGTCCCTGGGAGCCTAGTTAATGGCAGCGGTTGTGTCCACATTCACCACAACCCGTGGGTGGCATCACGAACTTACACCTTTAAACTCCACGACCCCGGCCGTGAACCTTCCCCACCGAAATCCCTACACGTAGCGCCAACCCCCTTTCAGAGCGACGTGACCCCCGGGTCCGGGAGGAGCTCGAGCCACCCACCGACGAGCACGTACCTGAGCGGCTCGGCCAAGCCCCGGGACGGTACATATACACAATAGAGGCTGTGGGTTATATACTTAATAGAGATTGAATATACAAAATCTGCAGTCTGTATGCACAATAAAAGCTGTGGGCTATATACTCAATAAAGGCTTTGGGCTGCATACACAATAGAGGCTGTGGATTGTATATAGTGTATAGACTGTTCCATACTGTATACAGAGATCAACACTATATACAGACACACTGTAATACAGAACATAGTGTGGCCCTGTATATACAGTATGGTGCTGTGTATGAGCCGGGAACAGGAAGACAGACACACAAAGATCATACTCACCATCCTGGCACGCTCGGCGGTGATTAGAGGATCCTCTTCTTCCGGTGAGTTCTTGTTTGTACTGCGCATGGCAGCCTATTTACAGCATGCGCAGTACAAACCTCATGAAGAAAAGAGGGCCGGCCGGGAGCGTCTGACATCATTGAAGATGTCAGACTTGGCTGGCCCCCCTGCTTCAGTGGCCGCAGCGGTAACTGCAGTAGGGCCTGGAGAAGAGTTGGGAGCGGGGCCCGGAGACGCGGAGTTGGGCAGAGTTAGGTGTAGTGGAACCCGGTGAAGAGATGGGAGGGGTGGGGCCCAAATATTAATTAAGTGTACTCTAATTACCCCGCAGTGGGACCCTCCTCTTCACCAAGCCTGGTGCAGCAGTAATGCTTGTAATGCCCTGATGGCGGCCCTGGACCCACCCTATTGCTTTCCCTTTTTTTCTTGAATGGCACAGTGACCAATAGAATTTCACTTAAGGCACCATCCCAGCATTTTTTTTTTATTTCACCACTGGAGTGGGGTATTAACTCTGAGTACCCTGCCCCTTATCTTATATTCACCCAGCGGCATCTTCATCTGTTGTCAGCATCGCTCCAGGCAGTCTTCGGCAGTTTGTGATCTGCTGGCTCCACCAAAGTTTTATGGAGCACGTAGGAGGTCACAGCTGAATACAAATCTATGAGAGCCTCGTTTTGCTCTCATACACTTGCATTGAGAGCTTGTCACTAGTAATTAGCGAGTGTGCTTGGCACTGCTAGATACTAAATCGAGCATCAGGGTACTCGAGCACCCTCGTTACTGGATCAAGGTCCAAGGGTGCTCAAGCAAAAGCTGTTAGACAGCCAATAAACATGCAGGGATTGCCTGCCATATACAGTAATACTGTAGTCATGGTGCTTTGATTGGCTGGCTGCATTGCTTCATCAGGTCTTATATGAGGCCCTGGGGGCGATGCTCAGCATTCTGTCATGTAGAAGCAGTACAGGGAGTGTTGATGTGGAGGGTGAGCTTAGATTAGAGCAGGGTTTGTACACTTGTACCTTTTTGCGCCTTTCATGTGGCACTGAAGGGTGTTGTTCTGCCTTCGTCCACGTGTGAGCTGTGTGGACTCCGGCATACAGCTAACCTTCATCCACTGTTTCAATAAACAGACTGTGTTGCCTTTAAGTCTTTATTTATTAAATGATGATGGATAGGTGGATGATCATAAGAAATGGATGATTGATTGGTAAAAACTATAACAAAAGATACAAATCCATATCAGTACAGGCATATCACAAATAACAGAATGACATACATAGTAGTACTGGTATTTACAGAATCTGCATAACATAGAGAGCAATGCATATGACTGAACACAACATTTACACTGTTGAAGCTGCCCTACACCTGCTCTGCATGTATCACAGTCTATGCAATCTGAGTAGATCCACTGCCACTTCACAGTGCCTACATAACAACTGTACACATATTCCAACACAAATATGTAGTCTAGTACAATGATTCCTACCGGGATCCATTAGTCAGGAGGAACGATTGAAGAAAAGGTACTGGAGCCAACCATAGCACCTCTGAATCCTATGGAGGCATCAAGACATCTGCGTCTCCAACTCAGTAAGGGAAGGGAAAAAGGGGCAGTCCAAGGAAGTATCTTTTCCTTAAAGCAACAGGCTCCAAACCACAGAAATACTGTAGAGAGGTATGAGGAAAACATAAGAAAGCCAACAGTGACCTCTTGTGGGCAACAAACGATATTACCCTTATCCTTTTTAATGAATAGGAGACAGAACACTCCCCGCTTGGCGTTAACCAATGCCACTATTGGACTCCTGAGGGGATAACAACAACACAAGTTCAGTGACTGGTCTGGTGAACAATTTGTTCTCTCCGAGCTTGCTCACTCTGACCTCTACCTTGCGTACTCTCCCATCCTTGCTGGGAAAGGGTTTGGTGACTAGGCCGAGTGGCCACTCATTTCGGTGTGATTGACTGTCCTTTACAAGTACCACATCGCCAAGTCTGATGTTTGGATGGTCTTTCTGCCATTTTGTTCTGGTTTGCAGAGTGGAGAGATATTGTTTCCTCCATCTGTCCCAAAAGGCATTGGACACGTTTTGTACTTGCCTCCATTGTCTTCTGTAGAGGTCTTTCTCGGTGAATTCTCCAGGTGGAGCTCCTGGGACACAGGTTTTCTGTGTAAGTAACATGGCAGGAGTAAGAACTGTTGAGTCTCCAGAATCTCCAGAAAGAGCTGTCAATGGCCTAGCATTCATGATAGCTGTAACTTCGGCCAAGAACGTAGTCAAGCTTTCGTGGGTAAGTCTGGTGTTTGCTTGCAAGAGGATAGAATCTAGAATCTTGCGTGCAATTCCTATCATTCTTTCCCAGGTGCCTCCCATGTGCGAAGAGTGTGGCGGGTTGAAGGTCCAGGTGCATCCTTGCTCACCTAGGTACCTCTCTACATTTGTAATGTCTAGATTGGAAGGGATTTGGAGTTCTCTTGCTGCTCCAATAAAGTTCGTGCCTCTATCAGAACGAATGTGCTTCACAGGGCCTCTGATAGCGATGAAGCGTCGAAGTGCATTTATGAAACTTGAAGTGTCCATAGATTCTATTACTTCGATATGAACAGCTCTGACAGACAAACAGGTGAATAGAACTGCCCAACACTTTGCTTCGGCATGGACCTTCCTAGTGCGTCTTGTAGCTACGGACCAGGGGCCGAACACATCCAGTCCAACGTTGGTGAAAGGGGGTTCAGTACTGAGCCTGTCAGGTGGAAGATTAGCCATCTTCTGGTTTTGAAACATGCCACGAAGTTTGCGACACGTAACGCAGTTGAAGATGAGCTTGCTCACGCTTCTCTTCGCTCCGACTATCCATAGTCCAGCCGCTCGTAGACTCCCTTCGGTAAACAAACGACCTTGATGTCTCACCAAGATGTGATGATGTTGAATGAGCAAGGTTGTGACGTGATGACGTCCGGGAATTATTACCGGGTGTTTCTCTGAGACTTCTACCTTAGCTTCTTGAATGCGGCCACCTATTTTCAGCAGCCCATCTTTGTCAATGAACGGGTCGAGTTTCCTCAACGCACTGTCTCTAGGAATGGGTAGTCCTTTGTTGAGATTGTTTATTTCCTTGTTGTAGGCTTCATTTTGTACAACATGGAGTATTGTAATCTTGGCTTTCTCTAGGTTGGGAGCAGTAAACGCATGCTTGCAGTGATGCCAACCTTTACTGCATCTCTGATTTGTTGGTAGTTCGGACATGTAAAACTGAGTCACGTGTAGTAAAAAAGCGATGGCTCTAACAAGTGAGTTCCAGGTTGAGAATCTACTGAACCGATGAGATCCGAGGTGACGTCCTGAAACCACTGTATGAAGAGCTGACACTTGAGGACGAAGGTCTTCATCGACATCTGGATCCACCAGTTCGAATGTATCGGGCCTGCTGATGTAGGATGTTGTTCGGTACAGGAAGGCAGGGCCTGTGAACCATGTAGTGTTCTTAAGGTGACTTGGTGCAACGGATCTAGTCGCATGGTCGGCGGGATTGTGATGAGTAGATACGTAATGCCACTGATCAGGGCGAGTTGATCTTCTTATTCTCAATACCCGGTTGCTGACGTAGACATAGAAGCGTCGTGTTTCGTTGCAGATGTATCCTAGTACCACCTTGCTGTCAGTGTAGAACTCTGCATCTTTGATCTCCTGATTCATTCCATCTGAGATAAGTTCAGCCAGCTCTACTGCAAGGACGGCAGCACAGAGTTCCAGTCTAGGTATCGTGTGTTCACGGAGTGGCGCCAGTTTTGTCCGACTCATGACGAACCCAGTATGGATCTGTTCATTCACATCGGTGGTTTTAAGGTATACTACTGCTGCGATTGCTTTGACTGATGCATCGCAGAAGATACAAAGTCTTTGAGATTTGACTTCTGTGGATGGCACAGGAGCGTATGGTCGGTTCACATGAAGATCGGTCAAGGCCTCGAGACACTTCTTGAGCTTGTGTCTGAGGGAGACAAATCGACTGTAGACCTGTTCCCTGTTGTTGGGTAGGCGTTGTCTCCATGGTCGGAATGGTAAGGGTGCCACCCAGCTGTTCGACTTGTCTTTGGTTATTTCTTGGTCCATGATGTCCAAGAACATCCTGTCTTCTATGGACATTGCTGTTTTGTTGTCCTCTTTGGTCCTGTGGAAGACGGTACAGCCTATGTGGTCTTGTTCGCCCTCACAAGCGTGGTCTTCGTTGGAAGGAACTGCGAAAGGACATGGCAGAGGAGTACTGCTTGGTAATTCCTTTACCAACAGACTGTTGTGACATGGTCGGAAGAAAGACGGACGTCCATTTTCTAGTGTGTTGGTGAGCATACTGTTGACTGAGGCTAGCTTGTGTGCTCCTCCTAGACAGACATCTCCTATTACGACCCATCCTAGGTCAAGTCTCTGCGCATATGGAGCATTCTGGAAGCCGTTAATGGACTCTCTAGCCTTATGCACGCGTAGCATGTCTCTTCCAAGGAGTAAGGCTATTGGAGCCTCTGAGTCCAGTTCTGGAATCAGGTGAGCTATACGCTTCAGATGGGGGTGATGAGCTGCTACCTCTGGTGAAGGTATCTCGGACCTATTGTCAGGAATCTGGTTGCACTCCAGTATGGTAGGTAATGATAGGCAGGTCTGGCCATCTATGGATTCCACCTTGTACCCGCTTGCCTTCCTCCCCGCCGTCTCAACGGTACCTGAACATGTCTTCAAGTAGTAGGGAGAACCGGGGCCTGCAATGTTGAAACTGCTGAAGAAGATGGACTTGGCAAGAGACCTGTTGCTCTGATCGTCCAAGATCGCATAGATCTTAATTGCTTTGTCCCTGCGGCCTGCTGGGTAGACTCTGACAAGGCAGATTTTTGAACAGGACCTTCCTCCTGTGAGTCCTTTACAGATCTCCGTACATTGAGAGGTAACCACCGTGGTGTCTTCATCAGTGTTCTTCTGTTTTCCATCGTGTTCTTCTGCTTGCGGCAACGCTCGTGTAGGTGGTCCAGGGTGTAAGGCTGTATTGTGATCCGTGCTGTCACATTCTGCACATTTCACGCTAGCTTCGCAGTTCCTGGCCATGTGCGATGTTGCAGCACAGCATTTGAAGCAGATGTTGTGTTCCTTGAGGAAGCCTTTGCGATCCTCTAGAGACTTCTCCCTGAAGGCTCTGCATTTTAGTAGAGGATGTGGTTTCCGGTGTAGAGGACACTGTTTACTGATATCCTGGGGTTTGTTCTCTTCTGGAGGATGCTTACTCTCTTTGTGAGCAGGACCTGAGGAGACAATGTTAGTTTTGTGGACTGCCACGGGTGTCCTACTGGGTTTGACACCGGGGGCAGTGGTACACGACAGAGTAAAATCAAAACTAGGGTCATTTCTGATTTTAGCTTGCTGAGCTACAAAATCTACAAATACAACAAAAGGAGGGAATGGCACGTTATGTGTTTGCTTATACCGTGAACCGTGTGAGACCCACTTTTCTTGTAGATTGTAAGGAAGTTTTTGCACTATCGGATTGACACCCCTAGCGGTATCCAAGAATGCCAATCCGGGCAAATCTCCTTCCTCTTGGGCAACCTGTAACTCCACTAACAGATCACTTAGCTCTCTTAGCCTTTGAAAGCCTTTGGGTCCTATCTTAGGGAAGTCATCAATTCTTTTAAACAAAGCATTTTCAATAACTTCTATGGACCCATAGCATTCATCAAGTCTCTTCCACACCAAGTGTAGACCTTTGGGTGGGTTTTTAATGTTAATGTCTCTTAGTCTTTTGGCGTGTTCTACCGATTCACTACCAAGCCATTTTACCAGGAGGTCTAACTCCTCACTACAAGAAAGGTCCAAACCTCTTATGGTGTTCTGGAACGAGGCTCGCCACGACCTATAATTCTCGGCACGATCATTGAACTTTACAAGTCCTTTTGTGACCAGATCTCGACGAGCAAAGAACTTTGCAAAGTCCATGGTGGCTTGGTCAGTGCTGGTGCGAGCCGGTGTATGGTCGTGTCTATTGTGTGGTGTATCACCATACCTGTAGGGTGTTTCCGCCTTCGGAAAGTCAGCATAGTACCTCCCCGGAGAGGAAGGTGTCTCTTTGTGGTAAAATGGTGGTTGTACCTTCCGCCCTGTGGGATAGTAGTTTTGGTGAACCTCCTCGTGCTGTACACTCTCTTGCTTGAAGCGGTGTAATTCAAGGTTGGATGGCTGGCCGTCTGCGTAGTCTGTTTGGTGAAGCACATCTGAGCTGTCATCTATCCTGGAGTATTGGTAGATGTATTCTGCGACGCGCTGTGCTGGATCCTGCTGGTTTAGGTCCGGCCCAAGAACATCGCTACGTCTTCCTTCGGGTTGCTCTGCCGCTTCCAGGAACTCTGCCTTGGCTATTGCGGCCGCTGTCTCCTTTTCTACGGCAAGTCTTTCTAAAGTCAGTTGCAGACGTGCACTCTCTGCTTCTTGTTCTGATTGCAGACGTGCACTCTCTGTCTGTTTTAGTTTGAGTTGCATTTCCTGTTCAGCGAAGGAGGACCTCACTTTAGCTGCTTCGGCCTCAGCGCGGGTGACGGCAGCAAGCTCCCTAATTGAGGATTTAGTAGAGCTTGCCCGTGACCTTGTCTTCAGGGAAGACGCTCGGCTGACAGACATTGTGCACTTGGCTGCAGACTATTTTAGCGGGAAACAGAGTCTATTTGCGGACGGCCTTCCACGTGGTGGGAGTGGAATGGTGGTTTCTGGCGTACTGCGGTCTAGTCACTGCGGCTGTATGGTGGCTGCTGCGACATCCATATGCGGTACAGCGTGGATGTTAGCGGTCCCGTACTACAGCCTGCGACCGGCTATCTTTACTGGAGCTGGACTGCGCTCTTGTTCTATGTAGCTGTATGGTGGCTGCTGTAATACCCGTGTGCTGTGTAGCGTGGGTGTTAGCTGTCCCGTACAGTTCATACAATCGCTGCCTGCGACCAGCAGCCCGTTTTTACTGTTCTGCCTTCGTCCACATGTGAGCTGTGTGGACTCCGGCATACAGCTAACCTTCATTCACTGTTTCAATAAACAGACTGTGTTGCCTTTAACCCTTTCACGACCGGCCGATTTTTCGCTTTCCGTTTTTTTTTTTCGCCATTCTTTTTCTGAGAGACGTAACTTTTTTATTTTTCAGTCAATATGGTCATGTGAGGGCTCATTTTTTGCGGAACGAGCTGTACTTTTAAATGAAACCATCAGTTTTACCATATTGTGTACTAGAAAATGGCAAAAAAATTCCAAATGCTGAAAAATTGCAAAAAAAGTGCGATAGCACTATAGTTTTTGAGATATTTTATTCACTGTGTTCACTATATGGTAAAACTGATGTGTGGGTGTGATGCCTCAGGTCAGTGCGAGTTCGTAGACATCAAACATGTATAGGTTTACTTTTATATAAGGGGTTAAAAAAAAATCGGAAGTTTGTCCGAAAAAAGTGGCGCACGTTTTACGCCATATTCCGTGACCCGTAGCGTTCTCATTTTTCGGGATCTTAGGCTCAATGACGGCTTATTTTTTGCGTCTCGAGCTGACGTTTTTACCGGTACCATTTTTGCGCAGATGCTACGTTTTGATCGCCTCTTATTGCATTTTGCGCAAAAGTTGTGGCGACAAAAAAACGTCGTTTTGGCGTTTGGAATTTTTTTGCCGCTACGCCGTTTACTGATCAGATTAATTGATTTTATATTTTGATAGATCGGGCGTTTCTGAACGCGGCGATACCAAATGTGTGTATATTTTTTATTTTTTTAACCCTTTAATTTTCAATGGGGCGAATGGGGGGTGATTTGAACTTTTAGGTTTTTTTGTTTTTTTTTAATTTTTTAAAACTTATTTTTTTACTTTTTTTTTTTATTTTACTAGTCCCCCTAGGGGGCTATTGCGATCAGCATTCCGATCGCTCTGCAGTATCTGCTGATCACAGCTGGAAGGCTGTAAACAGCAGATACGCTGCCTTTCTCTTTTGCTGTGCCCCGGGCACAGCGAAAGTGAAACCAATTCATGTGTAGTACAGGAGTCATCACATGACCCTGTACTACCATGACAACTATCGGGAGTCACGTGATCGCGTCACGTGACTTCCGGTTTCGGCGGTAAGTAAAACTTTACCGCGATTGCGCTTATAATGGCGCTGTCATGTATTGACAGCACCATTATAAGGGGTTAATCGGCACGAGCAGATAACGATTCTGCTCGTGCCTAGCAGGCACACATCTCAGCTGTGAAAATCAGCTGAGATGTGCGCCGATCGCGGCATGCTGCCGCCGGAGGACCGCGGGCAGTAAGATTATGTCATTTAGGACGTAATTTTACGGCCCGCGGTCGTTAAGGGGTTAAGTCTTTATTTATTAAATGATGATGGATAGGTGGATGATCATAAGAAATGGATGATTGATTGGTAAAAACTATAACAAAAGATACAAATCCATATCAGTACAGGCATATCACAAATAACAGAATGACATACATAGTAGTACTGGTATTTACAGAATCTGCAACATAGAGAGCAATGCATATGACTGAACACAACATTTACACTGCTGAAGCTGCCCTACACCTGCTCTGCATGTATCACAGTCTATGCAATCTGAGTAGATCCACTGCCACTTCACAGTGCCTACATAACAACTGTACACATATTCCAACACAAATATGTAGTCTAGTACAATGATTCCTACCGGGATCCATTAGTCAGGAGGAACGATTGAAGAAAAGGTACTGGAGCCAACCATAGCACCTCTGAATCCTATGGAGGCATCAAGACATCTGCGTCTCCAACTCAGTAAGGGAAGGGAAAAAGGGGCAGTCCAAGGAAGTATCTTTTCCTTAAAGCAACAGGCTCCAAACCACAGAAATACTGTAGAGAGGTATGAGGAAAACATAAGAAAGCCAACAGTGACCTCTTGTGGGCAACAAACGATATTACCCTTATCCTATTTAATGAATAGGAGACAGAACAGGTGTTTATAGCCTTGTGTTGCATAAAAAATAAATCATTTTAAAAAAACGGCGTGGGAACCCCCGTACCCTTGGTAACCCCATCTCTGAATGAGGCTCCATAGGTTCACCATGGATTTTGTCGGAGCTTAGTGGACTTTTTTTAAATAAGAAATTAGTGAAGGAGGGAGAGTGTGGTGGAGTCTTTATTCAAATAAACTAAACTTTGTTTTTTTTTTTCTTTAAACTTACTGGGTTAGTAATATGGGTGTCGGATAGACACCTCTCCATTACTAACCCCTGAGGTTGATGCTATCTGACATTACACAGCTGACATCAACAAAAAAAAAATATTACCCCAATTGCCACTGCACCAGGGCAATTGGGAAGAGCTTGGGCGAAGCGCTAGAAATGCACCAACTGATGGATGTGTCAATTTTGGGGTGGCTAAGGGCTGATATTGTTAGGCTGGGAATTGCCCAATAACCATGGACTATCTCTGCTTTACCTTGGCTGGCGATCAAAAATAGGAGATACCGCATGACATTTTTTAAAACTATTTATTTATTTACTTCCCACCAGCAACCTGGGAGTCAGAGATAAATCCAGGCATCTTCACCATGCAGCTCCCATTTCATTTGAGCGCTGTTTGCATGCATTTCAGCAATTTTCCTGCCCCCCTCAGCCCTCCTAGGGGGGTCTACGGGAAAACTGCTCGAGCTCACCATTGACTTCCATTTTACTTGTAACTCAAAATGAGCCTATGCGAGAGTTGTACCTGTCCGATTCAAGAAACAAGCACTCAAGCAGTTTAGTGCCTACTCATCACTATGGGTGATCAAAAACAGGGGGCACAACGTCAGTCTTTAAAATTATTTAGTTATCTGCTTTCCAGCAGCGACCTGGGAGTCAGATATTTGTACAGGGATCTTCCTCGTGCTGGTCCCATTTAATTTGAGCGCTGTTCTATCTCTTTCAGTGATTTTCCTGCCCCCTCAGCCCTCCTAGGTGGGTCTTCGGGAAAAATGCTTGAGTTCCATTATACTCATAACTTGAATCAAGCCAATCCAAGTGTCGGACCTGCTCAATTTGAGTAACGAATACTCGAGAAGTTTAGTGCTCGCTCATCTCTACTTTGGGTCAATCAGACGTTACGAACACAAAATTGCATCATGGGACCAGAGCGATGCTGAAAAAAAGATAAAAATGCCATAGGGTAAGTATAAAACTAGGGGCAAGGGGCTTAGATTTAACGCACCCCTCTAGTGATGAAAAAAATTCTGAAGTGATGCTATATCATTAATATATTATTTTTTAAACAGATGCATTTTCTGGTTCATGAGCTTTAGAGGATATCTCATTCTCATCCATTTTGGGAATCAGATTCGGCCATTAAGGTCCATGTGGATTCATGTAAAATGGATGACACACTAAACACAAATTTGCCATTCAGAGTTCCATGTGAATTTCATTGTTTTCAACTTACCCTGATGATCAAAAGGGTAACAATGTTTTGAACATTTGACTTTCAGGTTCCATATCTCACCATCCACCATAGTTTTAAATTGAAGACTACATTAATTTTATAGACAATCATCTTGGCTATCTCATATGTAAATTTGACTTGCAACTATTTAGCATATGATTAGTTATGCAGATTCCTTTTAGGTCACTTCATTGTCACTGTTTTGCTCCTAAAAATCTAAATTTTAATTTTTATTATTTCATTAATATTTTGTAAATCCATCTTTGGCTTTCAACACTACATGAATCCTTCTGGGCATGCTCTAGATCAGATTCAAGCATGTCTCGACCGAAATTTGATCCCTGGATTCTGCATGTTCCCAATGTTGGTGCATACTGGTTGACTCACTTGGGTATGTATCTAGTATTATTTTTTTTAAATTCTACCCACAAGTGTTAATTAGGTTGAGGTCTGGGGACTACGGGGGCTAATCCAGCACCTCTACTTCATTGTCATTTAACCATTTTTTCACCAATCTTGACGTATGCTTCAGGTTGTTGTCCTGCTGTAACACTATTTCATCCTTTTTCATACCCATAATATTTAAGTGTATAAAGTAACTAATCTTGTAGGATAGTTACAAATAGCTCAGCACTGAGACCACCATTGATCCTCGTCAAGTATCCAATGCCTTTTGTTGTGAAACAACCACATATCATAAAGCTTCCTCCACTGAACTTGACATTTCCTTCAATTATCAGAACCGATAGTGCCTTTTTCCCTTGTTTCTTCCAGACACATTTTCATTCTTCAGAGCCTAATCTATTGACTTATATCTCATCACTCAAAATCCTGTTTCTAATCTTATGCTGTCCACTTTACGTACTTTTTTGCACATTTGACCCAATGCTTTTTAGGATGATATTGAAGTTAAGGCTCCTTCACCTTTTCTCAGGCCACCATTGTGTGGCACAGTACTTGCATGGACAATGGTGATTTCACTATTATATAATATATAAGCCTCCTCAACTTCCATGTTTGTTTTACCAGAACTGATAGACCTTGTGATGAGCCGACTTGTTGACTCCAATATTTTGTCTGAACATCCACCTCTTGGCTTTTGAATGGATGAATGGACTTAATTTTGTATTCTCCCAACTGTCTTGGCACTCACATGATGCACTTTGGCAATTTTCTTGGATAATGCGGTTTCTCTTTTCTTGGGAAATCTTCTTCTTGGCTGCTTCTGTGACACGCCCGCCCCAGGGCCTTAGGGATACTCGGAACCAGGCCGGAAACTATGGTGGGCCGAGAAACGTACAAACTTCTCTCCCGGTAGATTTATTAGGCGAGCCTGAAGCATCCCCTAATCTAGGGCTCTACACCCTAACTGTGCTCAGTCCTGTGAGTTTTGACACTTCATTCCCCAGGAACCGCACTCCTCTTTTCACCAAAGTTACTAGTGAGCTCCTCACTGACTCCACGTCGACTTCCCACTTTCTAACTGGAACTGACTAGTCCTGTCAACTGTCACCTTCCTTCTCCTCAGACCGACTGCCTGACTGAACTCCCCCTAACTGGTTCTAACCAGTTCTCCTCAACTGCTCACTTTTAAACCTAGCTCCGCCCACTTTACTTACTGACTCCCCCTACGCTCCCTCTGCCAGGCCCCACCCCTACAGGACAGTGAATGGGACTTAAGGCTCCATAACCAGGTATACTGGTCGCTGCTTCTCAGCATTAATGGAGTACCTGCCTTAAACCCTGACCCAGTGTGTGACCTAACAATTTCCGTGTGTTGGGATGTGTTGTTGTGTGAAATCAACACTGATCACCCAGGAATCCAGGATGAGCACAGCACCTAAAATCAGGTGCCATGCCCTGTGGCGACTGAAGCCTCAGGGGCGCCACACTTCTGAATTCGAACCAGTGGTCTTTCCCTTGGGAAACAACCTATAACACACTGAGCTATTAAGGAATGTTAGAACAGATTGTAGTTTGTAGCATACAGGAAGAAAAAGATTTTTCAACACCAGGAGTAAAACAGCAACAATGCAGTGATATGACAAAAATCTGCATAACTAATCATATGCTAAATAGTTTCAAGTCAAATATATGTATGAGATAGCGATGATGATTGTCTATAAAATGAAGGTAGTCTCACACTCAAAGCTGTGGTGAATGATGCCATATGGAGCCTGAAGAATAAAGTTCAAAACATTGTTACCCTTTTGTTCATCAGTGTATATACATTGCTAAAAGTCAAAGGTTAAAAATTGTTCAGTCTACCTGCTTCAGTGAAAAAAAGGGTGAGAAAAAACCTGATGCAACTAGGATGACACCCGAGGAAAAAAACTTGGTCCAATTCTGACACATGTTAACATTCACACAGACGTATGAATGTTAACATGTGTCAGAATTGGACCGTTGGGGTCACGGATTTTGTGACGCACATCCGGCCGCATTAGCGATGCCGTTGCGTGTGACACCGATAAGCGGTTTTGCATCGTTGCAAAAACGTGCAAAATCGCTAATCGGCGACATGGGGGTCCATTCTTAAAAATCGTTACTGCAGCAGTAACGAAGTTGTTCCTCGTTCCTGCGGCAGCACACATCGCTGCGTGTGACGCCGCAGGAACGAGGAAGCTCCCCTTACCTGCCTCCCGGCAGGAAGGAAGGAGGTGGGCGGGATGTTACGTCCCGCTCAGCTCCGCCCCTCCGCTGCTATTGGGCGGCGGTTCAGTGACGCTTCAGTGACGTCGCTGTGACGCCGCACGGACCGCCCCCTTAGAAAGGAGGCGGTTCGCCCGTTACAACGACGTCGCCGGTCAGGTAAGTATGTGTGACGGCTGTTGTGCGGCACGGGCAGCGATTTGCCCGTGTCGCGCAACAGATGGGGGCGGGTACCCACACTAGCGATATCGGGACTGATATCGCAGTGTATAAAGTAGCCTTTAGACAGAAATTGCACTTCAAATGATCATCTGTCGTTATAGCAAAAGTGTGGTAAGGAGCAATGAGCAGTGATGAGCAGTGTGTTCGGGTACTTTTGTTGGAGCACCAGAATTGCAATTTGCTTGACAGTCCACACACATGTTTATCCGAGTGATTCTTCACATTATCTTTTGGCCTATTAGGTTGACAAGTGTATAATGCCCACAAAATCTGCTTTAGAGTAGGTTCACACTATCATGTAAAAAATTGTTCAGAATTTCATCTAGAAAAATTTGACGTTTTTTTTCCCACTTGTCATCTGTGTGCAGTCCATATGCAATCTGTTTGTTTCTTTTACAGCAGCTATTAATCATTTAAAGGACAATTTACCGCTTCCTGTGTTACAAAATTACAATGTACTGTATCTGTAAAATTTGCTTGCTCTACTGAGACTCATCTGCCCTCTGGAAGAAAATCATGCAAGCAGATTCTGTACATAAAGATTTTTTTTTTCCTCTGCATTGCCTTATTGAATAATATTTGTCCTAGTGCAATCCATTTTTCTTTTTAAAGGGAACCTGTCAGGTGCAATATGCGCCCAGATTCACAAGCAGTTCAGGGTGCATATTGCTAATCCCTGCCTAACCGTCCCTGTATCGAGTAGCATACATAAAGAGATCTTTAAAAAAAAGTATTCTAAAGATCCTTTATAATATGCTAATGAGGCCTGGGACTAGTATCAAGGGCGTTACTTCCCTTGGCTAGTCGGCCCCCTTAGCATGTAAGCACCCCCTGTGGGCGTATTAACATGCAAATGAATGCACAGAGTCAGAGGCATGGTCACTCACCTCTCTGCTGTCACTACAGCCGACGCTGGTTTTCATCTCAGTGCACATAATCAGAAGTCCCCGGACGTCCGGTCATGTGCACTATGAAGCCAGGTGTACAAGTCCCGTTTAAACTGGTGTAGTGCGCATGACCGAAGCTCCAAGGACTTCAGATCATGCGCACTGACCCTAAGGCCGGCGTTCTGAGGTGGTGCAACGGACACAGGTACATGTGTCACTGACGATTATGACCCTGGCATTGGGCATTGATTAGCATGTTAGCACGTCCCTGTGGGTGTGTTAACATGCTAAGAGGGCGGAATGAGCGCAGAACTAACACCCTTGCAACTAGTCCCTGCGTTCATTAGCATATCATAAAGGATCTATAGAAATACTTTTTCTAAAGATCTCTTTGTGTGATGCTATAGGCTGGGACGGTTAAGCTGGAATTAGAAAGATGCACCCAGAACTGCTTGTGGATCTGAGTGCATATTGCGCCTGACAGGTTCCCTTTAATGGATATCATTTGGATCAAAAATACGGTCATATGCTTTAGCCCTTAGTAGGATTTTTCTCAATTGCACCATTTTTGATCTGCTATTAACACTTTTGCACTAGAAAACTCCAGTACGGTGGAAATTTTTGAAACAATGGATGCAGATAGTGAGCACCCATGAATAGGTCCTCTTCAAAAGTGCTCAGAATTATTTGAAGAATGGATTTACACTGAAACTCATCTACACAAAACTTGCTTTGATGCTTTTATACAGAAAAGAGAGAATGGAGAGAGAACTACCATAATAAGTTTCATTCTTGTATTTTCACAGTTTGCACAACAATGGTTCTAGTGTGATGTTTTATATTTTGTGTATGTATAATTCCTTGTGGACAGAGCGCTGTATTCTACCGTATATTGTTCCCATCTACGTAAGTGCTTGCTACAGTTTCAATTCTGGCAAGAAACATAAAATATCCATACACCTATTTCCTGAATGGTGCTTACAAACAAAAAACAAAATTAATTAGCCTCATGCATATTTTAATATAAACTCAAGGTAAAAAGGAATCCATTTTGTCATCTGCTGCATAATGTATCATTCAGAGGGGGAGGCAGCGATTTTCTGTCCTTTTCATTACTTTTGCTGTTTGTGGTGTTACAATGGGCACAGTTCCAAGCTTCTATTAAAATAAGTTTTTCCGTAAGAAAGGAGGTCTGCAGTTCTTTTCAAATCATTTCCGCAGGCGTATGTTACAAGACCAAAATTAAATTTACTCTAACAAGACATCAGAATAATGAAGTAGCTACTTTCCAAACAAAATACAATTGCTGCTGTATTCTCACGTACGTGAATAATTTTGGACTGTTATAACAAATAGGTATTTTTGGCTCACTTGACCAAGAATAAATGATTCAAGCAAAAGGACTAAACCAATTTCACTCCAATAGAAAAGAGGAAGCCTTAATATTGTCTTCATTGTTCTTGTCCTTAACTGTGCTGTCTGTTCATACAACAATGAAAATATTTCTGTTTTTTTGATCGTGAAATTAACCCTTCAAGATTCGACTTTTAGAGGAAGCATAAATAAATTTAAGGAAAGCTGTCACCAGATTTGTCCCATATAAACTGTGGCCAGCACTAGTAAGCTCTTATTAGAATGCTGTATATAAGAGCCCAGGCTGGTCTGTATAACACAAAAAGCATCTTTTATTATACTCACCTGCAGGACAGTCAGGTCTAATGGGCGTCACTGGTCTCGGTCCAATGCATCCTCTCTTCCTTCCATCGCCATCCTCCTTCCCAGCTCTGTGTGGATGACGCGTCCTACATCATCCACATAGAGTCCGCCATTATGCTCCTGTGCATGCACAGTTCTCTCCGCCCTGCTGAGAACACAGCAAAGTTCTGAAATGTACAGGTATGGGGAAAGGTCAAAGAAAGCTCATGCATGCACACTACAATATTTTAATTTGCCCTCACCAGAGCAGAGAGAAGGGAGCTTGTGCAGGAGCAAAATGGAGGCCTCTGTGTGGATGACATTGGACACATCATCCACATGGAGCTGGGAAGGAGGATAGTAATAGAAGGAAGAATAGAGCCGCTGGACTGAGACCAGTGATGCCCATTAGACCTGACCATCCCACAGGTGAGTATAATAAAAGATGTTTTTTATGTTATACAGGGAGGCCTGGGCTCTTATGTACAGTATTCTGGAACGCTGTATATAAGAGCTCACTGGTGGTGGCTGCAGGTTATAAGGGACAAATCTGCTGACAGGTTCCCTTTAAGGACAGCAGAGTGTTCCTGTGCAAAAACAATATGGTTCCTTTGCAGCCCAATAGATCATCATGATGCAGAATTACACCTGTTTTTGAGGTGAAAGTGGGTCCTCTTACCTCTTGGGCTCCTGTTCGTTTGCACAGGCTGCATCAATGATTTGTCCTCCTCTGTCAGGGACTGTATAAGTATATGTATGTATGTTTGCATATACTGTATACCGTAGGTAGATTTGGGGGACAATCCTTATTGGGACTTGTGGGACAAACTTTGGCTGTCACTAAGCATTTAAAAAAGAGGTTTGCATATGTGATTAACACAGCTTACTGTAGTCTAGTACTTAACTTCAATTTCTTTTGTTTTTCTACCTGAATTTCAAAAGGCTTATATTTTTTTCTTTTTATACTAAACAAGTCTGTATTGTGGAGAAAGTTGTTTTTTATGACACAATTTTGATGTGTATATACTGTTCTGTATAACATTTCTGAATTTTGTTTTGGCTAGTGTGACAAACCACAGTAATTCCAACACTGTTTTCCCGACTGTTTGATAGTCTAAACAGCCAACCACCCTATGAGTAAGAAAAACACTTGTTTGTCAAATGCAATGATCTTTAAACTGACCTAAAGGGGTTGTCCATTCTAAAATGACAAGTTTGCAATCACTCTACGAGACTGCAGACTTGGGAATCCTCACTTCAGATGCACTGTGCTTTGGGAGGATTTTCAAGTGTCAGAACTAGGTGCGGCAGTCACATGGCCACAAGTATGTGATATGCATACACCCAGCCCAAATCCGACTTAATGGGCTCAGCCTCACTCAATACACTTACATTTTAAATGTATGTCGCAAATTGAATGTGAACAAAATGGTACAATACCTATAGGTAATAATACCTACAAAAACATAGGCCTCAATAATATTTGTTAATGTTAGATTTTTCTCGCCCTCCTCAGCCATGCACCAATGTTTTCTTTAATAGTGGTCCCCAACCTTTCTTACCTTAAGAGCCACATTCAGTTCCAAGAGATAGTTGCGAACTACAGCCAGAACACCCTGATTAGTGACATCCTGGCTCCCACCCCAATCCTCCCACAGTAGTGGCACCCAGAGCCCCCATTACTAGTTTAATGACTATCAAAGCTTTCCTGCAGACACCACAGTGAGACCATGTGCCTTGTTCCCTAATAGGCAGCATTTTTATATCAAGTGGTTCCCACCTTGACCCTACTCAGTTTGGATGGAGTACCTAATGCAAGAATGCCATCACATCCAACATCAAACAAGCCTCTAACTCGCTGTTCCCCAGCTCCAGTCCTAAAGGTCACCAACAGACCATGTTTTCATGATTTCCTTAGAGTTGCACAGATGATAATTTAATCACCTGCACAAATGATGATTCCTACACCTGTGTAATACTAAGGAAATCCTGAAAACATGCTTTGGTGGTGGGTCTTGAGGACACTTGCACTTGCTCTTGCTGTTGGCTAGACCTGGAACTAATGCACCAAGTGAGCAGGCAGCCAAGAGCCATACATCATGGGTCTGCCACCCCCATGTGGCTCCTGAGCCACAGGCTGGGAAGACCTGGCATACAAGAAGAAAGCATTCTTAACCTGAGGGCAGCTTACAGTACCTGCGTACTTTCTTCTATTCAAGTAGAGACACAGCCATTGAATAAAAATACCTATAAAATATGGTAAAATAAAACGTGCAGTTTCTAATAGAATTTAGAAACTTTAAATATTCAGTATAACTAAACATACATCTTTCTGCTAACAAAAAATATGTGTGACCCTAAGAATATAACTCACAGAAACTGATAAAATAAGAAAAACATGGTTAGAATTGTATTTTTCTATTGGATTTCAGAAATCCAAAGCTTTTTGTTACTGGGTCTTCATCTTTATTCTTTTCTTCCTTGCATTTTGTGCTTCTATGGATCCTGAGTCTCTGAAGCAGGAAGAGACATCTGGTATGTTCACTCTAAAATGACACGAATAATTACGCGTTCATGAAAATACACTAAATTATTTTAGCTGGCTTTCTAAGGAAAATACACAGTAATTTATAACTCATAATATAGGCATTTATATTTAAACATTCACAAAGTAACAATAGGAAATATAATTGTTTATTCAATTATATATATTCTGACTAACATTGAAAAGATTACACAATGTCTGATTAATTTTCTCAGAACAATGAAGCTATAGAAAATCTGAGTAATAAAATATTAATTTTTATTCGAATATTATTTAAAATTGTTACAAATATAAAATTTCAATGAGAATTCCACATAAATACAACAGAGACATGGATGTGAGTCAAAAAAAATGTATATACATAATTAAGATAATGCACTTTGCAAATAATCTTTGATATTGTATATAATTATTTATTTAATTTTGTAATCACCCCATGTAATTATTATGAATTCTGCCCTTGAAAAATTATGTGCTCCAGCACCAGTATGTACAGATCACTGTTATATATATATATATATATATTTATTTATATTTAATATATATAATATAAAGGATATATATTTTTTTTTTATATATATATATATATATATATATATATATATATATATATATATATATATATATATATATATATATATTGTATATTACCATAAAGTACTGTATAAAATTTTCTACTCTAAAAATAATCTTTTACTTTGCTTTTTGCCTCACATCCATGTCTCTGTTGTATTTATGTGGAATTCTCATTAAAATTTTAGATTTGTAACAATTTTAAATAATTTTCGAATAAAAATGAATATTTAATTACTCAGTTTTTCTATAGCTTCATTGTTCTGAGAAAATTAATCAGACATTGTGTGTAATATTATAGTATGAAGCTTTTCTACTCAGTGGGGAAATAGCACTAATACATCAATTAATACTAATAATTGATGAAATTAATATTGAAAAGGATAAGGTTATAGAAATCTAAAACAAGGAAATAGCACAGTGAATCCTCTAAACAAAAATACAATCATCCCCCCATATGCAAGCCTTAATATGATACTTAGTTTTGCAATATCAGTCATTGAAGTAGTCTATGTACTGAATATTATAAATAGTCATGCCTCATTCTAGCATTGGAATACTGCCATTTTTGAGACATTGTAACTATTTAAAGATTTCTGGATTTTTTTTAGCATGGTGAGTGAAAAAGGATATTGCCAAGTTTTTGCATAGTTATACAATCATCAAAAATATTCAAACAGATTCTTTTTCCTATGTGAAAATAAATTATGCATGTTGTACCAACTGTACAGTCAGCATCAATAAACATAGTCTTCTGTAAGGAACGCCTGATGTGTTATGTGAGCATTCAAAATTAATTATGCAAACTCGTAATAGTGGCATGCCATAAGAAGATAACCAGCTATGGTTCATCTAACAGTTTATAAATGTAAAAAAAAAATATTTTTCTTAGGTTACTTATAGAAGCATTTTTGTAACAACCACTGTAACAATGACATTTCCAGAAATGAAAGAGTATTGTTAATGTGCACAACAGTTTTGATCAGAATTATTGGAAATGCAGAGCGACTGGATGTTTATAATGTTAACCCGAATACCTGCTGGAGGGTGAATAATAAATTGGTGAGAGTGCTCAGATAATGGAGAGGAAAATAATGCTTAACGAGCACCTGTTATTTGTCATAAAAATATATATTGTTTTTATTTTATCTATTCTAGATGCTGTTGTTCTTCTGTATATAGAGTTGTTCTTGTTTTGTTACTAAACATCTCCATTCTTGAAATACAGTGGCTTGCAAAAGTTTAGCCACCCCTGGTCAAAATTACTGTTATTGTGAACAGTTGAGCAAGTTGAAGATGAAATGATCTAAACAAGTAAAATGGCCTAATGCAAAAGTTTGGACACACTGTATGGTTAGTAACTCCATGCCGGCACTGTCACAGTTAAAGTACTGGCAGGGTGCGGGACACGGCCACGCATTTTAAGAGTGCATCAGGTCACCAGAAGTCATACCATGGGAACACGGGTATGACCTCAGATGACCTGTGTGAAGTCACTGCTGCCAGCCAGGTCCTTCTTGTCAGTGTTTCCCAAAGCCAGGAGAAATCGGACACGTTTTCAATCTCTCCAGACTCGGATGTAGCAGAGCCATGACCGTCGTGGGACCGCATGTGGATTACGTCGAACTTGGCTGTTATTGGGGTTAGTAAAGTGGTGAAAGAGGGTGGTTTTGTATTTTATTCCAAATCAAGGATTTTTCTCAGTGTATGTGTATTTATTTTTACTTATAGGATTAGTAATGGGGGTCTCATAGAAGACCCATTTGCATTACTAATTCTGGGCTTGATGACAGCTTTGCACTGTTATTAGCCCCTCATTATCCCGATTGCCACCGCATCAGGGCAATCGGGATGAGTCAGGTAAAGTCTAATGTATGCTGCATTCTGTGCAGCTGCTGGCTGATATTTTTAAAAAATAAGGAATAACGTTTGGAACACCATTCTAAGTCTGAACTGGGTGCAAGAACCTAAAAAAACATCACTATATGGAGAGAAGGTATGCACACCAGTGACTATGCAAGGGGAATACATGTAATAGCAGAAACTGCTGTGTGAATACTGACATGAAAAATCCAATAGCTATATGCAAGAATGAAAATGTGAAAAATGGAACCTGCATTACTGCCATGAACATATGAATCAAGAGAAATTTAGCTATTGAATTGATCAATGCAATAGAGCCCCAACACTACGCCAAAGTATTTCTCTACGTTGGGGTCCCTAGCTAGTATGTGTCCTCTCATGCAGTTAAAAAACTTGTGGGAGCATGCTCATTAGTCTGAACTGAGGACTAAGGGGCACTTTGCACACTGCGACATCGCAGGTGCGATGTCGGTGGGGTCAAATTGAAAATGACGCACTTCCGGCATCGCATGCGACATCGCAGTGTGTAAAGCCTAGATGATACGATTAACGAGCGCAAAAGCGTCGTAATCGTATCATCGGTGCAGCGTCGGCGTAATCCATGATTACGCTGACGCGACGGTCCGATGTTGTTCCTCGCTCCTGCGGCTGCACACATCGCTGTGTGTGAAGTCGCAGGAGCGAGGAACGTCTCCTACCGGCCTCACTGCGGCTTCCGTAGGATATGCGGAAGGAAGGAGGTGGGCAGGATGTTTACATCCTGCTCATCTCCGCCCCTCCGCTCTGATTGGCCGCCTGCCGTGTGACGTCGCAGTGACGCCGCACGACCCGCCCCCTTAACAAGGAGGCGGGTCGCCGGCCACAGGGACGTCGCACGGCAGGTGAGTGTGTGTGTGAAGCTGGCGTAGCGATAACTTTCGCTACGCCAGCTATCACCACATATCGCTGCTGCGACGGGGGCGGGCACTATCGCACTCGGCATCGCAGCATCGGGCTGCGATGTCGTAGTGTGCAAAGCCCGCCTTAGTCTCAGAAATGACACAATCAGGCTAAGCATGCTCAGTAGGCAAAACACCAGACTTAGACTCTGGCTGGGGTAAATCGGCGTACGCATGCGCACTAGCCGCCTCTCCACACTTAGACGTGGTGGAAGGAGCAGCCAACTGGACGACCCGAGGCACGGCCAAGAACAGCAGTCGGCTCCTGGGCGCAACAGGAACTGCAGCAGGCTGCTTGCAGCTATGGCGGCGCCGATTCGTAACACAGTGGTGCCTCGGTTTTCGTTGATTAATTTTGCACTAAAAATTTGCTTGGGTTTTCGTTGATTGCCTCGGTTTTCGTTTGTTTTTGCCTACATGCAAACGTGACTACGCTGCTAATTTTGTGACAACAAAGGGTGATCCATGCATTCTCCGGCTCTGTGTGGCATTATGTCAGAATCACCCCACTCATCAGTTTCAAAATGTATGTAAGAAATGTAAGATAAAATGTATTTATTGTTTTCATTAGTGTTTTATATCCATTTAATATTCCTTTTATTTTCATTTAATATTCATTTGTTATTGTTTTTAGTATTAAACACTATTTTTATTCTCTATAAAAATGGGTTTTTTTGTATGTATTTTAGAGTGTCTAAAACAAATTACCGTAATTGGATTTACATTGATTCATATGGAAATAATTACTTTGTTTTTCATTGTTTTCGGTTTGATTGAATTCAGACGGGTTATCAGTGAAAACCAAGGTATCACTGTACTGTATATGGTATCTACAAACTCGCAATGACCTGGGGAATCATATTGCCAGGTCAGTTTTACCATATAGTGAATATGGTAAGTTAAAAAAATATATAAAAAACAATAGTGAAATTTTATTTTTGCAATTTCGCTGAACCTGTTTTTTTCTCCCATTTCCCAGTCCAATATCTTTGAAAAAGAATAGTGTCATTCAAAAGTATAACTCGTCCTGCAAAAAACAAGCCCTCATATGCCTATAGTAACAAAAACTGAAAAAAGTTATTGCACTTGGAAACAAAGGAGGAAAAACAAAAATGAAAACTAAAAAATTGCCAATGGTCAACATGTTAAATAAATTTCAGTAAACGTGTTCAATACTTTTTGTATGTGTCATTCCTCATTATTACACACTACATTTATGGACGGCTATGTTTTGATTTCTTTGCCTGTGTGGATTGGATGTGTTATTACCGACATCTGGTGAGAAATTCATGCCAATAGCATGTTTAGAAATATATTTACTTAGAAAACTGGGGCATGTGCAATATTTACTTCACCCTCTGTTTTTTGTAATTGTTTTTCATTATTTTTAGTAGTCTTATAGGAATAAAAAAATCTGACTTTTTTCCACCTTTAGGCTATGTTCACACTAGACATTTTTGCAGCGTTTTTGCAGCGTTTTTTAGCTACGGATTTGCTTTGGTTTTATGCAAATCCATGCTAATAAAATGTTCCTTTTTACAGTTCCAGCAAAGTCTAAGAGATGTCTGAAATCTCATGCACACACACACACACACACACACACACACACACACACACACACAAATCACCTCCAGGATTTTCCTGACAGTTATGTGAAATACCTCCAGTTTTGCTGTGTTATGAAAAGAATGAACACGTCAATTCTTTTCCGCGCTTCTGCTACGGTGTTTCAACCTACTGACAGGTGGACTCACAGATACCCTGGATTTGTGGATTTAACCGGGTTAATAAAAAAACCGGTTGCTGCTCGAAATTGATTCAGGGTATCTGGCCAGCACTTAAAAATGGTAGTGGAAAGGATAGGGGGATTAGAGCAGTTGCACTATACTTACTGAATCACCAGCGCGGCTGTACGTTCCCGTGGCTCCTTCACTTTCCAAGCCGCTCATAACCTTCATTATATATTCACTGCTTACATCTGTGATTGGCTGCAGTCAGACGCGCCCCCAGCCTGTGTCGCGTCTGACTGCAACCAATCACAGACCTGGTCGGGGGGTCTATTGTATAGAGAATGAATGAGACGCGTGTGACGCCCCAGGGCTGTGGGGTACTTGGTCCCGGGCGTGCGGTGCACAGAGTAAAATAGTCGTGGTCGTGGTCGCGGCCGATGCCTGGTTCTGTGACCCTGGGGGTCGGTCCGATAAAAAGGGGGGTGAAAAATAAAAAGGAAATAAAAATAAAAGATTTCTCGACTATGCCACTTGCGGTGTGCGGTCAGGTTATTGAGGCCGCCGCTACAGGGTCCTGCTGGGGCTGATGGAGTAGTGCAGCTTAAGTGTTCTGGGCCTTCTGCAAGCAGGGGACAGGCCCCATCAGTGGATGATGATGGGGCAATGGTAAGGGACAGTCAATATATGTGTGCAGAGACGAGAAGGAAACAGTCCACTCCAGTATTGCAGTTTCAACTTGCCTTTACTGGGGCTGGTACCTGGACCCACTGGTGCTGGTTAGAGGTGTTCCCGCTCCCCTTGTTCTCCATGCCAGCTTTGACCTGGTTGATTGTCCTCCATGCACATTTGTTGTTGATGGGCTTCCATGGACTAGAGCTTCTTGGGAGTCCCTTCCTTTCAGTCTTGGTTCTATTGCAGGCAGAAGCCAAGAAGAAAAAAATCCCCATAAAATATCAAACTTTATTATAAACACAAATTTCAAAAAAGTGCAAGTAAAATCAGGTTATTCATAGCATACACTTCAGGAGACGGGCCCCGGGACAAATTCCCTAGTATCACCCTTCCTGACCGCGGAGGTTGGCACCCTATAAGTAGCGAAAAATGGCACCCCCACTTAACGAGGACTGGCCCTTATGACCCTATACTGATATCTATAGGTGCTGCTGGTCTAATTGAGGGCCTTACAAGATCCACAGTGATATCATCACATCCATCCAGATTAGTAATCTTTACTCCTCATATCGAAAATATCAATATGTTTAATTTCCAAATAGTTATTAAAGACCATAATGGTCAAAACATAAATAATGGATAAGGAATGTAGATTGTTATGACTCAATAGTCATTTTCTAGAGTCATGGCAGCATCACCAGCCTCCCTATGTGAATGCAGCAATAACATATAAATGCTCATCACAATAGATGATAGAAAAAACGGCCAAATGGCCAGTACTTAGCCACACACAGCAGCTAATTGCCCGACGCGTTACTCCCCCATAGCAATCATTTGGAGGTTCATCAGGTGCTGTCCACAATTAGACCACATCAAGATGACACACTGTAATGTCAATACATATGAATTAATATAGTAGCCAAAATATCCACCAAATTAAGGAAATTGTATATGTAGATTCAAGTACTCACATTCTGACAAAGTCATCCACAGAAAACAACGGTCCTCCAGTAAGGTAGTTTTACCAGCTGTAATAATAACAACACATGCAGATAAGCATTCCATCTCCTCTCTCCCATTGTTAGTTTCCCATACAAAGAAGTACTTACTCAGGGATCATGCTGCTCTCAGATAAGAACGCACTCCAACAATACAATGGCTGATGACACATATCCGACCCCATCACCTGGTTTAAACACCCTATACGAGGCTAGAGCTAATGTGGAGCCCAGCCCAGGTCTGCATTACCTTCAAGGACTCCACGTGGAGGGACAGTCTGGTCACAGGTAGGTTGTCTTCTTAGGATTCGTGACGCCACTCTCAGTATTGCGGTCAGAGTGACCGCCACTGCAGATTAGGGGACACCTGGGGCTGATGTTGAATGCAGCTAGATGTGGTAGCCTCCTGAGAGTGAGGCTAGCTCCAGGGCCCAGTGTGGGTGTGTGAAACCACAGGTCGCAGAATGACTCACATGCACAACCAGAGTGTCTTTCAGGGTTTTTACTCATGTCAGGTGGCAGGGTGAATAACCCGGGCGTAGCTGTGATGCACCAGTAGGGAACCAGGAATTCCTTCAGTCTGACTTGTGAGGGTGACTACCGACTCGCCTTCCTAGCTTTGTGTTTTTGGGGTGACCCCGACTTGTAGTCCTGCTGGGGTCGCCCAGGGAAGTTGCTGCTGCCTGTTCTCCCCTTTTTCGGCCCGTCTGCTTGTAGCCTGGACCAGGTCACTCCGGCTGCTTGTGTCGCGGGCGGAGGAGGGGACGCTGCGCTCACCACGCTCGGGTCCGGCGCTGCTGCTGCTGCTACTTGGTGGCTCGAGCGGTGGGCCGGATCCGGGGACTCGAGCGGCGCTCCTCGCCCGTGAGTGAAAGGGATGGTTTGGGTTTTGGGGATATAGTCCGTGATGCCACCCACGGTTTGTGGTGTTAAAGGGACACCACCGCTGCTCTGGACGGGGATCCCGGGAGCGGTGACAGGGAGCAGGTGAGGTGTTTCTCTCCCCTCCGTGGGTAGGGGGGTTTGGTGGTCCCGGGGCCCGGTGATAGCGACTGGAGGGTGGATGGCAGGAGTTGGGGAGGTGCAGGGTCGCGGGGGTGGCAGCGCAGTGCCAGGCGGCATGGTGGTACTCACTCAGCCAGTAACGTACACGGCGTCTCTGGTGAAACAAACAGCTGGATGGACGGGTCCCACAGACGGCTGCGGTGGTCACTCCCGGTAGGTTGGCGGTGACTGTCTCTCCCTGCACCTTTGATGTGTTTTTCGGCCCCCGATGGCTTCCCACTGGTGACCCGCTCCCCAGCGGTGTAGTTGCCAGAGGAGCCCCTTTTGCCCGCAGGCGCTGGCCCTGGGAACTCTAGCTGTATTTCCCTTCACGGTTGAGCGGTTGCCTTTAGTCGGGTCTTTGCTGCTGGGAAACCCCGGAGGTTCCCGTCGCTGATGGATTTGACCGGTTTAACGGCGACTCCAAGCCTGGTCGGGGTCCGTAGGCCCTGCCGAATGGTGCTGGCTTCTCTTCGTTCCCTGGTCCGGTACCGGCGGGCCACCGCCCGACCCCGGTCCTTACGGTTGTGCGTCAATCGGCCTCGCCTGCAGACGGTCACCACCGTCTGCCAACCTTGTTGTGGGTGCCCAGGCCACGTACCTGGACACGGTCAGACTGCTCCTTTACCACTTCACTCCTTCACTCTCACTGTCCCTCACTGTTCTCCACTCTACCCTTTTCCCGCCTCCAGGACTGTGAACTCCTCGGTGGGTGGAGCCAACCATCTGGCTCCACCCCACCTGGTGTGGACATCAGCCCCTGGAGGGAGGCAAAAAGGATTTGTGTGTCACTCTGGTGTTCCTAACCGGGGTGTGGGGTGTGTTGCTGTAGCACCTGTGACGACCTGGCTTAATAGCTTAATAGGTTAATAGCGTCACCTCACTTCTGGCAACAGAATCCAGTCGGGACTCAGACGTATGGAACGTACATGCGTTCCATACTCTGTTAATTGCATCACCACACTTCCGGCAAAAGAATTTGGTTGTGACTCAGACGTGTGGAACGCAATTGTGTTCCATACCCTGTTAGTAGCGATTCCTCACTTCCAGCAATAGAATTCAGTCCCAGGCTCTGTATACGGAGTGTGAAGGCACTCAAAAGCTCGTTCACGTCACCAATCGTGACATACCCCCGACACCAATCGTGACATACCCCCGACCCACATGACCCCATATAGTAATGCATGTGGTCAGAGGGAAGCCCAGAGGCCACGTGCGCTATATATCACATCTCAGATCAAAAACAGGGCTATCACAGTCGTTCCTGTTCCCTAAGGGAGGGATATACTTTACCAAAGCAAGTGAGGAGGGGGAGGAGGGGGGGTTTGGAGAAGAGAGAGAAGGAAAAATATATCAGCGGACAGATTGTGGCTACTATAGGGATGTTAATCAGATATCTTTTCACTAAACTTATGACCTAAATCACTTAACACCAGGTACTATAATAATCATGTATATAGTTAAACATATTAAAGGCTGATATTTCACAACCTATATACTACACTACCACTCCATTGGAGCGTATATTATGTGATTGCTATTTATCAAGGACTCGCATAAAAAATTTATTTCAAATGAAACTGACATAACTGAGCTGTTCATTGAGACCCTCTGGATGAGTAGTCTGTAACCCAAAAATCCAACGGGTTTCTCTCTGAATAATCATTCTATCCCAGTTACCAAGTCTAATTGGGACCGGGACAGTCCCAATGGCCTTAAAGGACAAGGTTCCCACATCACCTCCATAACAGCTGTTATGACGGGCAATGGGGGTGTCCCTTTTATTTCTTACATCCCCCAAATTTTCCCTAATTCTCACCCTAAATTGCCTCTTAGGTGGGCTTTACACGATGCGACATCGCTACCGATATATCATCGTGGTGACGTCGTTAGTGACGTACATACGGCGCCTGGTAGCGACATCGCAATGTGTAAATCCTAGGTGCGACGATGAAGGAGCGCAAAAGCGTAAAAAATCGCTGATCTGTGTCACGTCGTCCATTTCCATAATGTCATTACTGTTGCAGATACGATGTTGTTTGTCGTTCCTGCAGCACCACACATCGCTGTGTGTGAAACCGCAGGAACGACAAACATCTCCTTACCTGCGTCTACCAGCAATGCGGAAGGAAGAAGGTGGGCGGGATGTTATGTTCCGCTCATCTTCGCCCCTCCGCTTCTATTGGCCGGCCGCTTAATGGAGTGGTATTGGGGTATATAGGTTGTGAAATATCAGCCTTTAATATGTTTAACTATATCCATGATTATTATAGTACCTGGTGGTCATAACTTTAGTGAAAAGATATCTGATTAACATCCCTATAGTAGCCACAATTTGTCCGCTGATATATTTTACCATCCATTTGATGTATGCTTGTATCTGATGGTCCTGAGGAAGGGAGCAGGGCTCCTGAAACGCGTAGACCGATGCAACAATAAAGCTTCATTGATCTGATCCTTTGGCTGGTGATCATTGGCACGGCTTTGAAGAACCCGGTTTCTACCTCTCTCTGTTATGATTGGTGACGTGAATGAGCTTTTGAGTGCCTTCACACTCCGTATACGGAGCCTGGGACTGAATTCTGTTGCTGGAAGTGAGGTGACGCTATTAACACAGTGTGGAACGCATTTGCGTTCCACACGTCTGAGCCCTGATACCGGAAGTGACATCTAAGGCTAGGTTCACATTTCCATTGTTTTGCATCAGTCACATGCGTTGCTTGATGCATGTGACTGATGCGTTGTACAACGGATGACAAAGAACAGAAATCATTGTCGGACTAAGTTGTGTGCAGGGGGCGGAGCGCGAGGGGGGCGGAACGCGAGGGGGCGGAGCCGAGCGGGGCCGTGGCGCTGAGGACGTCAGTGCCGCGGGGACTGCAGGGCTGGGGACAAGTGAGTGTGTGTGTGAGTGTGTGTGAGTGTGTGTGTGTGTGAGTGTGTGTGAGTGTGTACACATGCGGAGTGCGGGAGGGGGCGGAGCCGAGTGGGGAAGTGTCAGCCTCCTTGCACACGTATCCAGGGTAAATATCGGGTAACTAAAAGCAAAGCACTTTTTGCTTGGTTACCCGATATTTATCTTGGATACCAGCGTACACCGCTTAGCGCTGGCTCCCTGCACATATAACCACTGTAAATATCGGGTAACTAACCAAAGCGCATTGCTTGGTTACCCGATGTGTATCCTGGTTACGGGTGCAGGGAGCTAGAGAGAGCATGCGCAGCAAAATCCTACGGATTGCGCTGCTCAAAAAACGTTACAGGCTGCGTTGCTCCCGCCCGGCGGTCAGTTAAAAAACGATTGACCGCGACGCAGCGGATGTAACGCAGCATCATCAGTCGCAATCCGTCACTAATAGAAGTCTATGGGGAAAAACTGGATTCCTGCAAAATATTTTGCAGGATACCGTAATTCCTCAAGGCGACAGATTGTGACTGATGCAAAACAACGGAAGTGTGAACCTAGCCTAACGCTTCCAGATTGCATAGGATTCGGGGGAAGGTGATGCGCGTCATTGGTCACAATGAGAAGGAGGATGGGACATACCTCAAGACTCCAGAGGGACCCGGTACAAGGTGATCTCCTATACCCTCCTATAGGGTATTTAAACCAGGTGACGGGGCCGGATATGTGTCATCAGCCATTGTATTGTCGGAGTGCGTTCTTATTTGAGAGCAGCATGATCCCTGAGTAAGTACTTCTTTGTATGGGAAACTAACAATGGGAGAGAGGAGATGGAATGCTTATCTGCATGTGTTGTTATTATTACAGCTGGTAAAACTACCTTACTGGAGGACTGTTTTTTTCTGTGGATGACTTTGTCAGAATGTGAGTACTTGAATCTACATATACAATTTCCTTAATTTGGTGGATATTTTGGCTACTATATTAATTCATATGTATTGACATTACAGTGTGTCATCTTGATGTGGTCTAATTGTGGACAGCCCCTGATGAACCTCCAAATGATTGCTATGGGGGAGAAACGCGTCGGGCAATTAGCTGCTGAGTGTGGCTAAGTACTGGCCATTTGGCCGTTTTTTCTATCATCTATTGTGATGAACATTTATGTTATTGCTACATTCACATAGGGAGGATGGTGATGCTGCCATGACCCTAGAAAATGACTATTGAGTCATAACATTCTACATCCCTTATCCATTATTTCTGTTTTGACCATTATGGTCTTTAATAACTATTTGGAAATTAAACATTGATGTTTTGGATATGAGGAGTAAAGATTACTAATCTGGATGGATGTGATGATATCACTGTGGATTTTGTAAGGCCCTCAATTAGACCAGCTGCACCTATAGATATCAGTATAGGGTCATAAGGGCCAGTCCTCATTGAGCGGGGGTGCCATTCTTCGCTACTTATAGGGTGCCAACCTCCGCGGTCAGGAAGGGTGATACTAGGGAATTTGTCCCGGGGCCCGTCTCCTGAAGTGTATGCTATGAATAACCTGATTTTACTTGCACTTTTTTGAAATTTGTGTTTATAATAAAGTTTGATATTTTATGGGGGGTGTTTCCTTTTTGGTTTCTGGTATCAATACCCCTTGTTGTATCTATGTGAGGTTTTCTGAATTCTATTGCAGGCAGCCTGGACTATTTAAGGGGTTCAGTCCCCAGTCCCCTCTTCGCTGCTGATGCTTCAGACTCTTTGGGTTGATGAGGGACCCTGGAGATCCATTCACCTGGCAGAATTAACAGTTGACCATAAAGTGTCCCGCTGTCCTAAGGTCTGGTCCCCCTCTTGTTCGGTGTCCCGCGGTTCCTGGAGTATTCCACTTCCACATGTAACCCACAGTTCTTGGAGTCCTGGTACCATACTCTACAGTCCCTCACTCCTGTTACAGCCCTCTGGTGTTACTTTGGGTCTTTCCCTTTCTTTCTGTACTTTCACTCTCGACTTCTTCTCTCCTCTCTACGCCTCCTCACAACTTCAACCTCTCCTCACGCCTTCCTGCCAACTTCCCAAATGACCACTGCCCCCCCCCCCTTGCTGGGTCTCTCCCTACAGATTGGGTTCCAATTATCCAATCAGTGCCCATCCCTTTTATCTGTTGCTAGGCAGTCTCAGTCTAGTGTTGGGGTTTGTGTGTGGCCTGAAGGTGCTGGTGTGTTGACTGGCACGGATATTTAAAGTTTCCACAGGTTACATTAGGGGCACCTGATACCTCAGGGGTGCTACACGCGCATTCAGCAGTGACCTCACTGAGGCTATTTACGGTCACAGCTGTGAGCGGAAATCAACTGAGTGAAGTGACCGGTGATCACGCGGCTCATTCATTCTCTGGAGCACACAGATGGCAGTCATGTTCTAAGACGCTCACTGTGATCTTTAGATGTAACAGAGTTGAATCACCCTGGGACCTTGTGTGTATTATGTCAGACCTGCAGGGGTGTGATTATGTGGTTAATAAAGTGGTGAAAGAGTGTGCCTTTTGTATTTTATTTCAAATAATTGATTTTTTCGATGTTTATGTTTATTTCTTTTCACTTATTACAGATTGGTGATGGGTGTGTCTCATAGACGCCTACCACTACCAATCTAGGGCTTAGTCACAGCTATGAGCTGCGATTAACCCCTGATATTGCCCCGATTGCCACTGCACCAGGGCAATTCGGGAAGAGCTGGGTAAAGTGCTGGGATTGTTGCATTTAATGGATGCGATAATCCTGTGCAGCTGCAGGCTAATTTTAGGCTGGGTCTCCCCAGAATGAGAATACTGCACACCTGTGGGCTTTATCATGGCTGGTTATAAAATTTGGGGGGACCGCACGCTGGCTTTTTTTTCTTTTAATTATTTATTTATTTAAATACTTTAAAAACAGCATGGGTCTCTCTTATTTTGATACACAACCAAGATAAGCACACAGCTTGGGGCTGCAGCCTGTAGCTGTAGGCTTTATCTGTACTGGGTATCATAATATGAGTGGACAGTAAGTGAAATTTTATTATTTATTTTTTTTACTGTACGATAGACCCACAGACTTGGTCTGTGATTGGTTGCAGTCAGATGCTGTCACACAGGCTGGGAGCCCGTCTGACGGCAACCAATCACAGACTCTAGTGGGTGGGGGAGCAGTGAATATGCATGAGACTAACAAATGGCACCAAAAGTAGGAGGGGCCGCGGGAGTAAATACAGTTAAGCCTAGAATGTATGGGCACCTTCCAGGTTAGTGGGCATGACCAGCTGGGTTAGTAGGCATGTACGGCTTGGTTACCGAGCTTGGTGATATTTTCTCTATTCCACTGCAATCTTACTTCGTCCCCCCCTGCCTCATGTGATAGGGACCTGTTGAATGATGTCATACCTCAAAGGAGCCCATACACTATAGCATTTGTCTAGCAGATACAGCGATGTCAGAGACTGGTATATGGTGCTTGCTTTACTTTTTTTTTTTTTTTTTCTTTAAACTACCCGAGTGCTGGATCCAGGTAGGTCAATCCCTGCCCGGCCCAGCACTCTGGTACTTTTGAACCCTTGCTGTTCTGGACATCACAGAAGTGCAAAAAAACGCTGTAAAACGCCACAAAAATGCCACATAAACCGCACCAAAAGCGCAGATGACTCCCAGAAGACATCCTGTTACAAGATCAGGTTTTAGTCAGGGAAAAAAAACGCTGCAAAAATGCCCTGTGTGAACATAGCCTTAGGCTAGAGCCCCACTTTGCATTTTGAACCTGCGTTTCTGCAGCGTTTTGAGCTGCAGCGTTTTATGGCCAAATGGTTTGCATTTTGTTTTTCCATGTTATCCTATGGAAATGGTGAAATTTCTGACCCCACTTTGCGTTTTAAAACGCTGCGTTTAATTTGCATATTTTGTGGCAAAAACCATGCGTTCAAAGAAGCAACATGTCAATTGTTTTTGCCATTTTGGGTGCGTTTTGCTAACATTGAAGTCTATGAGAAATGGCAAAAAACCAAGATTCCAGCAAATTCCTGCGTTTTACCTGCTTTTCCAGTCCGGAAAACATGCGTTTTGGACTTCAAAATAATGATTTCATATGTCCCTTTACACACACACATAGTCCAACAATTTAAAATAAGATTTTAAATAAATTAATGCAATTTTTCCATTAAATATCATATTACCGCTGTAATTTCATTAAATTAATCTATTTTCATTATTTTTCACAAAAATATAGATTTGATACTTTTTTTCCAATTTTTTCATTGAGTTTGACTATTTAAACTTTATTTAGCAGTGTCTTGATGTTCAAAATGCATCTATCAAAACGCAGGTGGAAAAGCAGGTAAAAAGCGCTGAAAACGCATCAAAAACGCGGTAAATACGCATGCGTTTTCAGCGCTAAATTTCTGAAAAAGACAACTTTGGTCAAATCAACTAAGCCCAAAACGTGCCTTTAGAACTGCAAGTAGGAAAACGCAAAGTGGGGCCCTAGCCTTAGGGGTACTTTGCACGCTGCGACATCGCAAGCCGATGCTGCGATGTCGAGCGCGATAGTCCCCGCCCCCGTTGCAGCAGCGATATCTTGTGATAGCTGGCATAGCGAGCATTATCACTACGCCAGCTTCACATGCACTCACCTGTCCTGCGACGTCGCTCTGGCCGGCGATCCGCCTCCTTCCTAAGGGGGCGGGTCGTGCGGTGTCACAGCGTCGTCACCGCGGGTCGTGCGGCGTCACAGCGACGTCACACGGCAGGCGGCCAATAGCAGCGGAGGGGCGGAGATGAGCAGGATGTAAACATCCCGCCCACCTTCTTCCTTCTGCATTGCAGCCGGGACGCAGGTAGGAGATGTTCCTCGCTCCTGCGGCTTCATACACAGCGATGTGTGCTGCTGCAGGAATGAGGAACTACATCGTACCTGTCGCTGCACCGGCATTATGGAAATGTCGGACCCTACACCGATGATACGATAACGACGCTTTTGCGCTCGCTAATCGTATGAAAAAGGATTTGCACACTACGATATCGCCTGCGACGCCGGATGTGCGTCACTTTCGATTTGACCGCACCGACATCGCACCTGCGATGTCGTAGTGTGCAAAGCCCGCCTTAGGGTACATGTACATAGAAATACACTGCTATGTATAGATGGATCTCAATATATCAGTATAATCTGCCTGTGATATTGTAACGGGGTGCCAGGGGTGCCTCCGGCCTTGTAGTCGTGGCCCTTGCTATCAGGCTTACCCCTGGTTCCGCCGTCACTTCAAGATCGGGAGATGACTTGGTGGGGCAGAGTGTGGTGGTGCAATTGTCGGACGTCGTACAAACAGTCTTCAGGCAGGATGTAGTGAAAACAAAAGACATTTTTTATTGCACTCTCCTTCACAATCCGGCAGTTGTAGATGACACTTCTTGGAGCTGGGGGACAACCTGTCCTAACGTACCCTCCCGTGGGGATGTGCCCTGGTTAATCTGCTTCGCCGGGCTCCCACTTCGGCTACACACACACCGGACCCACACCGGTTGCTTCGCTCTCTGAGGTTCCGTTCACTCCTGTTCTCTCCGGCGCCCCCTATGGATTCAGCTCCCACACTCTGCCCCTTGCTGTTCACTCTCTCACGTCCCGGATCCAACTGCCTCACACGCACACACTTCTCCTCCCTCCCCCCTGGTTTCTGCCGGCTCCTCCTTCCACTATGGTGACAGCCGTCCCACCCGGCCACTAGGGGGTGCCCAAACACAATACACATAAAAATAAAACATTTTTATTAATAGCATTTCCGGGCTAACTATGCTCCCTTTGTAGGGGGTCTGCCCACCCACTACATACCTCCCCTCTTAAAACCCGAGCCTCCCGGCAAGGCTCCCATCTAAAAATCACATTTTTAAAACTAAGCAAAACATGTTCAATAAACTGCGAACCTGTCCACAGGAGGGTACCCGAAAAAGGGTGCACCAGTCCAGCGCCCAGAGTTCCTCCCGGAAGCTCCCGGTCTTGGTTGTGCCCGGAGGCTTGGCAGCGCTCCCGGTCTTAGGTGGTAAACGGCAGGAACACAAAAGCTTCTTCATATCAGCGACGCGGAGGAGCCCCTGGCTCAGTCCAGCAGCAGACTCTCTCCGGGCTCAATCACTTGAACGTTGCTAACTGTAACTTCAAACAACACCGGTCTTCAAACACGCCGGTCCAGATGCTTTTACTCCGGGTGCAAAGCCCGCTTCCATTCGGCTCTCTGAGCCCTGACGTAGTCCGACAAAGACTGCCCGGGCTGTCGGCGTAGCCTCTGGAAGGGCTCATAGGCGACGGCAGGCTTCGGTGCCGTGATCTCCTCAGTCCCCGACGGGGGTGATGGGGTCGCTACCCGAGGCGGCTGAGGTACATCCAGGACGATTATCGGATGTGTGTTGATGTTCTGGCTAATAGCCAGCACCGCCGGGGTTCCCTTCTCCGGGTCAGTGGTCGGTCCGGGCATCACTTCCGGAGCTACGGCTAAGGTGCGTCTTGGATGAGAGGATTCGGCCAGTACCGGTCTTGGCTGCGCCCGCCGCCGGCATTGGTGTTCCTCCCACTCCAATTCTTGCTGCCATTGAGCAGCTTCTTGTGAGGTGGGCATTCGGGTTACGCTAACTGCGAAGAGGCCTCGGCATCCCACCTCTGGTATGAACCGGACCTTCTCCCCCGGGTATAGCGTGTGTAGGCGCTGAGGTAAGCCTTCGACATCTAGATGCACCCGATTGTAGAAATAATCATCTCCAGTTGTCTCCTCCCGGATGAAGCCGTAGCCCTCTTGCTGATTGAACTTCACCACGATTCCCGTGGTGAACTGTAGCTCAAACTCTTCACCCCGGGGACCGGCCATCATCTCCCGGGCCACAGTCTCAGCGAGCAGTCTCTCCTGTACGGGGTCCGGTTCTGGGGACGGAGCCTTTCTTTGAGGTAGGGGAGACGGATGCACCGGGTCCCAGAAGAAGCCCCAGCTATCCTTTTCCAGCTTCCGGGTAGGTGAATCTTCCGGGGCTTGTACGGGAACCGGTGTCGGCGGTCCCACCGCGACGGGCGGGGGTGTCTCCAGGTCTGGGTATGGGATTCCCAGGGGCCGATTCCCCGACGGCAGCGGAGTGGTATATGTCGCCCGGACTTCTGTGGTAGTCGCTCCGGTCAGGGCGTCCCAAGTGGTCACCCAAGTCACCTTGGTCGGGCGCCCTTGTCCTCCTGGTACAGCCGGTATCTCGAAAGGTAACACTTCCGCAGCTGCAGCCGCAGACTGCTTGGGACGTCCTCGGCCCAGGTGGGTGAGTGCCATCGCGGTCTCCATCTCTTGTTGCTGCCTGGAGGTCTCCATCTCGTTAACACGCTGTAGCTCTGGCAATGGCGGCGAGGTCGGTGGAGAAGCTGGAGGAAGTGGAGGCGGGCCTACTTTTCCCGCTCTTGGGTATACTCCACCCCCAGTCTCACACATCATATCGACCCCTCCGCGGCGGTTCTTCTTTTTCTTCACAACACCGCCCACTTCACATGTCTTCCTTCGTGCCCTGGGACCGGCACCTCCCCTCTTTGGGCGGAGTACTCCGAACTCCTTTTTCGGCACCGGCCAGCCCCAGGCTCTTCTTTTGGTGCCAACTTTTCGCGCGCTTTCTGCATCTTCACAGACGACGGCCATCTTGCCGCCATCTTGTGCCCGGTCCAACGCTGCAGGCACTGTTTCCTCTTCCCACCGTGGGATCGGGGATCTTCTCCAATAGTCCGGATCTTGGGCCCTAGGCACCACTTGGTCTCCCTCTTCTGGGAGCGGGGCCCCTTGCATAAGATCCGGATCCTGCTGACTACGCCACATGTAACGGGGTGCCAGGGGCGCCTCTGGGCTTGTAGTCGTGGCCCCTTCTGTCAGGCTTACCCCTGGCTCCGCCGTCACTATCGGGACGGGAGATGTCTTGGTGGGGCAGAGTGTGGTGGTGCAGATGTCGTCCGACGTATAAACACTTTCCAGGCATGGTTCGATGCAAATAAAAGACATTCTTTATTTCACAACTCTTTCCAAAAACCGACAGTTACAGATGACTTCACGTTCTTTTCTTAGCTGGGGAAAGCCTGCCCTGACGTCTCCTCCAGTGGGGATGTGCCCGGCTACTCTACTTCACCTGGCTCCCACTTATGGCTACCCACAGCCCGGACCCACACCGGGACTGCTTCGCACTATGAGGTTCCGCCCGCTCCTTTTCTCTCCGGCTTCCCTGTTCTTCCAGCTCCCTTCTTTCTTTCTTTCTTTCTTTTTGCCCACTCAGCTCCACACTCTGCCCCTGGCTGTTTCTTCTCTCCCGTCCCGGACACAACTGCCTCACACACACACACTTCTCCTCCCTCCCCCCTGGTTTCTGCCGGCTCCTCCTTCCACTGTGGTGACAGCCGTCCCACCCGGCCACTAGGGGGTGCCCAAACACAATACACATAAAAATAAAACATTTTTATTAATAGCATTTCCGGGCTAACTATGCTCCCTTTGTAGGGGGTCTGCCCACCCACTACAATATTACAGTCTGAAATGCAGCTTCAAGTGTACAAAATCCTCCACTAAAACAGACCTTAAATATTTCTTAGAGATACCTTATGCTTAAGTATGTTTAGACAAAAATGCTTTGGAATAGACATCTAATGCATAAAGGTAAAAAGTGATAAGTAGATTGAAATGAGATTAAAATCTTCTAATAGGATAAAAAAATGAAAGTTTAATAAAATATCTGAAAAAAAACATTGCAACAGCAGTCACAAGAAAATTAATCAACACAGAACTTTGATAAGATTATAAAGAAGGTTTTAAGAGTAAACATTCACTTGCAGTCAAAAATGTCTGCAGACACCATAAAAAGCATAATCCCATAGAGTTTTGAGAAACTAAAGGAAACCTATCAGATGATTTCAATCAGAGATTGGCTGCACAATTGGAGCCACTAAATTATTCTATGAAATACTTTGAACATCAAATATAAGACCATAGCCAGAGAGAGATCAGTCCGGCTTCGTCCCTGGCCGGCTCTTCTCATCCTTCCTGTTGGTGAATGACAGGTCTCTCCATTGTGTGGCCATAGGGAGAGACCTACTAATCACTTCCAGCAGTGCTGAGATCAGCCGGCCAGTGGTGGCGCCAGACTTGTCTGGTCTCCAGCTATGATATCAGGCTGGATCTTCAACAGATGACAGGTTCCCTTTAAAGATGTAGTATATGATAGATGAAGATTAGATTTTAACTACATTGATGTGTGACACTTCTTGAAAAATACTCATCTACTTCATTACAAACTGACAAGCCACCTGTCCTGTAAGGCCTAGGGCACATGGCTTGTAAAATTGAACAAGTGGAATGCAATAAAAAATTGCATTCCAATTGGACTAATGTTACTCTAGTGGGTCTTTCCCATCTGCAATTTTTTTCTCAGCCCTAATTGGACCGAGAAAAAAAGCGCAGCATGCTGCGAGTGACAGTTCACTTGCACCCATACAAGGCTATGGGTGCAAGTGAAACATCGGACCGAGAAAACAAGCACAATATGCTGCGAGTGAAAGGTCACGCACACCCATACATGTCTATGGGTGGGAGTGAAATGTTGGACTGCACTCGGATCACACCGGAATGCAGTGCGGCGATCATGTACCGCCCCGTGGGCTCGGCTGCGACTGCCAAGCCGCTCGGATCCTTGCTCGTACTGCGGGTGGTGGCTCGAGCCTTTCACAGACCCGGGGGTCACGTCGCTCTGCAAGGGAGTTGGCGCTACATGCAGGGATTTGGGTATTTGGTTTTGAATGACAGTTCGTGACGCCACCCACGGGTTGTGGTGATTATGGACTCCACCGCTGTGGTGAAGGTACGGGGATCCCGGGAGTGGTGTAATGGCGCAGCTTGGTGTTGACCCCTCCGTGGGTAGGGAGTGTTGGTCCCGGGGCCTGGTAGGCGAGGGCTGGGGTGCAGGGCGAAGTGTTGCGGTGCGGTGCCTGATGGCACTGGTGTACTCACTCTGACACAAGACCGGTAACATTTTAATAACAAGACACTGGAGTCTGTGGTAAACCAAACGGAGTGATGAACGGGGCCCGCAGCCGGCTGCAGCTTCTTCCAGACTAGGTTGGTGATCTCCACCTTTCTCCTGCACCTCTGTGTAAATGTTTTGACTCCTGTGCCTAAACACCGGTAGGCTGCTCCCCGACTGGTATATGCCGGAGGAGCCCATTTGCCCACAGACGCTGGCCCTTTGGGTCTCTATGCCTTGGCGGTGGCGTTACCCTATATGGTTGGGCTGTTGTCTTCTAAAGGGACTTGTGTGGGGTAGGTCCTTGAGTCCAGCCCGCAATCAGTTGATTCGACTCAGCCCTGTCGGTTCAGGGCTTTTTACTGGGTCTGAGTACCCTGCCTGGTGCTCCGGTATCCAGCTGGCTCCCCGGTTCGGTTCCAGTGGGCCACTACCCTGTCCCAGTCCCTTACGGTTCCACCGGTCGTCTTCCCGGCCTCCTGCAGGCGGCCACCACCGTCTGCCTCCTTGCCAATGGTCACTGGGGTCCAACCCAGCCACCGGAGTCGTCTTTGGCAGGCTTGAGCGCAGGTCTGCCTGTGAACTTGTCTGCTCTACACTCCTACTTGAACTTGACTCAGACTCAGACTGTTTTTCTCGCCTCCAGGCTTGTGAACTCCTCGGTGGGCGGAGCCAACCACCTGGCTCCGCACCCTGGTGTGGACATCAAACCTGGAGGGTGGTGACAAGGGTTTTGGTTTGGCTGGTGTTACCTAACTGGGAGGGGGGTGTGGTGTTGTGTGTAACTACCTGGGACAACCTGGATAGTCCAGGGCGTCACAATCACATCAACTGATAATGGAGGAGATGGAGAGATTAATCCCTCCCTTTCCTCCGCAGATGTGATCCAATCGCAGGAACAGATCATAGTATAATGACCCTCGGCTCATGCTCACAGTAGAGCGGGAGCCGAGGGTCATTAGCATATCGCATCTGATGCTCTCGCATTGGATGCCATATGATCGTGTGGCCCCAGCCTAACACCAATTAGGACATGAGACATCTCCCTGCACTGGTCAGTAAAATGTTGCATGCCATGGATGCCAAATTGGTGTACAAACTCCACAAAATGTCATCTGTGGTGTCTGACTGGCATAAAATAACTGGCTGTCCACAATTGATATATGTGAACCCAGGCTACAAACAATTAGTGGTAGTGAAAATCTGTCATGATGTATAATGCTAACCTATCATTAGCAGAATATAATATAGTTTGCTTTCACATTCGGTGGTATTTAGGTTTTGGTTCCCTCTGTGTTTTTGGTTGGCACAAGTCAGGTAAATCTGATCTAATATGAAAACCAGTCATATGACTCAGAAAACTTTCAGAAAAAGGTCAAAGAGAGTTTGGCATTGCTCATAAAATCTGGAACTCTTTGTACTGTAGAATTTGTTTTTTTCCAGAGTTGTTCTATAAATGAAGATTTTGGAATCATTCCCAGTCTCTCCTACTGTGAAAGTTCATTTTCATTGCACTTAATAGTTGTAGTTATTACAGTAAACTTTAAGAAACCTATTTTTAGGTGACATTTCAAACCCAACCTCTATACTTTTGTTTTTTATAATTTTATTAAATTTCCATCATCCCTGGGAATGTTTGTAGGGCAATAGTTCCTATAACTAAAAAGCAATATTTACCTTTACACTACTTTAACAACTGTTACAATATGTAGCAATACTTGTGAAGATACTTCATATTTCATGGTTGTGTAGATATTTATCTGCATTAATTTAATCATAATATCTTAAAGGAACCTGTCAGATTCCCCAAATTTCCCAAACTACCACCAGAATCACATATATTTTATTTTTGGACAAAAGGGTGCTTTACACACTGCGACATCGCTAACGATATATCGTCGGGGTCACGTCGTTAGTGACGCACATCCGGCGCCGTTAGCGACATTGCAGCTTGTGACACCAATGAGTGACGATCAACGAGCGTAAAAACGTGAAAAATCGTTGCTCGTTGACACGTCGTTCATTTCTTTAATATCGTTGCTGCTGCAGGTACGATGTTGTTCGTCGTTCCTGCGGCAGAACACATCACTATATGTGACACCGCAGGAACGACGAACATCTCCTTACCTGCGTCCACCGGCAATGAGGAAGGAGGTGGGCGGCATGTTCTGGCCGCTCATCTCCGCCCTCCTCTGCTATTGGACGGCTGCCGTGTGACGTCGCTGTGGCGCCGCATGAACCGCCCCCTTAGAAAGGAGGCAGATCGCCGGCCAGAGCGACGTCGCAAGGAAGGTAAGTCCGTGTGACGGGTGTTAGCGACGTTGTGCGCCACGAGCAGCGATTTGCCCGTGACGCACAACTGATGAGGGCGTGTACGCTCTCTAGTGATATCGGTACCGATATCGCAGCGTGTAAAGCACCCTATACTGTTACTGCTGGACAAAACTGAGGTACTGCTATTGTCACTGTGGAATTGAAGGAAAAGTGGAAAGGGTATTCTAGAAGCGATTATCCATAGACAGTAGTTTTTTTGTAAAAATAAATTTGCTGGTACGCATCTCTGAGGCGAGGAGCGGTGGGGGGGGGTGCTGTCGTCAGGCGCGCCGCCGGCTGACATTGAGAAGCAGGGGGGGGGCGGCGGCAGGGTGTGCCGGTGCCAGTGGAGAGAGAGTGGACGATCATGTGAGCACAAGTATGAGATTTGTATACTTTTGGCCACATTCTGATTTCATGTGTCCAGCCTCAGTCAATTCATTTTCATTGAGCATGTCTGTTCAGCACGTGACCACATCTATGTAAATCGCATACTTGCAGCTTCATAACCTCCCACTCTCACCGCCGGCACCAGAGAATCCTGACAGTGTGCTCACTGTGAGAATTCAGAGGTCTGCACAGACACAGAGTGACTGCAGACTCATCACAAGTTTGGACAACCCCTATAATGCTCCTAACAACATAAATAAAACCATAGTAACCCTTAACGAGATTGTCCACTACTTTAACATTAATGACCTTTCCTTAGGATAGGTCACCAATGTCTGACTGGTCAGGGTCCGGCACCTGGCAACCCCGCCAATTCCCTAATCTAGGTGTTGGTGGTGGCAGGTGGCCGGAAGTGCTCAGTTCTGGACCTGCTCCGTCTTCTGATAGTGGTAACAGTCTCCTGTTAAAATCAATGAGGCGGATGTGCAGTACTCGGCCGCAGACACCATCAGAGGATGGAGCAGATCAAGAAATAAGCATTTCTGGCCACCTGCACCAAGGACAGCTGATCAGTGGGGGTCCCATTGCGCTCACATCAGAAGCAATGTGCAAGTGGGACAAAGGCCTAATGATAATACATTGTCAGTATCACAAATAAACATTTACATTCAGGTGCCTTATAGATGATGTTGTCTCCGGTTGTTTCTTTCTATTCTTCATCTTGTCCTGATGCTATGATGACTTTTCACATTCACATCTTGTCTCTGCAGATTTCCATCTTCTCTGGTCTTCTGTAACACATCCCAACACGATGCCCCTAAAAATAGCAGAATGATTATAATACTTCTACTTAAAAATATCTGCCCTACACTGTGCCCCAGAATAAATAATGGCCCCTCACAGTATTCTCTGCCCAAAATATGACCCACACTGTCCCTCTTATGGTACATGGCCTACATATTCCCTGTCTTTCCAAACTGATATCAACATGAAAAGAGGTCCATTTATATCAGAGGACACTCCCAACATCAAATGTAGTTTAAATGTGAGAAAATATACATCTATTTCCTCAGAAAAGGAGAACCCATGTACATGGTAAAAAATTAATTTTTATTAAGTAAATAGAAACAATCAATATCCAATGCACCACACAATAAAATGAGATATATGTAGGAAAAATACCAATACAAGAGGGCAAGCAGCATTATTTATATTGCACGTGACTTTGTCCATAAATGAACATATAAAGTGACTGGTGCTAAAGTCCACCTGAAGCTACGGACATAACAAATTAAACCAGTAGCCATACCATAAATACAATGTGTCCCCTTATACTGCCCAGTCTTTATACTGTGCCCTCATCACACTCCCCCTCCTTGCTATGACCTCACACTGTCCTCCCATTCTGCCCCCTCTCCATACTACCTCCTCCAATACCCAGTCTTTATTCTGTGCCCCTCACATTCTTCTCATCCCTTACTGTCTCCTCACTACCTCCTGTGTGTCCATATACTTTTCCACCTCACTCCCCATCCTACCCACTTGCTCCTCATACCATGTCACTCTTTATTCTGTGTCCTCAAAATTTCTTTCCAGTTCGCTCCACATCCTCTCTGTCCCCATGCATGAAACCTCATCCTTTCTGTCCCCATGCATCACCTCTCATCCTCTCTGTCCCCATGCATGAAACCTCATCCTCTCTGTCCCCATACATCACCCCTCATCATCTGTCCCCATGCATCACCCCTCATCCTCTCTGTCCCCATGCATATCCCCTCATCCTCTCTGTCACCATGCGTCACCCCCTCATCGTCTCTGTCACCATGCATGAAACCTCATGCTCTCTCTCCCCATGCATGAAACCTCATCCTCTCTCTCCCCATACATCACCCCTCATCATTTCTCTCCCCATGCATGAAACCTCATCCTCTCTCTCCCCATGCATGAAACCTCATCTTCTCTGTCCCCATGCATCACCCCTCATCCTCTGTCACCATGCATTACCCCTCATCCTCTCTGTCCCCATGCATCACCCCTCATCCTCTGTCACCATGCATTACCCCTCATCCTCTCTGTCCCCATGCATCACCCCTCATCCTCTCTGTCCCCATGCATCACCCCCTCATCCTCTCTGTCCCCATGCATGAAACCTCATCCTATCTCTCCCCATACATCACCTCTCATCATTTCTCTCCCCATGCATGAAACCTCATTCTCTCTCTCCCCATGCATGAAACCTCATCCTCTCTCTCCCCATACTGTGTCCAAAGATACTTCCCCCTCCCCATCCTCTCTTCCCACCATACTCTGTCCACAGATAGTTCCCTCCCCCACCCATACTGTGTATATACATATTTCCCCCTCCCCACCCTTTGTCCCCCCAAAGTGTGTCCACAGATAGTTCCCTACCCCACCCTCTCTCCCCCATACTATTTCATAAATACTCCCCTCTTACCCCATAATGTTCCTCCTCCGTGTCTTCTTCAGCTCCACAGTGGAGCACTTATCAGCGTTTCTCTGCCGCCTCTGCGCTGGCTTCCGGGTCAGCAGTCTGATCAGCTGACCTGATCACATGAAAGCCGTTGCTCTGACCTGGAAGTCAGCGACGGCGTCACCGCTTCAATTGTCCTCGCATCTGACAGATACAAGGACAATTGAGCAGTGGGAGCCGTGCGCTGCAGACTCTATGAGTGCGGCTGTCAGCGTGACAGTCACACTCAGAGAATAGCGGCTTCCACTTTGGCAGACTTCCACACCGCCGCATCAAGCAGCCCTCCAGCGCCCCTCCAGCTCCTCCCTAGAGACGCCTCTGGCTTGTGCCTCCGCTCCACATGGCTAATTTGTATAGTTTATAAATTAGCCATGTGGACAGAGCCAGAGGCGCTCTTCAGATTTTCCGGTACGCCGTACCGGCGCGTACCGCCGCAAAATAAGCACTGTCCATAGATGTCTGTTTGTTACTTTTTGTAGAGAAGAATTGGAAAATGTCATAGTGGTCTGTGAAAATGAATGCCTGCAATTGAGGATGCTATTGGAGTTATTTGTGCGGTATATCCACTATACGATCATTGTATGATGGTAGTATTAGTATCAGTGCAGTGATTTTTATTAATGCAACATAGAGAAAGATGGTCACCACAAAACTAATTGCTGTCAATGGGATGAGACAGGACTTCACTTAGGCCGGAGTTCCACTTGCGTATGACTCACGCGAGTCTCGCATCGCATCACACGGCATTGCCAGACACTCTCCAGACAAGAGCGTCTCAACTGCATAGAAATGCATGTAGCCAACTAGCTCCTGTCCGGAGAGTGTGCGGCCATGTTGGGTAATGTGATACGATACTTGCGCAAGTCATACGCAAGTGGAACGCCGGCCTTGCAAATAAATACTGGTGCGCAATCAAAGCCACAAGAGCAGAACATGCAGAAAAAGGAGAAAAAAAGCTGAAAGGTATGAGAAACTGCACCACCACAAAATATTGAATATCGCTGTGAAGTTTATTTGGTAAGAGAATCTATTCCACACAATTTAAAAAGCAATTAAAAACACTGAAAGATGAAGATGTATATATATATATATATATATATATCTATATATATATAATTGCCTTATTCTGTCTGTCTGTCTGTCTTGCTCCAAAATTGTGTCACCGTGACAGTGTCACCGTGACAGTGTCGTTAGCGTGACAACTGTCGGATTGGCCGCTGGGCTCGGCCTGGCCCCGCCCCCCCCCCACGGATTGGCCGCTCGCCTCGGCCTGGCCCCGCCCCCCGCATGGATTAGCCGCTCACCCCGGCCCTCCGCACGCATCGCCCGCTCCAGCGTACACCGGCTCCCGGTACACATGTGCAGGGAGCCGGCATACGCTGACGCCTCGCCCCGCTCGCCCCCGCCACACGTTGGCACACTCAGCCCCGCCCCCGGCGGACATAACCTTGCGATGCTGGGATCGTGATGGAGCCGGTGTACGCTGGTAACCATGATACACATCGCGTAACTATAGGAAGCTCTTCCCTTAGTTACCCGATGTGTATCATGGTTACCAGCGAACACCGGCTCCCGGTACATATGTGCAGGGAGCCGGCATACGCTGCGGTCAATAATGAAGTGTCATGCAGCGGTGAAAGAGTTAAAGACACTGCAAGACACTTCATTATAGGCAGCGGGCACCCGCAGAAGATAGAAGACAGAAGAAAGAAGACCCCGCAGTCATACTCACCAGACGCCGACCGGGAGCAGGTGAGCGCATCAAGGTCCTGCAGCGGCGGAACACACACACACGCACACACACACATAAGAACAGTCACACACACATCAGATCACACTCACTCACTCTCACACACACCTCACACACACATCAGATCGCATCCACACACTCACAACATCCAGTGATATCGCTTACTTCTCGGCGGCGATACTGTGCATGCAGTGACCTTCCAGGACCTGCCGGAGGATCACATGGCCGGAAGCATGTGGTATCTCCGGATGTTGTGAGTGTGAGCGCGTATGTGCGATATCGTCTGTGTGTGTGTGTCTATGCGATCGGATGTGTGCGTGTCTTCTGATGTGTGAGTGTATGCGATCGGATCTGTGAGTGTCGGCAGAAGGCAGAGGAGCACGGCGTGCAGCACAGCTGCTGGGACCGCCCACCGGAGGGCACAGGGAGAAGTGGGGTGTGAGTGTATGTGATCAGATGTGTGCGTGTATACTGTCTGTGTGACTGTGGAGCATGATGGGCGGTGCACAGCATGGGGGATGGAGCACGATGGGGAGTGCGCAGCATGGGGGATGGAGCACGATGGGGGGTGCGCAGCATGGGGGATGGAGCACGATGGGGAGTGCGCAGCATGGGGGATGGAGCACGATGGGGGGTGCGCAGCATGGGGGATGGAGCACGATGGGGGGTGCGCAGCATGGGGGATGGAGCACAATGGGGGTTGCGCAGCATGGGGGATGGAGCATGATGGGGGGTGCGCAGCATGGGGGATGGAGCACGATGGGGGTGCACACCTCCCCCCAAAACACACACACACAGCGCCGCACAACACACCACACACACACTAGCTGGGAACCACAAACACCGTCCTACACAGACACCCACACACAGACAACGCCGCACACACACAACACCCAACACACAAACACCGCGGCATACACAAATATACGCACATACCGCGCAACACACACACTGCACAAAACATACCTCCCCCAAAACACACACACGCACTCCACACCCACACAAACAACACTGCAGACACACAGCGCTCCACAAACAACGCAACACACAACGCAACACACCATACAACACCGCTCTCACACACCCCCACACCCAGACAACACCCAGAACATTTACAGCGCCCTACACAAACACTGGCAACTGCACACAACAACATGTATATATATATAACAAAAAACATACATTAACTACACAATAAATTCTAGAATACCCGATGCGTTAGAATCGGGCCACCTTCTAGTATATATATATATATATATATATATATATATATATATATATATATATATATATATGCACTATTATGTACACATTTTATACTAAATATAAAAATGGGGGTTCACTTCAATAGGAAAGTCAGTGATCTTGGTCCTTTTAAACACCACAAGGATAGGGAAATTTAATATACATCAGTACAAGGATGTATATAAGTTAAATAAATATCACACAATATATAAACAGTATAATATCGATGGAATAGCCATAATACATACAATCCTGTAAAACCCGAATAATCAGTCAAAATGGTCCAGGTTCCTGTAGACCACGACCCCACGCGTATCGCTAGCTTTGTACCTTCAGCAGGGATGTGCCTCATAGAAAGAAGCTTACCTATTTATACCTGTCCCTAAATAAATTAACCACCACCTGTATAAGATGAATTTATCATTGGAAGTTTACTGTGCTGAAATACCTGTATTTATTTTGTAGAAGATTAATTCTTAAAGCTATCCATGACAAACTGCCTGACGATGGATCTGAGGTGGACTGACAAGTCTTCACAGTTCTATTGGACCTGTTACAGTAAAACAGCTCTTATCAGGATAGGAGAAGTGTTCCATATCGCAATCCTTCTACGGTTACCCCCGCATTATCTCTGGTCCCTCCTGTTAAAACCTTTTTTGAGGTCATGAGGAATGAAATAGGAAAACTACCCACAGACAATATCAGACATCAAAGTTTGAACAAGCATGATCGACAGGTCTTATAAAGTGTGCGCCTTAGGCCGGTTTCACACATCCGGCTTTTTGCCGTTTTGCCGGATGCGGCGCTCTCCCGTACAGTTAATACAGTACAGTGACAGCGCAACAAGCGCCGGTCACATGCTGTCATGTGACCGGCGCATGTGACCCGGAAGTTACAGCGCTGTCAGTGTACTGTATTAACTGTACGGGAGAGCGCCGCATCCGGCAAAACGGCAAAAAGCCGGATGTGTGAAACCGGCCTAAATCACACCTTCCTAATAAAGGAAGCTGATTTGGGGGGTAACGTGGTCTTATGGCTCACAAATATGTATGTCAACAAGGTATATAGGCAACTTAATAATCAGTTGTAAAGAATGTGAGTATAGGATCCAAGATAAGCAAATTTGAGATAAAAAAGATTCTTTATTTGAACAATTTAAATTAAAGTAAAAAAAGGAGGTCCCTAACAATAGACCCAAGGTTGTCTGAAAGCAAAACCCATGTATAAATATCAAATAGATGCATACACTGTATAGTCACTATATCCAGGCAATAAATATATATTAAGATAGGGTGAACAACTAGTGTCCACAAGATAGCAGTGTATTAGCAAGATCTATTTGTTTAAAATGAAAAGCATATTATATCTGCATGAACACATGCTAGAAAAAATATAAACAATTGATATGTGGCGCCCCTGAGGCTTCAGTCGCCACAGGGTACTGCATCTCCTTTAAGATGTAAATACCAATAAAGTAACCAGAGTAAATAGCCAAAATAAAATGAATAATTTTTATTGAGGAAATGTCAAAAGATAAAAATATTTTTTAGACATTTTGAAGACAAAAATGGGGGGGATTTAGCTGGTGAACAATCCTTCCATTAACCACTCCACTTTATACACGTGTGTATCCCATAGACAATACAGATAATGTACTCAAAATATTCAAGAAAAAAATCAGAAAATGAAGTTGACAGAACACATCCTGACAAAATTGTAGGTATTGTCAAGAAAGCACAGATATTTCCTTCATATCTATATATATAATTGCCTTATTCTGTCTGTCTGTATGTCTGTCTGTCTGTCTATCTGTCTGTCTGTCTGTCTGTCTGTCATGCTCCAAAATTGTGTCCTTACGGTGACACAAAGATGATTGGCCGCTGGGCTTGCCATGGCCCCGCCCCCCCACACGGATTGGCCTCTCGCCCCGGCTGTCTGCAGGCCCCGCCCCCCTCACGCAATGCACGCTCGCTCTTGCCCAACTGACACGTAGCTCCGACTCCCAGGTAAGTACACACACACACATCAGATCACACTCACTCTCACACACACCTCACACATCACATCCACACACTCACAACATCCTGGGATATCGCTTGCTTCTACACCGGCTCCGTCACGATCCCAGCAGCGCCAGACATAACCTTGCGATGCTGGGATCTTCACGGAGCCCGTGAACGCTGTTAACCATTATACACATCGGGTAACTAAGGTCCCTTGGTTACCCGATGTGTATCATAGTTAACAGTGTACACCGGCTCACACTCACTCTCACACACACCTCACACACACCTCACACATACATCACACATACATCACACATACATCACACATACATCACATCGCATCCACACACTCACAGCATCCGGCGATATCGCTTGCTTCTCGGCCTCGATACTGTGCTGTTGTGACCTTCCAGGACCTGTCGGAGGATCACATGGCCAGAAGCATGTGGTATCTCCGGATGTTGTGAGTATGAGCGCGTATGTGCAATATCGTCAATGTGTGTGTGCGTGAGTGTATGCGATCGGGTGTGTGAGTGTCGGCAGAGGAGCATGGCGTGCTGGAGGAGGCTGGGAGGAGAGAGGCTGATCCTGGGGAAGGCTGGGATGGAGAGGCTGATGCTGGGGACAGAGAGGCTGATGCTGGGGACAGAGAGGCTGATGCTGGGGACAGAGAGGCTGATGCTGGGGACAGAGAGGCTGATGCTGGGGACAGAGAGGCTGATGCTGGGGACAGAGAGGCTGATGCTGGGAGGAGAGAGGCTGATGCTGGGAGGAGAGAGGCTGATGCTGGGGACAGAGAGGCTGATGCTGGGGACAGAGAGGCTGATGCTGGGGACAGAGAGGCTGATGCTGGGGACAGAGAGGCTGATGCTGCGGGGAGAGAGGCTGATGCTGGGAGGAGAGAGGCTGATGCTGCGGGGCAGAGAGGCTGATGCTGCGGGTAGAGAGGCTGATGCTGGCGCAGCATGGCGGATGGATCACGTTTGGGAGTGGCGCAGCATGGCGGATGGAGCACGTTTGGATGGAGCACGTTTGGGAGTGCGCAGCATGGCGGATGGAGCACGTTTGGGAGTGCGCAGCATGGCGGATGGAGCACGTTTGGGAGTGCGCAGCATGGGGGATGCAGCACGATGGGGAGTGCGGAGTATGGCGGATGGAGCATGTTTGGGAGTGCGCAGCATGGCGGATGGACCACGTTTGGGAGTGCGCAGCATGGCGGATGGAGCACGTTTGGGAGTGCGCAGCATGGGAGATGGAGCACGATGGGGGGTGCGCAGCATAGGGGATGGAGCACGATGGGGAGTGCGCTGCATGGGGGATGGAGCACGATGGGGAGTGCGGAGTATGGGGGACGGAGCACGATGGAGTGCGGAGCATGGCGGATGGAGCACGATGGGGAGTGCGCAGCATGGCGGATGGAGCACGTTTGGGAGTGCGCAGCATAGGGGATGGAGCACGATGGGGAGTGTGCAGCATGGCGGATGGAGCACGTTTGGGAGTGCACAGCATGGCGGATGGAGCACGTTTGGGAGTGCGCAGCATGGCGGATGGAGCACGTTTGGGAGTGCGCAGGCATGGGGGATGCAGCACGGATGGGGAGTGCGGAGTATGGCGGATGGAGCACGTTTGGGAGTGCGCAGCATGGCGGATGGACCACGTTTGGGAGTGCGCAGCATGGCGGATGGAGCACGTTTGGGAGTGCGCAGCATGGGAGATGGAGCACGATGGGGGGTGCGCAGCATAGGGGATAGAGCACGATGGGGAGTGCGCTGCATGGGGGATGGAGCACGATGGGGAGTGCGGAGTATGGCGGATGGAGCACGTTTGGTAGTGCGCAGCATGGCGGATAGAGCACGTTTGAGAGTGCGCAGCATGGGAGATGGAGCACGATGGGGACGTGCGCAGCGTGGCGGATGGAGCACGTTTGGGAGTGCGCAGCATGGGGGATGGAGCACGATGGGGAGTGCGCAGCATGGCGGATGGAGCACGATGGGGAGTGCGCAGCATGGCGGATGGAGCACGTTTGGGAGTGCGCAGCATGGCGGGATGGAGCACGTTTGGGAGTGCGCAGGATGGGAGATGTAGCACGATGGGGGGTGCGCAGCATAGGGGATGGAGCACGATGGGGAGTGCACACCTCCCCCCAACACACACACACACGCGCGCGCGCACTGCACAACACACCACACACACACACACTGGGAACCACAAACAACTGCCCTACACAGACACCCACACACAGACAACGCTGCACACACAAATATACGCACATACCGCACAAACACACACATTGCACAAAACATACCTCCCCCCCAAAACACACCACACACACACAAACCGCGCAACACACACACACAACGCTACAGACACACAGCGCTCCACAAACAACGCAACACACAAACAACACCGCTCTCACCCCCCGCCACACCCAGACAACACCCAGAACATTTACAACCCCTACTACACACAACAACATCTATATATATATATATATATATATATATATATATATAACAAAAATCATACATGAACTACACAATACGTAAATTCTAGAATACCCGATGCGTAGAATCGGGCCACCTTCTAGTCTATATATATAATTGCCTTATTCTGTCTGTCTGTCTGTCTTGCTGCAAAATTGTGTCGTTACAGTGACAACCAGCGGATTGGCCGCTGGGCGCGGCATGGCCCCGCCCCCCGCACAGATTGGCAGCTCGGCTCGGCCTGGCCGCGCCCCCCCGCACGGATTGGCCTCTCGCCCCGGCCCCCTGCACGTATTGGGCGCTCGGCCAGGCCCCGCCCCCCTCACGCATTGGATGCTCGCCTCGAACCCACATGGAGACGCCCGACTCCCAGGTGCCAAGCCCCCCCGCACGGATTGGCCGCTCGGCTCGGCCTGGCCCCACCCCCTGCATGGATTGGCCTCTCGCTCCGGCCCCCTGCACGTATTGGGCGCTCGGCCAGGCCCCGCCCCCTCATGCATTGGATGCTCGCCCTGGCACCGCCCCCCGCACGCATTTCCCAAACCCACACGGAGACGCCAGACTCCCAGGTGACTGCTGCAGCCCCGGAAGCCCACACCGGCAGGACTAAGTGGAGAAAAGCCACTAGCTTACCCCGCCTGCTGGCACACGTGTGCCGGAGCCGGCATAGGCTGGTAACTATAGTACACATCGGGTAACTATAGAAACCACTTTCCTTAGTTACCCGATGCAACTAGCTTACCCCGGGTCCCGCACACGTCGGCACTGTCGCTTTTAATAGTTACCTTTTCTCCACTTTGTCGGCGCGATCCCGTGCACTGTGTACACTACAGTTGCCGCGCGACAAGCTCCGATCACATGTTGTCATGTGACCAGGAAGTTGCGGCGCAGCCACTGTCCTGTACACAGTGTACGGCTGCTTTCAGACGTCCGTGTCACACATAGCACACATGCATGTATATACACACAAAGCAGACACACATGGATACACCGAGCGCATACACACATACCACACATGCATGTACACACACACACACACACACACTCTGCTGTACACTCACCCAGCGATGCGGACCCCGGCACTGAAGTCCCCAGCGCTGTTCCTGCTTCCAGCTCCTCAGGGCACTGAATATTCAGTGAGTATAATAAGCGGCGATAAGGAGCGGGAGGCAGCAGAGCCGGAGACAGCATTGCTGGAGAGAGGTAAATATAGAAAATATTTTCATTAAAAAGACCCATATTTTCTCCGGTATGTTTTACACTGATGTCGCACGGCTCACATCAGTGTGTGATCCATGTGACATCCGTGCTGCCGGAGATGCCTGCATGTGTGCATGCGGGGTCATGAAAAGTCACATGGTCCGTGTGCAAACACGGACGTGTGAGGCACATCAGAGAAAAACATGGATACATGTGACATCCGTGTTACAAAACGCATGTCACACGTACCTAAAACACGGACGTCTGAAACCAGCCTACGGCAGCACGCCGGATCCGACAAAGTGGAGAAAAGCTGGATGTGTGAAACCACTAGCTTACCCCAGCTCCCGGCACACGTGTGCCGGAGCCAGCGTAGGCTGGTAACCATGGTACACATCGGGTAACTATAGAAACCGCTTTGCTTAGTTACCCAATATGTAACATGGTTACTAGCTTATCCCGGCTCTCGGCACACGTGTGCCGGAGCCGGCGTAGGCTGGTAACCATGGTACACATTGGGTAACTATGGAAACCACTTTGCATAGTTACCTGATGTGTTCCATGGTTACTAGCTTACCCCGGCTCCCTGCCCATTCAGATCGTTGGTCTCCCACTGTCAAACTCGCTGATGCGTGCTGCACAGCAGGAGACCAACAAGCAAAAAATAAACCAGCACTGTCTCTTTGCATAGTTACCCAATGTGTACCATAGTTATGAGTTTACCGACGTACGCTGGTAACAAATGGTACACAATCCTGTAACTATGGAAAGCGCTTTCGTTAGTTACCCAATGTGTACCATGGTTACCACCTTACCCCCGGCTCCTGGCACACGTGTGCTTGAGCCGGCGTACGCTAGTAACCATGGTACACATCGGGTAACTAAGCAAAGCGCTTTACATACTTACCCGATTGTGTAACATGGTTACCAGTGTACGCGGGCTCCCTGCCCATTCAGATCGATGGTCTCCCACTGTCAAACACGCCGATGCGTGCTGCACAGCGGGAGACCAACGAGCAAGAAATGAACCATCATTATTCAAGACTTGATGATTATATTATTACTAGAAGGTGGCCCGATTCTACGCATCGGATATTCTAGAATTTACGTATTGTGTAGTTCATGTATGATTTTTGTTATATATATATATATATATATATATATATATATATATATATATAGATGTTGTTGTGTGTAGTTACCAAGTGCTTGTGTAGGGGTTGTACATGTTCTGGGTGTTGTCTGGGTGTGGCGGGGGGTGAGAGCGGTGTTGTTTGTGTGTTGCGTTGTTTGTGGAGCGCTGTGTGTCTGTAGCGTTGTGTGTGTGTGTTGCGCGGTTTGTGTGTGTGTGGTGTGTTTTGGGGGGAGGTATGTTTTGTGCAATGTGTGTGTTGTGCGGTATGTGCGTATATTTGTGTGTGCAGCGTTGTCTGTGTGTGGGTGTCTGTGTAGGGCAGTTGTTTGTGGTTCCCAGTGTGTGTGTGTGTGTGTGGTGTGTTGTGCAGTGCGCGCGCGCGTGTGTGTGTGTGTTGGGGGGAGGTGTGCACTCCCCATCGTGCTCCATCCCCTATGCTGCGCACCCCCCATCGTGCTACATCTCCCATCCTGCGCACTCCCAAACGTGCTCCATCCGCCATGCTGCGCACTCCCAAACGTGCTCCATCCGCCATGCTGCGCACTCCCCATCGTGCTCCATCCGCCATGCTGCGCACTCCCCATCGTGCTCCATCCCCCATGCTGCGCACTCCCAAACGTGCTCCATCCGCCACGCTGCGCACTCCCCATCGTGCTCCATCTCCCATGCTGCGCACTCTCAAACGTGCTCCATCCGCCATGCTGCGCACTCCCAAACGTGCTCCATCAGCCATACTCCGCACTCCCCATCGTGCTCCATCCCCCATGCAGCGCGCTCCCCATCGTGCTCTATCCCCTATGCTGCGCACCCCCCATCGTGCTCCATCTCCCATGCTGCGCACTCCCAAACGTGCTCCATCCGCCATGCTGCGCACTCCCAAACGTGGTCCATCCGCCATGCTGCGCACTCCCAAACGTGCTCCATCCGCCATACTCCGCACTCCCCATCGTGCTGCATCCCCCATGCTGCGCACTCCCAAACGTGCTCCATCCGCCATGCTGCGCACTCCCAAACGTGCTCCATCCGCCATGCTGCGCACTCCCAAACGTGCTCCATCCGCCATGCTGCGCACTCCCCATCGTGCTCCATCCCCTATGCTGCGCACTCCCAAACGTGCTCCATCCGCCATGCTGCGCACTCCCCATCGTGCTCCATCCGCCATGCTCCGCACTCCCCATCGTGCTCCATCCCCCATGCAGCGCACTCCCCATCGTGCTCCATCCCCTATGCTGCGCACCCCCCTTCGTGCTCCATCTCCCATGCTGCGCACTCCCAAACGTGCTCCATCCGCCATGCTGCGCACTCCCAAACGTGGTCCATCCGCCATGCTGCGCACTCCCAAACATGCTCCATCCGCCATACTCCGCACTCCCCATCGTGCTGCATCCCCCATGCTGCGCACTCCCAAACATGCTCCATCCGCCATGCTGCGCACTCCCAAACGTGCTCCATCCGCCATGCTGCGCACTCCCAAACGTGCTCCATCAGCCATACTCCGCACTCCCCATCGTGCTCCATCCCCCATGCAGCGCGCTCCCCATCGTGCTCTATCCCCTATGCTGCGCACCCCCCATCGTGCTCCATCTCCCATGCTGCGCACTCCCAAACGTGCTCCATCCGCCATGCTGCGCACTCCCAAACGTGGTCCATCCGCCATGCTGCGCACTCCCAAACGTGCTCCATCCGCCATACTCCGCACTCCCCATCGTGCTGCATCCCCCATGCTGCGCACTCCCAAACGTGCTCCATCCGCCATGCTGCGCACTCCCAAACGTGCTCCATCCGCCATGCTGCGCACTCCCAAACGTGCTCCATCCGCCATGCTGCGCACTCCCCATCGTGCTCCATCCCCTATGCTGCGCACTCCCAAACGTGCTCCATCCGCCATGCTGCGCACTCCCCATCGTGCTCCATCTGCCATGCTCCGCACTCCCCATCGTGCTCCATCCCCCATGCAGCGCACTCCCCATCGTGCTCCATCCCCTATGCTGCGCACCCCCCTTCGTGCTCCATCTCCCATGCTGCGCACTCCCAAACGTGCTCCATCCGCCATGCTGCGCACTCCCAAACGTGGTCCATCCGCCATGCTGCGCACTCCCAAACATGCTCCATCCGCCATACTCCGCACTCCCCATCGTGCTGCATCCCCCATGCTGCGCACTCCCAAACATGCTCCATCCGCCATGCTGCGCACTCCCAAACGTGCTCCATCCGCCATGCTGCGCACTCCCAAACGTGCTCCATCCAAACGTGCTCCATCCGCCATGCTGCGCACTCCCAAACGTGCTCCATCCGCCATGCTGCGCACTCCCAAACGTGCTCCATCCGCCATGCTGCGCACTCCCAAACGTGCTCCACCCGCCATGCTGCGCCAGCATCAGCCTCTCTACCCACAGCATCAGCCTCTCTGCCCGCAGCATCAGCCTCTCTCCTCCCAGCATCAGCCTCTCTCCCCGCAGCATCAGCCTCTCTGTCCCCAGCATCAGCCTCTCTGTCCCCAGCATCAGCCTCTCTGTCCCCAGCATCAGCCTCTCTCCTCCCAGCATCAGCCTCTCTCCTCCCAGCATCAGCCTCTCTGTCCCCAGCATCAGCCTCTCTGTCCCCAGCATCAGCCTCTCTGTCCCCAGCATCAGCCTCTCTGTCCCCAGCATCAGCCTCTCTGTCCCCAGCATCAGCCTCTCTGTCCCCAGCATTAGCCTCTCCATCCCAGCCTTCCCCAGTATCAGCCTCTCTCCTCCCAGCCTCCTCCAGCACGCCATGCTCCTCTGCCGACACTCACACACCTGATCGCATACACTCACGCACACACACATTGACGATATTGCACATACGCACTCATACTCACAACATCCGGAGATACCACATGCTTCTGGCCATGTGATCCTCCGACAGGTCCTGGAAGGTCACAACAGCACAGTATCGAGGCCGAGAAGCAAGCGATATCGCCGGATGCTGTGAGTGTGTGGATGCGATGTGATGTATGTGTGATGTATGTGTGAGGTGTGTGTGAGGTGTGTGTGAGAGTGAGTGTGAGCCGGTGTACACTGTTAACTATGATACACATCGGGTAACCAAGGGACCTTAGTTACCCGATGTGTATAATGGTTAACAGCGTTCACGGGCTCCGTGAAGATCCCAGCATCGCAAGGTTATGTCTGGCGCTGCTGGGATCGTGACGGAGCCGGTGTAGAAGCAAGCGATATCCCAGGATGTTGTGAGTGTGTGGATGTGATGTGTGAGGTGTGTGTGAGAGTGAGTGTGATCTGATGTGTGTGTGTGTACTTACCTGGGAGTCGGAGCTACGTGTCAGTTGGGCAAGAGCGAGCGTGCATTGCGTGAGGGGGGCGGGGCCTGCAGAGAGCCGGGGCGAGAGGCCAATCCGTGGGGGGGGGCGGGGCCATGGCGAGCCCAGCGGCCAATCAGCTTTGTGTCACCGTAAGGACACAATTTTGGAGCATGACAGACAGACAGACAGACAGATAGACAGACAGACAGACAGACAGAATAAGGCAATTATATATATAGATTCAATCTGCTAACCTACATACACATTCTAGACTGCCCGATACGTTAGAATCGGGCCACCTTCTAGTATGTTATATTTTTCCAAAGTGTGCAACAATAGTGATGAGATAATTCATAAAGGCCAAAAAAGAATGCTGGAAGCAAGAGGACGTTATGAAGAAATATTGCACAGGCCACAAACAAGGGAAAAAGGCAGTGGTATAGCTTATTATAAATAAAGACCCAGAACAAGGGATACAAAAATATTGCACTCTCCCATGGATGTAAACATGATTACAAGCAAGTACATGTTGTAAAAAATACTACCAATGGTGGTATAAGTATAATAGACAGTAAAAATTAGAACCAAAAATTAGTACTCACTTACCCATTAAAAAGGATAAAATGCCCAAAGGGAAATAAAGATATGTAAGACGGTAGTAAGACTGCTGCTGCTAGGAATAAATAATACTGTCTAATATAATAGTACAAGCCATAGTATACAGGAGGATACCAGCCAGAGAAGTAAATGAAACAGATAGTGCCTGGCTGACAAATATCGTGCTAAGAGTAAAGGCCGCTTTACACGCTACGACATCGCTCAAGCGATCTCGTTGGGGTCACGGAATTTGTGAAGCACATCCGGCCACTGTAGCAATGTCGTTGCGTGTGACACCTATGAGCGATTTTGAATCGTCGCAAAAACGTGCAAAATCGCTAATCGGTGACATGCCACCCTGTTCTCAATTATCGTTGCTGCTGTGTGTACGATGTAGTTCGTCATTCCTGCGGCAGCACACATTGCTGTGTGTGACACCACAGGAACGAGGAACCTCACCTTACCTGCAGCCGCCAGCAATGCGGAAGGAAGGAGGTGGGCAGGATGTTTGTCCCGCTCATCTCCGCCCCTCCGCTAATATTGGGCGCCCGCTTAGTGACGTCACTGTGACGCCGAACGAACCGCCCCCCTTAGAAAGGAGGTGTTTCGCCGGTCACAGCGACGTCGCTAGGCAGGAAAGTAGTGTGACAGGTCTGAGCGATGTTGTGCGCCACGGGCAATGATTTGCCCGTGTTGCATAAGCGATGGGGGCGGGTACGCACGCTAGCAATATCGGTAACGATATTGCAGCGTGTAAAGCAGCCTTAAATGGAAGGAGGAAAATACCCTGATGGACGTTTCGCCTAGGGCTTCTTCGTGAGGGTAACTGAAGGTGTGTGTAAAGGAGCTTATATAGCACTCACCTAGGCAGTAATGTCGACGCTCGTGTCCGCGATCCCGGACCGGAAGCCCATGCTGCGGCGTCCGATGTCACTTCCGGCCGCTCTCAAGGTAGAGGGGAGGGAAGCAAGTAGCAGGACGCGTAGGCATGGCAACGGTCACGTGGACCGCAGACCAGAGCGCACACAGCCGGAAATACAGAGTGAAGCATGATTCACTGCCCCACTCCAATAAGGGGAGAAACACAGGGAAACAGGCGGCACAATGTCATCCTGTGTGCAGTACAATTAGATAGAGGAAGAACATACAGTATATATGTCGCGGGCGGGGGGAACGCCGCCGCTGCTGCGCTCTCGCTAACGCTCGGGTCCGGCGCTGCTGCTGCTGCTCGGTGGCTCGAACGGTGGGCCGGATCCGGGGACTCGAGCAGCGCTCCTCGCCCATGAGTGAAAGGGGTGGTTGGTTTGGGGGATTTAGTCCGTGACGCCACCCACCGGTCGTGGTGAAGATGGGCACCACCGCTGCTGGTGACGGGGATCCTGGGAGCGATGGTAGGGAGCAGCTGGGATGTTGTTTTTCCCCTCCGTGGGTAGGGGTCGGTGGTCCCGGGGCCCGATGATGTGACGGGGAGGCAGGGTTGGTGAGGTGCAGGGTTGCAGGGACAGCGCGGCACGGTGCCGGATGGCACAGGTGTACTCACTCAGTAAGAAATGTACAAAGTCCTCAGTAAACCAAATGGCTGGATGGAAGGGTCCCACAGCCGGCTGCTGTGTCTCCCCCCGGACAGGTGATGGCAGCTGTCTTTCCCTGCACCTTGATGTTCTCAGTTGACTACTATGAATTCCCAACGGTAGTTCGCTCCCTCTCGTATGGGTACCGGAGGAGCCCGTTTGCCCGCAGGCGCTGGCCCTTGGGTCTCTAGCCGTAGACGTTAGCTGTATACCCTCACGGTGTGGTCGGTTGCCTTCTATCGGGTCTTTGGTTGTTAGGAAACCCGTGGGGTTCCGGTCACACTTGGATTTGACTATTATCGGCGGCTCCAAGCCTGTTCGGGGTCCGATGGCCCTGCCTGTGTGTGCTGGCTTCACTTCGCTCCCCGGTCGGTACCGGCGGGCCAACGCCCGACCCCGGTCCTACGGTTCTGCGTTGCTCCTCCACTCCTGCAGACGGCCCCCACTGTCTGCCAACCTTGCTGTCAGTGCCTGGGCCACAAACCCAGACACCCAAGTGCTTGCTCCTCTTACTTCAAACTCCAACTCCTAACTGTCACTTTTCCCGTCTCCAGGCCTGTGAACTCTTCGGTGGGCGGAGCCAACCGCTTGACTCCGCCCCACCTGGTATGGACATCAGACACTGGAGGGAGGCAACAAGGAATTTTGTTTGGCTGGTGTCCCTGTCTAGTGGGGGTGGGGTGTTTGTATGTTACCTGTAACAACCTGGCTAGTCCAGGGCGCTACATATAGATCACGCAAGAGGGGGAAGAACAACAGTACATATAATGCATGTCATAAATAAGTGAAAGTGCAATTCATAATAACGTGAAATATATAAATAATAAATCTAAAATGTTATGTGATATATAATATGAGATATGTAATATGTGAGTGTAAGCCAGGCAAAATATCAATGCATGTGTAAAAATAATAAATAATATAAAAAAAGGCAATAGCTAGCGATGTTGCAGTGTGTAAAGGGGTCTTAAGAGGCACAAGGAAACCCTAAGGGTGAGAACGCACTTTGCGTCGTCTTACTTGCAGTTCTAAACGTACGTTTTGGGCTTAGTTGATTTGACCAAAGTTGCCTTTTTCAGAACTTTAGCGCTGAAAACACATGCGTATTTACCACGTTTTAGATGCGTTTTCAGCGCTTTTTACCTGCTTTTCCACCTGCGTTTTGATAGATGCGTTTTGAACATCATGACACTGCTAAATAAAGATTAAATAGTCAAACTCAATGAAAAAATTTGAAAAAAAGAAAAAAATCTATATTTTTGTGAAAAATAATGAAAATAGATTAATTTAATGAAATTATAGCAGTAATATGATATTTAATGGAAAAATAGCAATAATTTATTAAAATTCTCATTTTTAATTGTCGGACTATGTGTGTGTGTGTAAAGGGACATATGAAATCATTATTTTGAAGTCCAAAACGCATGTTTTCTGCACTGGAAAAGCAGGTAAAACGCAGGAAATTGCTAGAATCTTGGTTTTTGCCATTTCTCATAGACTTCAATGTTAGCAAAAATGCACCCAAAATGGCAAAAACAATTGACATGTTGCTTCTTTGAACGCATGGTTTTTGCCACAAAATATGCAAATTAAACGCAGTGTTTTAAAACGCAAAGTGGGGTCTAGAAATCCCCATTTTACATAGACTTTGCTGGGAAATCAAAACGCATGCCTTTTGGTATGAAAAAGGTGCTTCTCAAAACAGACCTAAAAAGCACCAAAAACGCAGGTGGAAACGCAAAGTGTGGTCTCAGCCTAAAAGAAGTTTGGTGAGCCTACAGTAGGAGAGACAGCCTTAGCAAGAGACAACCTTGGGTCAAGGGGGGTCCCCGATGCATGATTCGTGTGCTGCTTCTTTCTGGGGGTTGCTCTGGTGAAGTGTACCTGGGGTACACTTGCTAACCGCCCTGTCTCCTACTCTAGGCTCACTATACTTCTTTTAGGGTTTCCTTGTGTCTCTTAGTGTTCTTCTCTTATCGTGCAGACGTTATCATGGATATATATACTATCTTTACATTTTGCATGTCTCTTTTGTCAAAGACCATATTAATTTCTTATCTTAATCATTCTTTGTTAAACTGTTTATTCCTATGGTCTTTTTTCTGATACATGTCGTCATCTTGTGGACATCTAAGGAACACCTAAGCTCTTCTTATTTCTATATCTTACAAAAAATTTCTTTCAAGCCTTTTTGCAATTTCCTCAGGTGTCACATTTTATGCTTTGTAGCTATCTGTTTATGTATCATTTGTTCATATATTTTTCTAGCATGTGTTCATGCAGATATAACATGCTTTTCCTTTTGAACAAATAGATCTTGCTAATATACTGCCATCTTGTGGACACTAGTTGTTCACCCTATCTTAATATATATTTATTGCCTGGATATAGTGACTATACAGTGTATGCATCTATTTGATATTTAAACATGGTTTTTGCTTTTAGACAACCTTGGGTCTATTCTTAGTGACCACCTCTTTTACTTTATTTTATATTGTTCAAATAATCTTTTTTATCTCAAATTTGCTTATCCTGGCTCCTATACTCACATTCTTTATAGGTTTATTCATTTTTTGAGTAGAGCCACTATTTATTTTTTTGGTCTGTTATAGGATATCTTAATAATCAGTTGTATAAAGGTGGCTTTACACGCTACGAGATCGCTAAAGGGATCTCGTTGGGGTCACGGATTTTGTGACGCACATCCGGCCGCTTTAGTGATGTCATTGCGTGTGACACCTATGAGCGATTTTGTATCGTCGCAAAAACGGTCAAAATCGCTCATCATTGACATCCCCACCTCTTCCCAATTATTGCTTCTGCTGCAGTAACGATGTTGTTTGTCGTTCCTGCGGCAGCACACATCGTTATGTGTGACGCCGCTGGAACAACAAACATCTCCTTACCAGCGTCCACCAAAAAAGGAGGAAGGAAGGAGGTGGGCGGCATGTTCCGGCCGCTCATCTCCTCCCCTCCTTTTCTATTGGGCGGCGGTTCAGTGACGCTGCTGTGACATTGCTGTGACGCTAAACGAACCGCCCCCTTAGAAAGGAGGCGGTTCGCCGGTCACAGCAACGTCGCTGCACAGGTATGTGTGCATGACGCTGCCGTAGCGATAATGTTCGCTACGGCAGCGATCACCACATATCGTGCCACCGACGGGGGCGGGTGCTATTGCACTTGACATCGCTAGCCGATGCTAGCGATGTCGCAGCGTGTAAAGCGGCCTTTACTCTAGATTACCCTCAGATCCTACAGATGGCTTTCTGAGTAAATTACAAAAAAATTTACGAGCAGCCTTTTCCATGGGTATCATTAACAAACGGGAACTGGATTACATGCTTGTTAACCCCTTAATCCACGGGCGATTTTCCGTTTTTTTCCAGGGGTTTTTTTTGCTCCTCTCCTTGTAACTTTTTAATTTTTCTGTCATTATTGCCATATAAGGGCTTATTTTTTGCAGAACGAGTTCTACTTTTAAATGGAACCATAAGTTTTACCATATAGTGCACTAGAAAACGGCAAAAAAATTCCAAGTGCAAAAATAATGCAAAAAAGCGTGATTGCATGATTGTTTTTGAGATATTTTATTCACTGTGTTCTCTATATGGTAATACTGATGTGTCGGTGTGATGCCTCAGATCGGTATGAGTTCGTAGATACTAAACATGTATAAGTTTACTTTTATCTAAGAGTTTGAAAAAAAATCAGAAATATGTAAAAAAAAAGGTAATGTTTTGCGCCATTTTCCATGATCCGTAGCGTTCTCATTTTTAGGGATCTATGTCTCAGTGATGGCTTATTTCTTGTGTCTTGAACAGACGTTTTTAACGGTACCATTTTTGCACAGAAGCACCGTTTTGATCACCTGTTATCTTATTTTGCGCAAAATTTGCGGCAACCAAAAAACGTAATTTTGGCATTTGGAATTTTTTTTGTCGCTACGCTGCTTACCGATCAGATTAATTGATTTTATATTTTCATAGAGCGGGCATTTCTGAACGCAGCGATAACAAATTTAACTCTTTAATTTTCAATGAGGTGAATGGGTGGTGATTTGAAATTTTATTTATTTATTTTTTTAAACTTTTTCTCTTACTTTTTTTTATTTTACTAGGCCCCATAGGGGACTATAAGGATCAGCAGTATGATTGCTTATTCCTTTGTGTAGATCAGAGCAGCATCACTCTGATCTGCACAAAAGCAGCTCTCCTCTCACACACAGCCCTCTTTCGGCTGTAAGGGTATGTGCGCACGTTGCTTTTTACCTGCTTTTTACCTGCTTTTTTGCTGCTTTTTCTTCTGCGCTGTTTAATGCCAAAATGGATGTGTTCTTCTATTCAAGCAAAGTCTATGGGAATTTGGGTTTCTTGTTCACACTATGTTGTTCAAACTGCTGCCTTTTTGTGGCAGAACTTTGGTCAAAAACTCAGCTTTGCAGGGCAAAACCCAAATGGCAAAAACAATTGACATGTTGCTTCTTTGAAAAGCTGAGTTTTTGACCAAAGTTCTGCCACAAAAAGGCAGCATTTTGAACAACATAGTGTGAACAAGAAACCCAAATTCCCATAGATTTTGCTTGAATAGAAGAACACATCCATTTTGGCATTAAACAGCGCAGAAGAAAAAGCAGCAAAAAAGCAGGTAAAAAGCAGGTAAAAAGCAACGTGCGCACATACCCTTAGAGGAACTGACTCATGATAGCCACATGAGTGATCACATGACTCTGTGCTACCATGGCAACCATTGGATCCACGTGATCACATCACATGACTTCCGATGGGGCCGGGTCAGTGAATGCCCGATGTTACATCACGCTGTTAAATTTTCACAGCACGCTGTAAGGGGTTAACAGGCACGAGTGGGTAGCAAATACACTCATGCCTGATAGCCGCACTTGTCAGCTGTTCAAATCAACTGACATGTGCAGCAACCGCTGCCAGCTGCCAGCAGCAGCAGGCAGATATTGACCTGACACGATCCATGACGTACCCAGTATGCCATGTGTCATGAAGAGGTTAAGAAGCCAGTGATACCCACATTCTACATGCTCACAAATGTTCACAAAAATCTCGCTTGCCCTTCTGGAAGACCAATAGTGTCAGGCATAGGGAGCATCTCTGAAAAGGTTTGCACATAAATTGATTTATTTTTTCAACCTTTGGTTCTGCAGCTTACTTCTTATATCAAACACTTATTGGACCTTATTTGGAGACTTAAAGATTTACGGATTTCTTCTGATGCATTGTTGGTAGTTATAGGCGTTGAATCCCTGTATACCAACATTGCACACTCCCACGGTATCTCTGCGATGATTTTTTTTCTGGAATCCTAAGTAGGAGGTAATGAGCTCCACAATTCATTTTTGTTGAAGCTACTATATTATGTCCTTACGCATAATTATTTAATTTCTGATCTTTGTTTCTTTCGACAAGCTTCTGGAGTTGCGATGGGGGCGCGTATTAGTGAGGGTCTGCCCTTATATATACATATGCAATCTATACCTCTATTAAGATTGAATGTTGTACTGTGGTGTGCTGATATAATAGGATGGACCAGTTGCATAGCAGCCATTGTTTATCTGTTCAATATAGCATAACCAGCCAGTTTACTATTATAGACCTGAGAGATCATTTTCTTCCCATTGAACCTCATATTACAGCTGTTTTTGATCATATGTTCTGCACCTGTGATACTGATTGTGTAAAGATTCTGCATTTATTCAAACACTGATGACTAGAGTTGAGCGCGGTTCGCGGTTCGCGGTTCTCCAGTTCTAGGCTCGAGTGATTTTGGGGCCTGTTCTAGATCGAACTAGAACTCAAGCTTTCTGCAAAAGCTCGATAGTTCTAGAAACGTTCGAGAACGGTTCTAGCAGCAAAAAAACAGCTAATTCCTAGCTGGCTTTCCGCTGTAATAGTGTAAGTCACTCTGTGACTCACACTATTATGAAATTTCAGTGTATAGTGTGCGGGAACAGCGCCTTCAGATCACTGCTGTTTCTATCGCCATTTTTTTTTTTTTTTCCTTGTCTTCCTTCCCTAAGCGCGCGCGTCTTGTGGGACGGGCCAGCATGTCAGCCAATCCCAGACACACACACAGCTAAGTGGACTTTTAGCCAGAGAAGCAACGGCATGTGTGATAGGATGTCCATGTCACATGTCCCTGCATTATAAAAATGAGTATCTGCCCGTCCGGACGCCATTATCTCTTCTGCGTCCTTGGTGTCAGACATCACTGGCGCAGCTCCGTCCTGAGTCCTATCGCTGATACAGCTGTATGTGCTCCATACACAGCGCTGGACAGCATAGGGATAGCACTTTCCATCAGTCCTTTTAAGGGCTCGTACCGGCAGGGTCAGAGCCATAGGTGACAGGTCCTGAAAACAGCGACAGCGTCTGTGTAGCAAAGGTCAGGGATTTCGTCGCTGCATTTCCCTATTAGGAGGGAATAGAAAGGCAGGCTTCCATTCCTCTACCCAGAGCCCCACAATCCTGCCACTGTACCCTCCTGTCCTCTGCACACTCCAACTCATTATAACTAAGCCATTATACTAGCAAACACTGAGTGTACCTAGTGGCATCCTAAACGTGGCTATTGGACTTTGCTATAGTCCCACTAGTGCAAAGACATTTGCAGCACCTCTGCCTGCATTGCACACTCCAACTCATTATAACTAAGCCATTATACTAGCAAACACTCAGTGTACCTAGTGGCATCCTAAACGTGGCTATTGGACTTTGCTATAGTCCCACTAGTGCAAAGACATTTGCGTCACCTCTGCCTGCATTGCACACTCCAACTCATTATAACTAAGCCATTATACTTGCAAACACTCAGTGTACCTAGTGGCATCCTAAACGTGGCTATTGGACTTTGCTATAGTCCCACTAGTGCAAAGACATTTGCAGCACCTCTGCCTGCATTGCACACTCCAACTCATTATAACTAAGCCATTATACTAGCAAACACTCAGTGTACCTAGTGGCATCCTAAACGTGGCTATTGGACTTTTGTCTAGTCACACTAGTGCAAAGACATTTGCAGCACGTCTGCCTGCATTGCACACTCCAACTCATTATAACAGCCATTATACTAGCAAACACTCAGTGTACCTAGTGTCATCCTAAACGTGGCTATTGGACTTTGCTATAGTCCCACTAGTGCAAAGACATTTGCAGCACCTCTGCCTGCATTGCACACTCCAACTCATTATAACTAAGCCATTATACTAGCAAACACTCAGTGTACCTAGTGGCATCCTAAACGTGGCTATTGGACTTTGCTATAGTCCCACTAGTGCAAAGACATTTGCGTCACCTCTGCCTGCATTGCACACTCCAACTCATTATAACTAAGCCATTATACTAGCAAACACTCAGTGTACCTAGTGGCATCCTAAACGTGGCTATTGGACTTTTGTCTAGTCACACTAGTGCAAAGACATTTGCAGCACCTCTGCCTGCATTGCACACTCCAACTCATTATAACTAAGCCATTATACTAGCAAACACTCAGTGTACCTAGTGGCATCCTAAACGTGGCTATTGGACTTTTGTCTAGTCACACTAGTGCAAAGACATTTGCAGCACCTCTACCTGCATTGCACACTCCAACTCATTATAACTAAGCCATTATACTAGCAAACACTGAGTGTACCTAGTGGCATCCTAAACGTGGCTATTGGACTTTGCTATAGTCCCACTAGTGCAAAGACATTTGCAGCACCTCTGCCTGCATTGCACACTCCAACTCATTATAACTAAGCCATTATACTAGCAAACACTGAGTGTACCTAGTGGCATCCTAAACGTGGCTATTGGACTTTGCTATAGTCCCACTAGTGCAAAGACATTTGCAGCACCTCTGCCTGCATTGCACACTCCAACTCATTATAACTAAGCCATTATACTATCAATTTTTGCTGCCAGTTTAAGGGCTGTAGTTGCATTGTCAGGGATATTTATTCTTTATTATTCTGCTGTTAATAAAGCTAGACCACAACTGCAATCTACACCACCTCTCAATTTTTACTACCACATTTTCAGTGCACAATCTTGTCGCAATCAACATGAGTGGCAAAATGACAGATGCTGGTGGAAAGGGGAAGAGGCGTGGTGGAAAAGGTAAAAAAGGTTTTGTCCGTGGGGAAGGTGGCAAAGCTCCATTATCATCTGCTGAAGATAGACCATCTACCAGCAAAAGTAAGATGTCTACTACTTACCGTGGACAATCCGATGTGCTCCCTTTTTTACGGACACGAACAACAGGAACAAAGATAGATGATGGCCAAAAAAGGAAAATGCTTGAATGGATCTCAAGTGGTCCAACAAGTGCCCTCTCAGCCACTTCAAGTACCGCATCCAAAAAACACCAGTCCTCTGAGTTGTCATCCCAATCAAACTTGATTTCTCCTAGCTCTGAAGTCTCCATCAGCCCTGCACAGTATGGTGGAACTGAGATGGCTGAGTCTGCAGAGCTGTTCAGTCACACTATAGCCTGGGAATCAGAGGTCTGCTCCCAAGCTACAGTGAGTACAGAACAGGAAATGGTCTGCAGTGATGCCCAGAACCTTTGTGACTCTGATTCAGGCCGTGAGGACCAAGTTTCGGAGCATAATGTTGACCCTTTGTCACAAACTGTAACACCTGTGGTTATAGACAATGAGGAACATACTGATGAAGATGAGACGCAGATACCCGATTGGGATGACAACTTAAATATTCGGTCAGGGCAAGAAGAGGCTCGGTCTGAGGGGGAGGGGAGTGCAAACACAACAATTGATGATGAAGTTCTAGATCCCACCTTCTGTCAACCCACAGTCAGGCACTCGAGGAGGTCAACAGAGGTGGTGGAGGAGGATGCAACTGATGACGAAGTTACCTTGCGCCTTCCTGGACACAGTCGGAGTACTGGTAGCACTTCTACAACTGCATCCTCAGCCACCACTCTGCCTCTGAGCATTATTCGTGGTGGATCAACAGGTCGCATGGCCTCTAAGCCTTGCCTAGCCTGGTCCTTTTTTGACATAGAAAAAGATCGCCCAAATTATGTGATCTGTAAAATTTGTCATGGTTCTCTTAGTAGAGGTCAAAACCTCAGCAGTTTGACAACTTCTTCCATGAATCGTCACATGAATAAATATCATATGGCCCGGTGGGAAGCTCACCGTGCTGCAATGCGGCCTAGCGGAGCGAACCATCCACCGCCTGCCCCTTCCAGTGCATCCGCGCGCTCGTCATCTTCTAGGACTGTGGGGACAGCTGTCACACCTGTTTTTCCACCCACAACTTCCACCACTGTAACCGCAACATGCAGTTTGCTTGGTAGGTCGTCAGTTGGTTTGGAAGGGGAAACAAGTGAGTGTGTACAGCTCTCTCAGACATCGATAGCACCAACGTTGGATGAAGGCAACATCATGTCTCCGCCTGCACTTTCCTCACAAACCTGCATTTTTCCAGGGACACCCTACTCAACACCGTCTACACACAGCAGCCAGATCTCTGTCCCTCAGATGTGGTCAAATAAAAGGCCATTTCCTGCGACCCATGACAAAGCTAAGAGGTTGACTCTATCCCTCTGTAAGCTCTTGGCTACCGAAATGCTGCCTTTCCGCCTAGTGGACACACAGGATTTTAGAGACCTTATGTCTGTCGCTGTGCCCCAGTACCAGATGCCTAGTCGCCACTACTTCTCTAAGAAAGGTGTGCCCGCGCTACACCAGCATGTCGCACACAACATCACCGCTTCCTTGAGAAACTCTGTGTGTGAACGGGTGCATTTCACCACCGATACTTGGACCAGTAAGCATGGACAGGGACGTTACATGTCGCTGACTGGGCACTGGGTAACTATGGTGATAGATGGTGAAGGGTCTGCTGCACAAGTCTTGCCGTCCCCACGACTTGTGTGTCAATCCTCTGTCTGTCCAAGTTCCTGCTTCTGCCTCCTCCACCTCATCTGGGTCCTCCACCTCCGACCCAAGCCTGCCTGGTCAGGCCACCAGCGTTCTCACTGCGCAGAAGGAATCACGCACCCCTCATTACTATGCTGGCAGCAGAGCGCAACGGCATCAGGCGGTCTTTAGCTTGACATGTCTTGGGAATAAGAGTCACACAGCTGAGGAGTTGTGGTCAGCTCTGCGGTCCGAGTTTAATAAATGGTTGTCTCCGCTCAACCTGCAGCCTGGTAAGGCCGTGTGCGACAATGCTGCAAACCTGGGTGCGGCCCTTCGCCTGGGCAAGGTGACACACGTACCTTGTATGGCTGACGTGTTGAACCTTGTCGTCCAGCAATTTTTAACACACTATCCCGGCCTAGATGGCCTTCTGACCAGGGCACGAAAACTGTCTGCTCACTTCCGCCGTTCAAGCGCCGCAGCTGAGCGACTTGCATCGCTCCAGAAGTCTTTCGGCCTGCCGGTTCATCGCCTGAAATGCGATGTGGCGACACGCTGGAATTCCACTCTCCACATGTTACAGCGACTGTGGCAGCACCGCCGAGCCCTGGTGCAATACGTCATGACGTATAGCCTGGGCCAACGAGATGCAGAGGTGGGGCAGATCACCCTGATGAAGTGGTCTCAGATCAAGGACCTATGCACCCTTCTGCACAGTTTCGACATGGCGACGAATATGTTTAGCGCTGACAATGCCATTATCAGCATGACGATTCCAGTCATTTACATGCTGGAGCACACACTAAACACTATTCGGAGTCAGGGGGTGGGACAACAGGAAAGGGAGGAACTACAGGAGGATTCATATGCGCAAGGGACAACAACATCACCAAGGTCCAGACGTTCATCATCACCAATGCAGCAGGCATGGGACCATGGGGGACAGGGATCAACAAGGGCGCATGGTAGCAGGCGAAATGTTGAGGAAGGTGCAGGAGAACATGAAGAAATGGAGGACGAACTGTCCATGGACATGGAAGACTCAGCGGATGAGGGAGACCTTGGTCAAATTTCAGTTGAAAGAGGTTGGGGGGAGATGTCAGAGGAAGAAAGAACGGGTAGCACCTCTATGCCACAAACACAGCGTGGACTTGGTCCGCATGGCTGCGCAAGACACATGAGTGCCTTTTTGTTGCACTACCTCCAACATGACACTCGTATTGTCAAAATTAGAAGTGATGATGACTACTGGATTGCCACACTATTAGATCCCCGGTACAAGTCCAAATTTTGTGACATAATTCCAGCCATAGAAAGGGACGCACGTATGCAGGAGTATCAGCAGAAGCTGTTACTCGATCTTAGCTCGGCTTTTCCACCAAACAACCGTGCAGGTGCAGGGAGTGAATCTCCCAGTTGTAACTTGACAAACATGGGACGGTCTCGTCATCTTCAACAGTCTACCCGTACCAGTAGGACCGTATCTAGTGCTGGTAACAGCAATTTTATGGAATCTTTTCATAATTTTTTTAGACCCTCTTTTGCAAGGCCACCAGAGACAACAAGTCTGACACATAGTCAACGGCTGGAGAGGATGATACAGGAGTATCTCCAAATGAACATTGATGCCATGACTTTGCAAATGGAGCCTTGCTCCTTTTGGGCTTCAAATCTAGAAAAATGGCCAGAGCTCTCCAGTTACGCCTTGGAGATTTTGTCGTGTCCAGCTGCCAGCGTTGTCTCTGAACGTGTCTTCAGTGCTGCTGGGTGTGTGCTGACAGATAAGCGCACGCGTCTGTCCAGTGACAATGTGGACAGACTGACGTTCATCAAAATGAACAAGTCATGGATCCAGAAGGAATTTACTACCCCTGTGTCATCCTGGGGAGAGTAAATGCTTGTGGATTTTGAATGTGCTTGATGCAAATCAAAACATCCTGTTTGCAACTAGGGCACAAGTGCAGCCACTGAATGGATGGGTGTGTGTGGGGCCCAATTTTTGGAAAAAAGGGAGACTCCGCTTGGAGTAACCCTTGCTTGCTGTGTTTTTAAAAGAAGCCAAGATGAACAGAGCTGGGATCAGGAAAGACTTTGCTACCTACCCCGGTGTCATCCTGGGGACGGATAAGAATGGCGTATTTTTGAATGTGCTTGATGCAAATCTAGCTGTGAATTGTACAACTGGGGCCCAACTGCTGCCACTGAAGGGGTGGGTGTGTGTGGGGCCCAATTTTTGGAAAAAAGGGAGACTCCGCTTGGAGTAACCCTTGCTTGCTGTGTTTTTAAAAGAAGCCAAGATGAACAGAGCTGGGATCAGGAAAGACTTTGCTACCTACCCCGGTGTCATCCTGGGGACGGATAAGAATGGCGTATTTTTGAATGTGCTTGATGCAAATCTAGCTGTGAATTGTACAACTGGGGCCCAACTGCTGCCACTGAAGGGGTGGGTGTGTGTGGGGCCCAATTTTTGGAAAAAAGGGAGACTCAGCTTGGAGTAACCCTTGCTTGCTGTGTTTTTAAAAGAAGCCAAGATGAACAGAGCTGGGATCAGGAAAGACTTTGCTACCTACCCCGGTGTCATCCTGGGGACGGATAAGAATGGCGTATTTTTGAATGTGCTTGATGCAAATCTAGCTGTGAAGTGTACAACTAGGGCACAAGTGCTGCCACTGAATGGGTGGGTGTGTGTGGGGCACAATTTTTGGAAAAAAAGGGAGACTACGCTTGGAGTCACCTTGCGGTGTTTTACATGATTTTAGAAGGGCGTGCCATGCCTATATCTGTGTGTCCTCCTCTTTTTCCTTGTCCAGCTGTTTTGTTTTCGCATGAGTATATGTCCTTGTCACTTTCCCATGTGTTTGTGTTGTGTTGTGAGTTGTTTGTCACCTTTTGGACACCTTTGAGGGTGTTTTCTAGGTGTTTTTATGTGTTTGTGATTGCCTGCCATTGTTTCCTATGCAGTTCGAGTTCGGTTCGTCGAACGTTCGACGAGCCGAACTCGAACGGGACCTCCGTTCGGCGAACCGACCTCGAGCCGAACCGGGACCGGTTCGCTCATCTCTACTGATGACTTCACCGGATGATGGAATACTTCTGATACATTGCATATAACCTTATGCCTACATCTGGTTGACATGAATTGTTGTATTTTTGATGTATATATTGTAAATGTTTTGTAGATATTATGCATGTGTTGCGGACGGGGGACTGACAACAGCAGAGGCTGCTCGGAACGCTCGGATCCGGGATTGTTGCTGTGGCTCGAGTGGCAGCCGGACTTGGGCTTGTGCAGCCGTCCGTCCTCACAACTCAATAAGGGGGTATTTACAGGGGAGAGTTTGTGTCAGTGATGCCACCCGTGGGTTGCGGTGATGGTTGGTGACACTGCCGCTGCCTTGGTATGGGGTGCCTGGGGCTGATGAAACGGGGGCAGCAGGATGGTATCCCCTCCACAGGTAGGGGAGGTGTAGTCCCAGGGCCAAGGTGTAGGTGGAATAGAATGCTGGGGCACAGCTTGCAGGGCTGGATCGGATGATACCAGTGTACTCACAGTTTCTAAATAAGTCACACCAAGTCCAAAGAGTAAACCATGTGCCGGATACCGGTAGCCTCTGGAGGGGTGTGCTCGGGTCCCACACACCGGAGAACAGAACGGGGGCTCTTCCTCCTGCACTTTTGTATTGTCTTGTGTGTTGACTAGTCCTGCATAAAATAGGAAAAGTCCACTCCTGGTATCTTTGCTGTGGGAGCTGTGGCCCACAAGGATCTTCAAAGGCATCTTTGACCCTTGGGATCTTCACAGGCACTTGCAGACGCCCTGTTCCCCGAGTGGGGCTTTCGTCTCGCTCTATCTCGGCTGTTGGTGGGACAAGATGTGGAATCTTGTCCCCTGCTGGCTAATTGACAAAGGGCTTGAAGCTGTCCTCGCCCTAGGATCCAGGCACCCAGACTGTGCACGGCCTCCTGACCGGATCCCCGCTGTCGGCACCGGCGGGCTACAACCCTGCCCCAGTCCACTTAAGGTTTCCCACGACCGGATCTCCGTCGCCTGTGGCCCTGCTCTGCCGTCTGCCACCTAGTCATCTTCACTAGTCCGGTAGTCCGGGAGCTACAACCCCCGACCACCACTTCACTCCTCTCACTTCCACTGTCTAAACTCAACTCTGTCCTCTGCAGACTCAGACTGTCTTGTTCCCTCCCCTGACACATCAGAACCCCTAGGTGGGCGTCACCATCTGCCTGGCCCCGCCCACTGGTGTGTCCCTATTGTCCTGGGGGGGTGACTAGGCTTTGTGGCTGGTGTTTGTACCTGTGTGTGGGATGTGTTGGTTGGTAGGGCAAGGAGGAGAGAGTCCTGCATCTCTAGGATGGATGCAGTCTCCTGTGACAACCTGGTTTTGCCAGGGCGTCACACATGGAAATCTATGTATATATTTTCTTCACGTTTTTTATAGCGAAACGTGATCAAGACCACATACAGTGCCTACAAGTAGCATTCAACCCCCTGCAGATTTAGCAGGTTTACACATTCGGAATTAACTTGGCATTGTGACATTTGGACTGTAGATCAGCCTGGAAGTGCGAAATGCACTGCAGCAAAAAAGAATGTTATTTTTTTTTTTTTTTTTTAAATTGTGAAAAGTTTATTCAGAGGGTCATTTATTATTCAACCCCTCAAACCACCAGAATTCTGTTTGGTTCCCCTAAAGTATTAAGAAGTATTTCAGGCACAAAGAACAATGAGCTTCACATGTTTGGATTAATTATCTCTTTTTCCAGCCTTTTCTGACTAATTAAGATCCTCCCCAAACTTGCGAACAGCACTCATACTTGGTCAACATGGGAAAGACAAAGGAGCATTCCAAGGCCACCAGAGACAACAAGTCTGACACATAGTCAACGGCTGGAGAGGATGATACAGGAGTATCTCCAAATGAACATTGATGCCATGACTTTGCAAATGGAGCCTTGCTCCTTTTGGGCTTCAAATCTAGAAAAATGGCCAGAGCTCTCCAGTTACGCCTTGGAGATTTTGTCGTGTCCAGCTGCCAGCGTTGTCTCTGAACGTGTCTTCAGTGCTGCTGGGTGTGTGCTGACAGATAAGCGCACGCGTCTGTCCAGTGACAATGTGGACAGACTGACGTTCATCAAAATGAACAAGTCATGGATCCAGAAGGAATTTACTACCCCTGTGTCATCCTGGGGAGAGTAAATGCTTGTGGATTTTGAATGTGCTTGATGCAAATCAAAACATCCTGTTTGCAACTAGGGCACAAGTGCAGCCACTGAATGGATGGGTGTGTGTGGGGCCCAATTTTTGGAAAAAAGGGAGACTCCGCTTGGAGTAACCCTTGCTTGCTGTGTTTTTAAAAGAAGCCAAGATGAACAGAGCTGGGATCAGGAAAGACTTTGCTACCTACCCCGGTGTCATCCTGGGGACAGATAAGAATGGCGTATTTTTGAATGTGCTTGATGCAAATCTAGCTGTGAATTGTACAACTGGGGCCCAACTGCTGCCACTGAAGGGGTGGGTGTGTGTGGGGCCCAATTTTTGGAAAAAAGGGAGACTCCGCTTGGAGTAACCCTTGCTTGCTGTGTTTTTAAAAGAAGCCAAGATGAACAGAGCTGGGATCAGGAAAGACTTTGCTACCTACCCCGGTGTCATCCTGGGGACGGATAAGAATGGCGTATTTTTGAATGTGCTTGATGCAAATCTAGCTGTGAAGTGTACAACTAGGGCACAAGTGCTGCCACTGAATGGGTGGGTGTGTGTGGGGCACAATTTTTGGAAAAAAAGGGAGACTACGCTTGGAGTCACCTTGCGGTGTTTTACATGATTTTAGAAGGGCGTGCCATGCCTATATCTGTGTGTCCTCCTCTTTTTCCTTGTCCAGCTGTTTTGTTTTCGCATGAGTATATGTCCTTGTCACTTTCCCATGTGTTTGTGTTGTGTTGTGAGTTGTTTGTCACCTTTTGGACACCTTTGAGGGTGTTTTCTAGGTGTTTTTATGTGTTTGTGATTGCCTGCCATTGTTTCCTATGCAGTTCGAGTTCGGTTCGTCGAACGTTCGACGAGCCGAACTCGAACGGGACCTCCGTTCGGCGAACCGACCTCGAGCCGAACCGGGACCGGTTCGCTCATCTCTACTGATGACTTCACCGGATGATGGAATACTTCTGATACATTGCATATAACCTTATGCCTACATCTGGTTGACATGAATTGTTGTATTTTTGATGTATATATTGTAAATGTTTTGTAGATATTATGCATGTGTTGCGGACGGGGGACTGACAACAGCAGAGGCTGCTCGGAACGCTCGGATCCGGGATTGTTGCTGTGGCTCGAGTGGCAGCCGGACTTGGGCTTGTGCAGCCGTCCGTCCTCACAACTCAATAAGGGGGTATTTACAGGGGAGAGTTTGTGTCAGTGATGCCACCCGTGGGTTGCGGTGATGGTTGGTGACACTGCCGCTGCCTTGGTATGGGGTGCCTGGGGCTGATGAAACGGGGGCAGCAGGATGGTATCCCCTCCACAGGTAGGGGAGGTGTAGTCCCAGGGCCAAGGTGTAGGTGGAATAGAATGCTGGGGCACAGCTTGCAGGGCTGGATCGGATGATACCAGTGTACTCACAGTTTCTAAATAAGTCACACCAAGTCCAAAGAGTAAACCATGTGCCGGATACCGGTAGCCTCTGGAGGGGTGTGCTCGGGTCCCACACACCGGAGAACAGAACAGGGGCTCTTCCTCCTGCACTTTTGTATTGTCTTGTGTGTTGACTAGTCCTGCATAAAATGGGAAAAGTCCACTCCTGGTATCTTTGCTGTGGGAGCTGTGGCCCACAAGGATCTTCAAAGGCATCTTTGACCCTTGGGATCTTCACAGGCACTTGCAGACGCCCTGTTCCCCGAGTGGGGCTTTCGTCTCGCTCTATCTCGGCTGTTGGTGGGACAAGATGTGGAATCTTGTCCCCTGCTGGCTAATTGACAAAGGGCTTGAAGCTGTCCTCGCCCTAGGACCCAGGCACCCAGACTGTGCACGGCCTCCTGACCGGATCCCCGCTGTCGGCACCGGCGGGCTACAACCCTGCCCCAGTCCACTTAAGGTTTCCCACGACCGGATCTCCGTCGCCTGTGGCCCTGCTCTGCCGTCTGCCACCTAGTCATCTTCACTAGTCCGGTAGTCCGGGAGCTACAACCCCCGACCACCACTTCACTCCTCTCACTTCCACTGTCTAAACTCAACTCTGTCCTCTGCAGACTCAGACTGTCTTGTTCCCTCCCCTGACACATCAGAACCCCTAGGTGGGCGTCACCATCTGCCTGGCCCCGCCCACTGGTGTGTCCCTATTGTCCTGGGGGGGTGACTAGGCTTTGTGGCTGGTGTTTGTACCTGTGTGTGGGATGTGTTGGTTGGTAGGGCAAGGAGGAGAGAGTCCTGCATCTCTAGGATGGATGCAGTCTCCTGTGACAACCTGGTTTTGCCAGGGCGTCACACATGGAAATCTATGTATATATTTTCTTCACGTTTTTTATAGCGAAACGTGATCAAGACCACATACAGTGCCTACAAGTAGCATTCAACCCCCTGCAGATTTAGCAGGTTTACACATTCGGAATTAACTTGGCATTGTGACATTTGGACTGTAGATCAGCCTGCAAGTGTGAAATGCACTGCAGCAAAAAAGAATGTTATTTCTTTTTTTTTTTTTTTTTTTTTTAAATTGTGAAAAGTTTATTCAGAGGGTCATTTATTATTCAACCCCTCAAACCACCAGAATTCTGTTTGGTTCCCCTAAAGTATTAAGAAGTATTTCAGGCACAAAGAACAATGAGCTTCACATGTTTGGATTAATTATCTCTTTTTCCAGCCTTTTCTGACTAATTAAGATCCTCCCCAAACTTGTGAACAGCACTCATACTTGGTCAACATGGGAAAGACAAAGGAGCATTCCAAGGCCATCAGAGACAAGATCATGGAGGGTCACAAGGCTGGCAAGGGGTACAAAACCCTTTCCAAGGAGTTGGGCCTACCTGTCTCCACTGTTGGGAGCATCATCCGGAAGTGGAAGGCTTATGGAACTACTGTTAGCCTTCCACGGCCTGGACAGCCTTTGAAAGTTTCCACCCGTGCCGAGGCCAGGCTTGTCCGAAGAGTGAAGCCTAACCCAAGGACAACAAGGAAGGAGCTCCGGGAAGATCTCATGGCAGTGGGGACATTGGTTTCAGTCAATACCATAAGTAACGTACTCCACTGCAATGGTCTCCGTTCCAGACGAGCCCGTAAGGTACCTTTACTTTCAAAGCGTCATGTCAAGGCTCGTCTACAGTTTGCTCATGATCACTTGGAGGACTCTGAGACAGACTAGTTCAAGGTTCTCTGGTCTGATGAGACCAAGATCGAGATCTTTGGTGCCAACCACACACGTGACGTTTGGAGACTGGATGGCACTGCATACGACCCCAAGAATACCATCCCTACAGTCAAGCATGGTGGTGGCAGCATCATGCTGTGGGGCTGTTTCTCAGCCAAGGGGCCTGGCCATCTGGTCCGCATCCATGGGAAGATGGATAGCACGGCCTACCTGGAGATTTTGGCCAAGAACCTCCGTTCCTCCATCAAGGATCTTAAGATGGGTCGTCATTTCATCTTCCAACAAGACAACGACCCACAGCCAAGAAAACCAAGGCCTGGTTCAAGAGGGAAAAAATCAAGGTGTTGCAGTGGCCTAGTCAGTCTCCTGACCTTAACCCAGTTGAAAACTTGTGGAAGGAGCTCAAGATTAAAGTCCACATGAGACACCCAAACAACCTAGATAACTTGGAGAAGATCTGCATGGAGGAGTGGGCCAAGATAACGCCAGAGACCTGTGCCGGCCTGATCAGGTCTTATAAAAGACGATTATTAGCTGTAATTGCAAACAAGGGTTATTCCACAAAATATTAAACCTAGGGGTTGAATAATAATTGACCCACACTTTTATGTTGAAAATATATTAAAATTTAACTGAGCAACATAACTTGTTGGTTTGTAAGATTTATGCATCTGTTCATAAATCCTGCTCTTGTTTGAAGTTTGCAGGCTCTAACTTATTTGCATCTTATCAAACCTGCTAAATCTGCAGGGGGTTGAATACTACTTGTAGGCACTGTATCTTCATCTGTCAGTGTTTTTAATTGTTTTTAAATGTGTTGAATTGATTCTTCACAGCGATATTCAGTATTTTTTGGTGGTGCAGTTTCTCATACCTTGCTGCCTTTTTCTCTTTTTTCTTTGGGATTTTTATTAATAACCCACAATATATATACAAAATTTGGGTTTATGAAAATATTTTCAAATCCATTGACTGATTCTTAGTAGGGATGAGCGAATGTATTCACCACTATTCGGTATCCGATGGATAATGGGGTATTCGAGGTATTCGCTATCCGACGGCTAATATGGTATTCGCTCCGATACTTTCATTTTAATTTCTGGACTTCCTGGCACCTTTTTCCAGCCAATGAACACATCTGACGTTACTTGCCCTCACAGTAACGCCGCAGACATCTTTGTTGTGGTGTTACTGTGATTGGCTTGGCCGCAAAGCGTCATAGGGGCTATATAAGGCTGCCGCCATTTTGTGTGCACGCATTCATTCCTGAGCTGCCGGTGTAACTAGACTGTACTGTGTGTTGTACAGCGTTTTTTCAGCCAACTAATACTAGTCCTTCTAAGGGCTGAAGATATTTAGCATTAGTTGCTAGCGACTGTGTAAATCAGAGGTCCCCAACTCCAGTCCTCAAGGCCCACCAACAGTGCAGGTTTTTGGAATTTCCTTAGTATTGCACAGGTGATAATGTAATTACCTGCCCAGGTGCTGGTTCCAACAGCAGTGCAATGCTAAGGAAATCCTGAAAACATGCACTGTTGGTGGGCCTTGAGGACTGGAGTTGGGGAACCCTGGTGTAAATCATAGAAACAGTTATAGGGACAGTGCAGTGCGTTCTGAGATAGTGTTCCTGCCGCACAATCCAAAATAGTCCTTTTATAAGGGCTGAAGACAGAGTCCACTGTGTGCTAGCAGCTGTGTAAATCAAAGAACAAGGTATAGGGACAGTGCATTAAGGCTAAGTTCACACACTGCTATGTGCGCACAGTACGTTTTTTTGCGGCGTTTTTGCGCGTTTTTCGGGTGCGTTTTTGACCTCAAAACTGCATGACTTTGCTTCCCCAGCAAAGTCTATGAGTTTTCATTTTTGCTGTCCGCACACTTTTTTTTTAAGCTGCGTTTTTGAGCTTGAAAAAAAAAATGAACATGTCAATTCTTTCCTGCGTTTTTCTGCGTTTTCCCCCCATGCAATGCATTGGAAAAACGCAGCAAAACGCAGAGATCAAATACGCAGCGAAACGCAGCCAAAAACGCACTAAATCGCCTAAAAAACGCATGCGTTTTTTGACACGTTTTTTCGACGCGGGTGCGTTTTTGTGCGTTTTTAGCGGCCAAAAACGCAGCGTCAAAAAAACGCAGTGTGTGAACTTAGCCTTACTGCGTTGCTTAGTCTGGTGACAGTCTTTCCTGTTTTAAACCTGCAAAAAAAAATAAAAATCCTCTTATTAGTGGTGCATACGGTCTGTTACTGCAGTGTGTGATATAGTGAGAGCTTATTCACAGGCAGGGAGAGATTTAGGCCAGAGTCACACTTGCGAGTGCCTCGAGTGTAACTCGCACGAGTCTCTCATTGAATCACCCAGCATGGACTCACACTCTCAAGACAGGAGCATCTCAGCTGCATAGACATACATGCAACCGACCCGCTCTTGTCAGGAGAGTGCGAGTCCGTGCCGGATGATTCAATGAGAGACTCGCGCGAGTTACACGCGAGGCACTCGCAAGTGTGACTCTGGCCTTAAAGCTGTCCTGACATCTACTACTAATAATCAACAATCTCAGCACTGCTACATCCCTTGTGTCTGTTATACTAGCAATAGGTATTACAACTTGCAAAAAAAAGGTCCCAAAATTGTAAAAACAATGGGTTCAGGTGTAGTGTAGTGCCTGTCAGCCACCATCTCAATTCACAGTCTCAGTGTTACCCAATTTTTATTAATACTAGGTGCCAGTGGCACAACTTCTGCCTGAAGCAAAATACCTTCATAGCACCAAACAAGTCTAATTTTGGGGGCTTCCTATCTTACAGAACCTACATAATGGCTTGCTCTTATTAAAACACAGTCTCGGTATTACCCAATTTTTATTAATACTTAGTGTCAGTGGCACTACTTGTGCCTCAAGTCCAATACCTTCCTATCAGCCACCTAGTGTAATTTTGGGGGCTTCATATCTTACAGAACCTACATAGTGGCTTGCTGCAACTAACACATGGTATAAAGTGGGCTTTACACGCAACGACATTGCTAACGAGATGTCGTTGGGGTCACGGAATTCGTGGCGCACATCCATCCTCATTATCGACGTTGTTGCATGTGAAACGCATGAACGACCGTTAACGATCAAAATTACTCACCTAATCGTTGATCGTTGACACGTCATTCTAATCCCGATTATCGTTTTTGTTGCAGGTACGATGTTGTTCGTCGTTCCTGCGGCAGTACACATCGCTATGTGTGACACCGCAGGAACGAGGAAGATCACCGAACCTGGGGCCGCCCGCAATGAGGAAGGAAGGAGGTGGGCGGGATGTTCGGCCCGCTCATCTCCGCCCCTCCGCTTCTATTGGGCGGCCGCTTAGTGACACTGCTGTGACGCTGAACAAACCGCCCCCTTAGAAAGGAGGCGGTTCGCCGGCCACAGCGACGTCACTAGGCAGGTAAGTATGTGTGACGGGTGTTAGCGATGTTGTGCGCCATGGGCAGCGATTTGCCCGTGACGCACAACCAATGGGGGCGGGTGCTTTTACCAGTGACATCGCAGTGGGTAGAGCTGCTGTGACGTCGCTGTGACGCTGAACGAACCGCCCCCTTAGAAAGGAGGCGGTTCGCCGGTCACAGCAACGTCGCCGGGCAGGTAAGTACGTGTGACAGGTCTGGGCGATGTTGTGCGGCACGGGCAGCGATTTGCCCATGTCGCACAACAGATGGGGGCGGGTACCCACGCTAGCGATATCGGTACCGATATCGCAGCGTGTAAAGCGGCCTTTACCCAATTTTTATTAATACTAGGTGTCAGCGGCACAACTTGTGCCTCAAGGCCAGTACCTTCCTATCAGCCACCTAGTGTAATTTTGGGGGGCTTCATATCTTACAGAACCTACATGCAGCCATATGAAAAAGTTTGGGCACCCCTATAAATGTTAACCTTTTTTCTTTATAACAATTTGGGTTTTTGCAACAGCTATTTCCGTTTCATATATCTAATAACTGATGGACTGAGTAATATTTCTGGATTGAAATGAGGTTTATTGTACTAACAGAAAATATGCAATCCGCATTTAAACAAAATTTAACCGCTGCAAAAGTATGGGCACCCTTATCAATTTCTTGATTTGAACACTCCTAACTACTTTTTACTAACTTACTAAAGCACTAAATTTGTTTTGTAACCTCATTGAGCTTTGAACTTCATAGGCAGGTGTATCCAATCATGAGAAAAGGTATCTTGCAAGTAGTTCTCCTATTTGAATCTCCTATGAAGAGTGGCATCATCAGCTCCTCAAAACAACTCTCAAATGATCTGAAAACAAAGATTATTCAACATAGTTGTTCAGGGCATGGATACAAAAAGTTGTCTCAGAGATTTAAACTGTCAGTTTCCACTGTGAGGAACATAGTAAGGAAATGGAAGAACACAGGTACAGTTCTTGTTAAGCCCAGAAGTGGCAGGCCAAGAAAAATATCAGAAAGGCAGAGAAGAAGAATGGTGAGAACAGTCAAGGACAATCCACAGACCACCTCCAAAGACCTGCAGCTTCATCTTGCTGCAGATGGTGTCACTGTGCATCGGTTAACAATACAGCGCACGTTGCACAAGGAGAAGCTGTATGGGAGAGTGATGCGAAAGAAGCCGTTTCTGCAAGCACACCACAAACAGAATTGCCTGAGGTATGCAAAAGCACATTTGGACAAGCCAGTTACATTTTGGACGAAGGTCCTGTGGACTGATGAAACAAAGATTGAGTTTTTTGGTCATACAAAAAGGCGTTATGCATGGAGGCAAAAACACACGGCATTCCAAGAAAAGCACTTGCTACCCACAGTAAAATTTGGTGTAGGTTCCATCATGTTTTGGGGCCGTGTGGCCAATGCCAGCACCGGGAATCTTGTTAAAGTTAAGGGTTGCATAGATTCAACTCAGTATCAGCAGATTCTTGACAATAATGTGAAAGAGTCAGTGACGAAGTTGAAGTTACGCAGTGGATGGATATTTCAGCAAGACAATTATCCAAAACACCGCTCCAAATCTACTCAGGCATTCATGCAGAGGAACAATTACAAGGTTCTGGAATGGCCATCCCAGTCCCCAGACCTGAATATCATTGAAAATCTGTGGGATGATTTGAAGCGTGCTGTCCATGCTCGGCGACCATCAAACTTAACTGAACTGGAATTGTTTTGTAAACAGGAATGGTCAAAAATACCTTCATCCAGGATCCAGGAACTCATTAAAAGTTACAGGGAGCGACTAGAGGCTATTATTTTTGCAAAAGGAGGATCTTCAAAATATTAATGTCACTTTTATGTGGAGGTGCCCATACTTTTGCACCGGTCAAATTTTGTTTAAATGCGGATTGCACATTTTCTGTTAGTACAATAAACCTCATTTCAATCCAGAAATATTACTCAGTCCATCAGTTATTAGATATATGAAACTGAAATAGCTGTTGCAAAAACCCAAATTGTTATAAAGAAAAAAAGTTAACATTAATAGGGGTGCCCATACTTTTTCATATGACTGTAGTGGCTTGCTCTTAATAAAACACAGTCTGAGTGCCAAAAAACAATACTAAAATAAAGTCTTGTCAAACTTGTTTTCTTTTGGGGCTGAAAGACATTCACAACATCTTTGTTGACTCCTCCAAGTGGTAGTTTGTCCAATAAAGCTACCTTTTGGTTTTTATACTTACAAAACAGCTATCGTGAGAAACAATTAACACAAGTTTAACAACCCGGCATAGGTGTTCTTCTACTGCCTGTAGAAAAGGTCACGTTACAGTATTCACCTTCAAATAATAAAACCAAAAAATCGAATCCTCTGACTGGTCATCCTTCCTCACAACATCAGTATTCTAAGGAAACATATGACACCAAAGCAGGTTACTCTGAGGAACTGTTTACGGGACCCTTTGACCTTTCTTGCCTCTCACCGCACAACACCACCCACGCAGGTGAGGCCATGGTGTGCACAGATCTTTGAGCACCCAAAGCCAGAAGAAAGCCATGTTGTTGGCCGTGACTTGCTGGAAAATCAGGTGAAAGTGTTGGAGGATGATGAGACACAGTTGCCCTCAGGTCAGCCTGAAACCTCAATTCCTGAAGATATTGACATTCAGGAATTTGAAAACGACCTGGTCGATGATGAGGTGACTGATCCAACATGGACGGGTGGCATGGATTGCGAGAGCAGCAGTGCAGAGGAGCATGTGCCCATAGTCCGCAAAAAGACTGTAAGACATAGGGTTTTGACCACTACCAGAGGTCAATCAACTGTGCACATGACACCACCACCTGTGGCATCTCAGAGTCCAAGTGTCTGTGCACCACCTGTGCCATCTCAGAGTCCAAGGGTCCGTGATGCGATTGTGTGGAAGTTTTTTTCCAAGAGTCCTTCGGACCAATCGGTTGCCATTTGTCAAATCTGTCAGACCAAGCTTAGCAGAGGCAAAAATACTTCCAGCTTGGGCACGTCCAGCATGAGAAACCATATGTTGGCCAAGCACACCACTAGGTGGTTGACAGCTCTAGGTGAAAAACACGATTTCCAGACTCAAAACTCTGCCACTTTCCCTGAGCTGCCTGCTTCTCAAACTGGTGTGCAAGAAGGTGGCGCTGATGCCTCCTTCTCCCAACCTGATGTTGGCCAAACTCAATCATCAACGACATCAGCATCGATGTCCCAGTGTTCCGTTCAGTTGTCCTTACCACAGACCTTCGAAAATACCCCGTTACGCACCCAAGGGTAGCAACTATAACTGCATACATTGCACGATTCATAGCCCTTGAGATGTTGCCGTATCAGTTTGTGGGAACAGAGGCTTTCCGCAACCTTTTAGTGATGTTAGAAACTGAATGTATTAAACTTCTTGGCATGTTATGTCCTGTTGCTTATCCTGTTGCTTATCCTATCATAACCGTGGAGTTCTCTATATAGAGGTATATTGTGAGATTCCCTGAATGGGGGCTAGCTAATTAACTGATTGTGGCCAGGACTATAGGTCCTTTCCCACCAAAGTCCCGACTGAAGACAACAGCCCAACAAGGCGGATAGAAAGCCACCGCCACGGCAGAGAAATCCCACGAGCCAGCGTCTGCGAGCAAAGGGCTCCTCCAACAATCACAAACCGGGGAGCGGACTCCTGTATTGCAAGTTCAGGTAGTCTATCTTCACACAAACAGGTGCAGGAGAAAGGCTTAGACAACCAACCGGGTGTGGGACCAGACTGCACCGGCTGCGGGCACAGACCACCATCACCTTGGTTTACCAGAGACTTGTGTGTGTTACTAATCGTGAGTACAACAGTGCCCTCCGACCGCACATCTCCCTGCACCTCCCAACTCCCCCCAACGGGTCCCAGGACCACCATCCCTACTCACGGAGGGGTTAACATCTTGCTGCGCAACATCTCCCACGGGTGCCCCATAACTGCAGCGGTGGTGTCCACCTTCACCACATGCCGTGGGTGGCGTCACGAACTCAAACACGGCTCTGGCCGTACACCTACGTCCCCAAACCGCCAACCCATTTTAGATCGGAGTGACCGTGGACCCCCGAGTCCGGAGACCCTCGAGCCACCCACTGAAGGTAAGGATCCGAGCAGCTCGGCTGCCGCCGAGCACGGGGCGGCACACCCCGATTTTCTGGCGTCACGAACAGGATACTTACCCATTCACTTACCTAGTGAAGTGCGCCTTGAAGTGAAGTCAGCGGTGATCCGTTGTAAAATTTTCAAGATCCGCCATATTGCCGCCATCTTTTGGCGCGAAGATTCCTGCCAGAGTCTTCTTCCCCGCGAAAAGAGCGTGAAAGCTGAAGCCCTGCCCCCTGGGAACACGGCTGTATAGAAAAGCCGAAAGTCGCAAAACGAAACTTACCGGGCGGAGAGACGAGTGCCGCGAAAAGACCAAGGGGGAGCAGATGGAAGATGTCTGCTCCTGAACCCGATGCTGGCCCCGTGCCGACTGCTGGAGCGGCAGCGCCTGCGGGGGAAGCAGTCAGCGAAGAAGCTGCAGCTCTCGCTCCGGTCGCAGGAGCGGCGGACCCTGAGGTTCTGGTGGTGACTCCCCACGCGACAGCTGGCGGTGACCCGCCTGCCGCAGGAAAGATGTCAGCCCCAGCAGTACGCCCGGCCGCAACGGGCATGGCGCCCGGCCCGGAAGACCCCGTAGACGCCAGCTCAGAGTTGGAGACGACAGATGGCAGCAGCTCAGGGAATGATACGGAGTCCGTCTCAGAGGATGAGGCCCTGCTCGTCATCGGCATCTTCGGAAACATGATGATGGCGCTCTGCAGGTACTGTCGGCAGCTAGGGCACTTTTCAGGCATGTGCCCTGAAAATGTCCGGCCTTAAAGGAGCTGGAACCCACTGCAAGTTTGAGTTAATGTTCCCGTTTTAAAGTTTTAACGTTTTATAAATAAAGCCATGGCTGAGAACTAGCAGGCCACCCAAAATCTTTTGGGCCTTGTAAATAATCCCGGACTACCCTTTCAGGTCCTACAGTCTCCGGAGAGGCAGATTGGAGGATGGGCCTGCGGGATGTTGTAGGCCGAGGTCCCGTCACCATGCAGACCGGTGACAACCCTCCGGGAAAGGGGTCCCCTGGACGTGGGGCCTCTGGGAGACTGCCGGGTGGAGAACTTATTGCCCGGCCCGTATGGGCAACACCCGGACCTGAACCCGTTTCCTGGACTGGGGAAAAGGGGTGCTGACCTGTTTTTAGAGGCAGCATCAGGGCTAGGTTTGCTTGGGTGGGCAAATGAAAGGACCCGGTCCCGTCCCGTTCCCGGTTAATAAAATTGTTTGCAACGTTTAAGTAACATGCCTCCCGCAAGGGAAGAAAACAGAAGTATGCTTGATTGTAAATATTGTTCTTATAATTGTACACATGTTATCTTTTATCTTGTTCAGTTCAGAAAAATAAACGGTGGTGGTTGGACAGCCCACGGACGGTCTGTAGTTAACCAAGGGGGAGTGTGATGCCCTGGACCAGCCAGGTAGTCACAGATAGAGCCCTGCACAACACCAGTCCCCTAACAAGGTGTCAGCAGCCACACTTTAAAACAATAGTCACCTCCCTCAGTGCTTGATGGACAAACCAGAGGGCGGAGCCAGGTGGTTGGACACGCCCACCGAGGAGTTCAGAGAGCCTAAGGCAGGAAACACAGTTCAGTTCAGTTGAGTTGAGTTGAGGAGAGGAGTCTGTTAGTGGAGGTTAAGTAACGTGGAAGCAGGCCTGTGTCAGGTCTGCAACTAACTGACAGGGGCCAGGGTAGGAGCCCGGGCACCTTTGGCTAGGAGGCATACGGAGGCCTCTGCCTGCAGGAGCCGGGAAGACGGCTCGGTGGAACCGTGGTGGACCGGGACAGGGTAGTGGCCCGCCAGTACCGACCCGGAAACCGACTGGAAACCGGAGCACAAAGGAGGGTACTCAGACCCTGAAGCTAGGTCCAGAAGCTACTGGGGGATAGCTAATTAACTGATTGCGGCCAGGACTATAGGTCCTTTCCCACCCAAAGTCCTGACTGAAGACAACAGCCCAATGAGGGGGATAGAAAGCCACCACCATGGCAGAGAGATCCCACGGGCCAGCGTCTGCGGGCAAAGGGCTCCTCCGACAATCACAAGCCGGGGAGCGGACTCCTGTATTGCAAGTTCAGGTAGTCCATCTTCACACAAACAGATGCAGGAGAAAGGCAGAGACCACCAACCGGGTGGGGGACCAGACTACAGCCGGCTGCGGGCACCGACCACCATCACCTTGATTTACCAGAAACTTGTGTGTGTTACTAATCGTGAGTACAACAGTGCCCTCCGGCCGCACATCTCCCTGCACCACCCAACTATCCCCCAACGGGTCCCGGGGCCACCATCCCTACCCAGGGAGGGGTTAACATCTTGCTGCGCAACATCTCCCATGGGTGCTCCGTAACTGCAGCGGTGGTGTCCACCTTCACAATCCATGGGTGGCGTCACGAACTCAAACATGGCTCCGGCCGTACACCTACGTCCCCAAACCGCGAACTCCTTTTAGATTGGAGTGACCGTGGACCCCTGGGTCCGGAGACCCTCGAGCCACCCACTGAAGGTCTGGATGCGAGCTGCTCGGCCGCCGCCGAGCACGGGGTGGCACAGAAGAAGTGTCATGGTTTGGGGAATATTTTCTGCAGCAGGAGTTGGACCTCTTATACAGCTACATAGCAGAGTGAATGCAAGTGTGTATCAGAACCTCCTTCAACATCATGTGATTCCTTTTTTGCATCATCACTCATTCAGCTGGCAATTTTCATGCAGGACAATGCCTCCTGTCACACAACAAAACGGGTAAAGCAGTTCCTAGAAACAGAAAATATTGAAGCAATGAAATGGCCAGCCCAGAGTCCTGATCTAAACCTAATAGAAACATCTGGAAAATCCTTAGTGACAAAGTTATGGCCAAGAAACCCACAAGAGTTAAAGAACTGTGAAAGAGACTTGAAGAAGAGTGGCCAAAAATCACACCAGAGCATTGTGAGAGACTAGTGATGTCCAGTTGCCACAGATGTGCTAAAGTAATTCCAAGAAAAGGCCTGTATACTTTCAAATGATTGGTGACTGTTGTTACCTTTAGAAAATTTAGTTATAATATTTCTCTGTGCTACAGTCATTGCTGTTCTCTAATTATGATCATCATGTTTTGGGAAAAATAAAAGCTTTATGTTGATAAACTTTGAATCTTTTGTAAAACACTGTTCTAGTAGCATAGTGTACCTCTTACAGAAAACCTTCAAATGTACATTACATACATTAAGATGCACTTATTTCCCCCAAATGTTGGGGGAAAGTGGAGGGGGTGTTTTATACAAAGAATGTATGCTACGGGAAATGAGGGCACTGCGGTGGTGCGGGTCATCAGCGGCATGAGCAGGCTGTAGCAGTGCCTACCGTGCCCACGTGCGCCCACTCATTAGCCTCTGTTCATATGCACTGCATCCTCCCGCGCATCATCTCTCAGCGCTGAAGCTGGTGCTAACAGGTGGGCGGGATGATGGACAGGGGATGCGCGCATAATTAAAAGCCGGCTCGCGTGATCATCCCTGGCAACTACAGCCTGGAGTGATCATGTGTGGCTATATTCACTCCCCTCCGCACATCATCATCATCATCATCATCAGTGGGGGGGGCAGTGAATAAGTATACTCACTGGCCACCGATCTCTGTAGCACTGCGATGTCCACCTTTCTGTCCACCCGCTGATGTGCGTGGAGAGCGGTGTGCACAGCGATGATGTCATCGATGTATGCATAGCTCCACACAGGTCAGTGGCGCTGCTGCTGACACAGACAGGAAAACGAGCGATGCTGCGTGGAGCGAGGAAAGGTTAGTATAAACGTTTATTTTTTTGCCACAGTATGCGGGTCATATACCAGGATGTGGGCATATACCTGGATGGGGGCATATACGGTACCTGGATGTAGGCACATACCAGGATGTTGGACATATATACAAGGATGGGGATCATATACAAGGTAGGAGGATCATTACCAGGATGGGGTACCTTAGTAGAGAATTTGGGGTCATTACATCCATAACAGTGTCAGCAGCAGATCCTCGCCCCATAACAGTGTGTTATGACCACATGTTTTGCTTCAAATTTTATTTTCCTATTTTCCTCCTCTAAAACCAGGGTGCGTCTTATAGTCCGGTGCCTCTTATAGTCCGAAAAATGCTATAATTTCGGAAAAAGCAAGTGATCATACATTGTTCTCTAATTTTGATCTCCAGTGTATATTAGTAGATTATATGCTCATTTGGTCTGCTCTAAATGTGCAGTTTAAGGGAATCAACAATAAAAAAGCCTCTTCTGGGCACAGTTATAACAGCAAATAAACAGTTCATTCAGCAGGCATGTATATGTCAGTGTGGCTCACCTGAACAGTTTATAGTCCATTTTCTCAGAGCAAATTTTCCACAGATAAAGGTTACGCTCCAACTAGTCTCTGTGTCCCCTCCAGCCTGAATTCCTGTAGCTTCCAGCACCAACAAAAGCGTTCCACTCCATGCACAACGCACATTAAGCAGCCTGGCTTCCTCATCAGTTCTCATACACTGCACTCAGGTGAACAAACCTTAGTCAAAGCTAACTAGGTGCATGTAATCAAGACCTTCAGCATTAGGATTTAACACAAACCTACCTGCCTTTGCTACAGCTCCCAACTTTGCAGTAGCTGTTTGGAGAAGGTAGTGTTTTTTTTTTGTTGTAGAACAAGAAAAAGCCCATGAGTGTCAGGATTGTCACTATGTGCCTTGTGACTAGGGACAGGCTCAGGGATTGCTTTTCTTTACCATCTGAGACCATGCACATTAAACATATTTTTTCCTTTGGTCACATGAGGGGGTTAACTCCTTTTTCAGGTGTAGCAACAGACCTGCTCAGCTGTCAATGGTTGACCACTTCTGGCCTGTATATAAGTCCTCTGGTTTCTGCAGAGGGTGCTGGTTATTAAGTTGAGTCTGGTGCCAGGCCTGGAGCTCTGAAGAGGTGCTTTCTTCTGCTGCTCTCTGTTGCATTGGTGTGTGTGAAAGTAGCTTGTTTTGTTATTTTCTCCTTTCTGTATTTCCACTCACTGTACACCTTTTGTTGTTTCCTATTGTTGGTAATAGGTGTGAGTGAGTTTTGTTTCTACCCCTGTCTGTTAGTATCATCAGCGGAGTTTTCAACTTCTCTACTTGCCCTTCCCCCCGAGTGGTAGGTTGTTGAGGGGGTCCTCTCCATCAGTGACAAGGACAAGAGATAGGGAGATGTTGGGGGCCCAGACCTCGCTACCTTTTAGCGTACCTCTGGGTTGAGGGAAAGCCTAGGGTATGCTTAGGCTGAGGGTCAGTATAGGCCCAGGGGCTCCCTTTCAGTCACTCCCCTATTCCTAGTAATAAGGCAAGTGTGTATCTAGGGGGATCCGACTCTCTGCCCTCAGGCCATTTTATCGCAGGAACAGTGCTTTCAGTATTGCAACCAAGCACCTTCCTAACCCAATTAACCTGCAGATTAGCCCTGTTTCCCTTATCCATACTGACAAGCGGCCCTTAACAGATGTAATAACATAAAATATTATTTTATTATTATGTTAGCTTATTTGGGAGGGAATGAGTCTTGATTTTTTTATCTTATTAGATAGGCAGATAGACAATAGATAGATACAGTTGAAATCAGAATTTTACATACATTATCTAAAAAGACACATATGCATGTTTTTTTCACTATCTGACATGATCTCAGATTAAACCTTTCCCGTTTTAGGTCAATTAGGATTACCAAACTTATTGACATTTGTCAGCTGCCAGAATAATGAGAGAGAGAGAATGTTTTAAAGCATTTTTATTACTTTCTGCAAAGTCAAAAGTTTATATACACTAAAGGGTACTTTACACACAACGATATCGCTAACAATATATCGTCGGGGTCACGTCGTTAGTGACGCACATCCGGCGCCGTTAGCGATATTGTTGTGTGTGACACCAAGGAGCAACATCAACAATCGCAAAAACGTCAAAAATCGTTTATCGTTGACACGTCGCTCCTTTTCATAATATCGGTGGTGCATGCCGCTGGTTGTTCGTCGTTCCTGCGGCGTCACACATCGCTATGTGTGACACCGCAGGAGCGACGAACATCTCCTTACCTGCGTCCACCGGCAATGAAGAAGTAAGGAGGTGGGCGGCATGTTCCGGCCGCTCATCTCTGCCCCTCCTCTGCTATTGGGCGGCCGCTTAGTGACGCCGCTGTGACGCCGAGCGAACCACCCCCTTAAAAAGGAGGCGGTTCGCCGGTTACAGCGACGACGCTAGGCAGGTAAGTACGTGTGACGGGTGTTAGCGATGTTGTGCGCCACGGGCAGCGATTTGCCCATGACGCACAACCGATGGGGGCGGGTACGCTCGCTAGCGATATCGCAGCGTGTAAAGTGCCCTTTAGAATAGTATGCCTTTAAATAACATGATCAGTGATTGTTTTGTCTTGCTGGTCTACTAGGCATTGCTCCCACCTGGCCAGAATCCTACTGCACACTGATGAGGGGCAATACCCCAAAACAACTGTCTGTGGATGGATACCTGGCCTTGGTATTTGCCTTGTCATATTTTTAAACTCGTCAAGAGCTGAATATTGACTAAAAGGTCACTTAATATGGTGGTTATGGTGGTCTCCTAAAAAGAGCTACTCCTTTCCGGAGGGATATCTGGCTATTTTCTGTGTCGAGACTCCTAATACACCATGTGCAGAATTATTAGGCAAATAAGTATTTTGATCACATGATAATTTTTATACATGTTGTCCTACTCCAAGCTGTATAGGCTTGAGAGCCAACTACCAAATAAGTAAATCGGGTGATGTGCATCTCTGTAATGAGGAGGGGTGTGGTTTAATGACATCAACACTCTATATAAGGTGTTCCTAATTATTAGGCAACTTCCTTTCCTTTGGCAAAATGGGTCAGAAGAGAGATTTGACGGGCTCTGAAAAGTCCAAAATTGTGAGATGTCTTGCAGAGAGATGCAGCAGTGTTGAAATTGCCAAACTTTTGAAGCGTGATCACCGAACAATCAAGCGTTTCATGGCAAATAGCGCACAGGGTCACAAGAAGCATGTTGGGCAAAAAAGGTGCAAAATAACTGCCCATGAATTGAGGAAAATCAAGTGTGAAGCTGCCAAGATGCCATTTGCCACCAGTTTGGCCATATTTCAGAGCTGCAACGTTACTGGAGTATCAAAAAGCACAAGGTGTGCCATACTCAGGGACATGGCCAAGATAAGGAAGGCTGAAAAACGACCACCTTTGAACAAGAAACAAGATAAAACGTCAAGGCTGGGCCAAGAAATATCTTAAAACTGATTTTTTAAAGGTTTTATGGACTGATGAAATGAGAGTGACTCTTGATGGGCCAGATGGATGGGCCAGAGGCTGGATCAGTAAAGGGCAGAGAGCTCCACTCCGACTCAGATGCCAGCAAGGTGGAGGTGGGGTACTGGTATGGGCTGGTATCTTCAAAGATGAACTTGTGGGACCTTTTGAGTGAAGCTCAACTCCCAGACCTACTGCCAGTTTTTGAAAGACTTCTTCAAGCAGTGGTACAGGAAGAAGTCGGTATCATTCTAGAAAAACAGGATTTTCATGCAGAACAATACTCCATCACATGCATCCAACTACTCCACAGCGTGGCTGACCAGTAAAGGTCTAAAAGATGAAAAATAATGACATGGCCCCCTTGTTCACCTGATCTGAACCCCATAGAGAACCGGTAGTCCCTCATAAAATGTGAGATCTACAGGGAAGGAAAACAGTACACCCCTCGGAACAGTGTCTGGGAGGCTGTGGTGGCTGCTACACGCAATGTTGATTGTAAACAGATCAAGCAACTGACAAAGTGGCTATATTGGTCACTAATTTTTTGGGGTTTTGTTTTTGCATGTCAGAAATGTTTATTTCTAAATTGTGTGCAGTTATATTGGTGTACCTGGTCAAAATAAACAAGTGATATGGTAATATATTTGGTTTTTATTAAGTTGCCTAATAATTCTGCACAGTAATAGTTACCTGCACAAACAGATATGCTCCCAAGATAGCCAAATCTAAAAAAAACCACTCCAACCTCCAAAAATATTAAGCTTTGATATTTATGAGTCTTTTGGGTTGATTGAGACCATAGTTGTTGATCAATAATAAAAAAAAATCCTCTAAAATATAACTTGCCTAATAATTCTGCACACGGTGTATATATAGCACATTGTATCTAGAAGACTTGCATGTTGGCCTAGAAGCTTCAACTTCTTCTCTGATTCTGGTTTGTCTGGACTGATATGCAAAATTCAAATAAATAATTATGTTATCAAGTAATAAATGGTTGAACTGGCCTATTATCACTTTACATGACTTAACATTATAGGACTTTTGTACTTTTCTTTTACAATTATTTACATTTTGATAAAGGGTCACAGGGAAATGCAAACACCCAATTCTCTAGTCTAGGACAATACCATTGTTGGTGGATACTGCTAGTTGCATAAGGGTACCATCACACTTTAGCGACGCAGCAGCGATCCCACCAGCGATCTGACCTGGTCAGCATCGCTGCTGCGTCGCTACATGGTCGCTGGTGAGCTGTCAAACAGGCAGATCTCACCAGCGACCAGTGACCAGCCCCCAGCGACGTGCAAGCGACGCTGCGCTTGCACGGAGCCGGCGTCTGGAAGCTGCGGACACTGGTAACTAAGGTAAACATCGGGTATGGTTACCCGATGTTTACCTTAGTTACCAGCGCACACCGCTTAGCTTAGCGTGTGCAGGGAGCAGGAGCCGGCACTGGCAGCATGAGAGCTGCGGAGGCTGGTAACGAAGGTAAATATCGGGTAACCACCTTGGTTACCCGATGTTTACCTTGGTTACAGCTTACCGCAGGCTGTCAGACGCCGGCTCCTGCTCTCTGCACATTCAGGATTGTTGCTCTCTCGCTGTCACACACAGCGATGTGTGCTTATCAGCGGGAGAGCAACAATAAAAAAACGAACCAGGGCTGTGTGTAACGAGCAGCGATCTCACAGCAGGGGCCAGATCGCTGCTCAGTGTCACACACAGCGAGATCGCTAATGAGGTCACAAAAAACGTGACTCAGCAGCGATCTCAGTAGCGATCTCGCTGTGTGTGAAGTACCCCTAACTCGAGTAGTATAAGCCAGAGGACAAAATTTGGACCTGGTCCCCTAACCATATACTGTATTTCTCTGAAAATATGGCACGGTCTTATTTATTTTTTTGATCCGAGCTTAATTGCACCCAATGTCTTATTTTTTTCCATGAACAACAATCCACATCTATTCTTGAACAAAGAAAATCAATATACTGTATATTCAAATATAACAATATTCAATAGACATAAACAATATAATCTGGCTAGGAGCATGTTGTCAAAATGGCTGCATGGTCCACATCTATAATTATGGACAATAATTAGTATTATTATTATTTATTATTATAGCGCCATCTATTCCATGGCGCTTTACATGTGAAAGGGGTATAAATAATAGGGACAAGTACAATAATCATAAACAATACAAGGCACAGACTGGTACAGGAGGATAGAGGTCCCTGGGCATACAAGAATTTGCCAATTTTCACAGTCTACAAGGGATAGGTGAGAGTAGAGCTGGTTGTGCGGCGTTATATCAGACTGAGGGTTACGGCAGATTGTAGGTTTGTCGGAAGAGGTGGGTCTTCAGGTTCCTTTTGAAGCTTATCAAGGTAGGCGAGAGTCTGATATGTTGTGGCAGAGCATTCCAGAGTATGGCGCAGGCACGGGAGAAATCTTGGATGCAGTGGTAGGAAGTGGAGATGAGAAGGGACTAGAGAAAGAGATCTTGTGAGGATCGAAGGTTACGTGCAGGAATCACAGCAGGAAAAAAAAAGTAACAGCATTAACATGTGTCACATTGAGCTGTGAATGCAGGCAAAAGTTGAAATGGAGGAATGAATTTCACCAAAATATATGATTTTGCTTCCAATTGACTAAATATAAATGCATTTATGTTTCTGCCTCAAATACCCACCAAGAATTCCCATGAAAATGTTAAAATAGATGTAAAAATAACCCGCCAAGTTAAATTGATTGTAAGGAAATGTTCTGCATTTTTTCTGTGAATGTTTGGTGCAGTAATGGCTTCAAAGTCCTCTCCGATATGCACCTGGATTCCACCTGAAAAAGTGCAAAAAGAGCTCCACAAAGGATGAACATGCAATGTCAGAACGGCTTGATGTTCTTATGTTCCACCTTTTTTTTAGCTTCTTTTAACCATCTCAGGCTTCCAATGTAGTGAAAAAGTAACTGGTCCATTCATCTGGCAGGCTCCTTTTGGAAGTCACTCTCTACATATAAATTGCATCTCCAAATATAGCAAGTGTGAACTGGTGCTACCTGCTAAAACTACAGCACAAACAAAGGGATACAGCAGCACTCAGTAAGTGCCAAGACATATGCAAATATAGACTATATGACATTTACACTGCATTAATGCTCTATAGAAAATACTTAGAAAAATTAAGATTCTTCGCGCAAAAATTGCCCAATTCTTGTGTGCCCATCAACCGCGGCAAGGAAACCTTTCTTTACTGTGATCCTATACTAATGTGATGCCTCTTCTGGACAACAAGTCTACAATATATGGGCAGTTAGGATCTAGCACTAAATAAAAACCACATTATGGCTAATGGGCGGAGAACACAGAATAGGAGGCTTTCTACACCTTCACTATTTAATGTAGAAATAACAAAACTGCATCTCTAAATATAACACGTATGAACAGGTGTTATCTGCTAAAACGGTGCTATCTGCTAAAACTACAGGTAAAATAAACAAAAAGATACAGTAGCACTTAGTAAGCACCAAGAATTATGCAAACAGAGGATATAAGACATTTACACTGCATTAATGCTATATTATTATTATTATTTATTATTATAGCACCATCAATTCCATGGCACTTTACATGTGAAAGGGGTATACATAATAGGGACAAGTACAATAATCATAAACAATACAAGGCACAGACTGGTACAGGAGGATAGAGGTCCCTGCCCGTGAGGGCTCAGTCTGCAAGGGATAGGTGTGGATATATGGAATATATGGAATATACTTAGAAAAATTAAGGTTCTTTGCGCAAAAATTAGCAAATTCTTGTATGTCCATCAACTGCAGCAAAGTGACCTGGTTAGTACTTGTTCACACTTGCTATATTTGGAGATGCTGTTTTTTGCAGTATATAGTTGAGGTGCAGACAGCCTCCTATTCTGACTGTGTTCTCCGCCCATCAGCCACAGAGGTTTTTAGTTAGTGCTAGATCCTATTTGCCCATATATTGTAGACTTGTAGTTCATGAGAGCTTCAAGAGGAACCTGAACTTCCAACAAGCCTGGCTACAACCTACAATAACCCTAAGTCCAGTACACCATTGCACAACCAGCTGTGTCCTCACTTATTGTACCATCACCCATTCCCTGTAGACTGTGAGCCCTTGCGGGCAGGGTCCTCTCTCCTCCTTTACCAGTTTGTTTTGTATTGTTATTGATTGTTATACATATACCCTCTTTCACTTGTAAAGCGCCATGGAATAAATGGCGCTATAATAATAATAAATAATAATAATAATGAGAGACCTGAAAGGTCACCTTGCCACGGTTGATGAGCATAGAAGAATTGGACATTTGTTTTATTCAAACAACCTTCATTTTTCTAAGTATATTCTATAGAGCCTTAATGCAGTGTAAATTTCATATATTCTATGTCTGCATATGTCTGGGAGCCTACTGAGTGCTGCTATATTACTTTGTGTTTTGTCTACCTGACATATAGTAAAAAACACAAACAAAAAAACGTAGCTGTCAATGATGAACAAGTTTCGAAATACTCTGATTCGTGATACTCGTAACGAGTACTGTCTAATACTCGTGTATTCATTCCAAATAGTGTGTGTAATGCAAGTCAATGGGGAATACTAGCAAAGTAACGAGTAACCCAAATTTCGCAATATTTGCTACTCGCACGAATAGTGCGGCATTCGAGATACTCATTACTTTGCCAGTATTCCCCGTTGACTTGCATTGCACACACTATTCGGAATGCGTAAGCAAGACAGTTCTCGTTATAAGTAAAGCGAACACAAGTGTTTTGAAACTTGCTCATCATTAGTAGGCGTCACAGCTACCGTAAAACACTGAAGAGGATTCTTCAGACAAAACTGTGCCAGTGTTTTTCTGAAGAGTCTTCCTGCAGTGGCTACTTTCACACTTGCGTTGAACGGCATCCGTTGCATTGCGTTGTGTGACGGATGCAACGGATGAGTTGCATATAGTGGCACAACGGGTGCAACGGATCGTACAAAACAACGCAATCCATTAGTTTTTTTTTCTTAACTTCACAGATCTGGGCATGCGCAGTTGTGTAAAGATGGTTGCGTTAACACCATAGGCGTCCATTATAAAAACAACAAATGCCGACGGAATCCTGCAGGTTGCGTTTTTTTTACACTCCACCAAGCGCAGAAAAACGCAACATGCAGCGTTCCATCCGCCAGGCGGATGCAACACAGCGTCGGCTGACGGATGCAACGCAAGGCCATTCGTTGCTATCCGTAGCTAATAGAAGGCTATGAGGAATAAAACGGTTTCCTGCAACGGTTACCGTAATTCCTCAAGGCGGCGGATAGCAACGGATGCCTTTCAACGCAAGTGTGAAAAAAGCCTTAGCAGGTATGGCACCATCCGCAAGGCTGTGTGACGTAAAGGCTGCTTTCACACTGCGTTCCCCTCCCCGTTCAGTGATCCTGTTGGTGCTTTAGTCCGAACTTCGCGAAAAATGGGTTTCAGACATATGCGCTGATACCCAGTCGCAATCTACTACGTCTAGGTGTCCACCTGCAATACGTTTATACCCCCAAAAATGGTGCACAACAGAGTACATGGTCACTCCGTCTCCACCATTATAGTCGATGACCCAATTGGTGCAAATATCTGAATCTAGTTATGTGGGTGGAAGCCCCGATGGGACCACTGAACGGGGAGAACGCAGTGTGACGGCGCCCTAAGGCTGCTTTCACACATCAGTTTTTTGCCATCAGGCACGATCCGGCGAAAAAAACGGATCAGTCGCATCAGTTTTTTACATCCGTTTCTTCCGTTTTTTTGACGGATCCGTTTTGATACGGAGCATGCTCAGTTTAAAAAAACGGATACCTGCGCCGGATCCGGCGTCCATAGGCTTCCATTATAAAAAACACCATTCGGCGTCGGATCCGTTTTTTCGACGGAGACAAGGAAAGTTCACTTCACTCCGGCCGCCGGACAAGCAAATTTTGCTGGATCCGGCGACAGCCGAATGGAACGCAAGGCTTTTCGGCGCTAACAGAAGTCTATGGGGGGGAAAAACGCATACAGCGTCATGTTTCTGCCGGATTGCGCCTGATGGCCAAAAACTGATGTGTGAAAGCGGCCTAAGAAAACTCAGTGTCAACATACCCTAAAAATCGTGTTTAGTTTTACTAAACCCACAATACTATACATGAGCAATGGACCCGGCTCCCTGTGTATGTACACGGCCACAGCTGCTGCAGCGCCGCATGGCTGCCGGGACGGTGTGATTCTACCACATACACAGAGCGTACACTGCTCCAGCCCTCAGGGAAGTGGAGGCTGCACTCAGGACGGGGCAGTGGGAGGTGAGGACGGGCGCGTGCATCCTCCTCTCAGGTCTCCTTCCTTTGTTAGCTCTGGATACCGCAGGAGACGGCCGGTTCCCTCGGTCATGGAGGGTCACGGGGTCCCACGGACGGCGAGGAATGCCAGTGACCTCGTGAACTCGTCCCCTCAGGGCTGTGATAACGGGGCGCTGACGGATCGCTTCGGGGTGCTCATCCAGGGGGTGCTGGCTGTGGTGGCGTTCAGCACTCTCATGTGTAAGTGTATACTCTGTGTGTGACGTCATGTGTATACTCCATGGACTCTGCGTGTTTTCAGCATGGGGGGCTGTCGCCATATACAGGGGTATATGCGGACTACTGGTACCAGCATGCCCTTATCAGCCTGGTTGTATTGAGACTTGCAGTTCCATACATGGTTACTTTATCTCTGTTGCAGCTGAACTCTATTAACCCCTCCAGGACTGGGTCTATTTATTGTGTGGCCTCATCTGATGCTTTTTCAGGGCTGGGGCCATATGTTGCCTTGTTTTTTGTTGGGTGAGTTACTTTGGAGCAATATTAGGGAACAAATAATTTATTGAACAACTTTTATTAACTTTTTCTTTGGGGAATAGAAAACCACAGCAGCTCCCCAGATGTGAAGCGCTGGTCGCTGCCTCGGTTAGTCTTGCTCCCCTCGCTGCGGTCCATCATTGCAGTACTATAGTATATCTGTGTATAGTATATCTAGGTCGCTTTGCCTTTTTTTTTGCATGTTTTCCATTCACCATGAGGTTAATTTTATTACATGGACCATCTTTATTCTGGTGTTACCTTTTTGTGTATTTTCGTATTTTTTTTATTTTACACTTTGACTAAATAATCCAACTTTCTATTGAACAATTTTATTAAAGTGAACATTCTTTTTAAGCCTCATTCAGACGTCCGTGTTTTGCGTAAGTGTTTTCTGTTGTTCATGGCTAGTACCTATAGTGAGTGGGCTCATTCACTTGTTTGTGATTATCCGCAGAGTGGTCCACACAAAATCGGGAAGACATGTCTGATGTCTGATGTTTGATCCCAGTGTCAGATCAGAATCCGCAATGTATGTCTAGCCTGCTATGGGTCTGTGCAAAAAAATCGGATCTCACTGGGTTGGCATATGAGTGCTGTCCGATTAGTCAGGAAAACCTTTTTTTTCCCAGGAGAACTGATGAGATTCTTGGACCAAACTCTGATAAAACTTGGATGAAACTGACTAAAATCGATGAAACTTGGTCAGTTTTTTTCGTACATAAAAAAATAACCTGTTCTCAGCATGAGGTCTCATTATTACACATTAATTTCTGCGTTACTACCACTCAGTACTTCATAGTGCGACCACTGTTCTGTGGCTGTTTAAGGGTATGTGTCCACGTTGCTTTTTACCTGCTTTTTTGCTGGTTTTTCAACTGCAACATTTAAAGAATGGCCGGAGCACTGACCCCCCTAACCCCGGGCATGTGTGGAGGCCAGCATGACACTGATTGGAGTGGAGGTCATGGTGTCACGGGTAGGGGAGGGGGAGTAAGTCAGGGTACAGTTAAAAGGTGAAGCTGGGGGAGGAGCGGCACTTTTCCCGCTCTGGGACACCAGTGAGAGTCCCCATCCCCGTCTGTGGATTAGCTCCTGGAGCATGAGAGCTGCTGCCGGCTAACATCCCCCTAGGTGGCTGCAGAACACTGTAGCGGGGATCACCGGTGGAAGTCCGGAGAGGGCAGGGACTGCATCCCTACAACAGCGGCGCCCCCGGAGGTCTGGACCGCCAGAGAGGCTGTTGCCTGACCTGACTCCCAGGGCCCAGCGTCGCCACAGAAGCCCCTCCGGGGACCCTCCAGGCCGGACGCCGTGAGCTGAGAGGTTCAGCAGGCCCCGGCCTTTGAGGAATTCTAACGGGCGGCTGGGCCCAGAGGCGGTTAGCAGGCCTGCGCTGGAGTTGGGGGGCGGGGCCTGCTACTGCCTTGTCTGCGTGTGACGTCAGCGGTGCGGCGGGGCGCTCTGGTGATGTACCGGCCGAGCGCCCTGAGCCCCTCCTCCCTACAGCGATAGTATCCCGGATGGATCCCTGTGCGGTGGGCGGAGCCAGGCGGCTGCGGTCGGAAATACATCGGGCCTGGCATTCAGGGCCTGCGGCTACAGAGGCCCTGTCTGGGAGAGGGGCCACATGGAGCGGAGCAGGGGGGGTCGTGCTTGGAGAGCCCTGAGGATAATACGCAGCTCCCCCTGTTGGTCGGCGCTACTGATCGTCAGGTCCAGGATATGCGGCCGGTGGGGCCTCGGGCCGCGCGGCTGCAAAAGCAATGGAGCAGAGTCAGATGGGAGGAGCCAAGTCATGCTAGATCGGCTGGAGGGACGTCAGGATGCAGGTGGTGCGGCTGGCGGGGTTTCTACCTTTGTGCAGCCTGGTGAGTATGATTCAATGTCTTGTTTGTCTTCACATGCTGGTCAGGTACACAGTAAGGGGGGTGACAGGTCAGCTGGGGTTAGGATTGGGGGTGCCAGGGGGTGTTAGGGGGAATGCTTTAAGTGGGGAGTTGTCAGAATTTAAGTTGCGTTCGCCGGTTGCGGGCACGGATTGGGGGCCAGGGAAACCCCGGCGCCAGTGGTGGCTTGGGTTAATTCGTCCGTCATTGCGGCTAGTGAGTCCACAGTTGGGAGTATCTCTTCCCCAGTATTAGTGGCAGTTCAAACAGAAAAGAGTAAGGAGGTGGCAAAAATTTATTTTGACAAAGGGGGAAAGACGATAGCAAGAAGGTAGATGTGGAGAAGTGGCGATGGCACTTGAGTCCTCGGACGTATGCTAATTGGTTGCAGGCGTTGCAGTTTGGGCAAGAGTAATTGGCGAAAAGGCGCCAGAGAATTGTTTTTTCATTTGTTTTGCTATACGGGCTAGATTGGTGAGGCCTATAGGATTTATGGGGGGTAGACCTGGTTCTGTTATGACGAGCAGTGTCATCATAGGATGGCTACCATCCATCCATAAGATGGGTTCAGAAGGATATAGGTTTGTGGTTGCGGGTGATGGCGGCAGCCAGATATGGGCAGTCATTTCAGGGCGGGGCCGGGTTCCCCGGCCGGTCAGGAAGCTGGGGTGCCAGTGGTCAGTACGGACAGACAGGGTCTTAGAAGTCAGGTTCGTGTTGGGAAGTTAATGAGGGGGAATGCAAGTTCGGTGCCACTTGCCGTTGTTTGGACACCTCTGCACCCATTGTAACGGAGCATCCCATGGGGTGTCCAAGAGTCAGACGCCGGTGAGCTTAGTTGCGATGCTTCCGTACCTAAATAGGGATCCTGATAGGGACAAAGGTGAAGTTTGAGGTTGGGTTTCGGGGAGGGTTTCAGGATTCCTTCCCCCTGTTTTTGAAGTTCCAGGGACAACCAGGGATCTCCCTCGGTGTATCAACATGTGGCGGTGGTAGGTGGAAAGTTAGGAAAGGAGGTGGCGTTGGGGAGAATGGGGGGCATAGTTAGTCACCCTCCTATCTTTTTCTAATTTTGTGGTTTCACCATTCGGGGTGGGGCCCAAGGAGGAGCCAGGTAAAGTTCGGCTAATCCACCATTTGTCTCATCCCAGGGGTAGGTTAGCGAATGATGGTATACTGGCTGAGCTTCGTTAGGTGGTGTATACGTCATTTGATGAGGTTACAAAGTAGGTAAAAAGTTGTGGGAGGGGTGTGTTGATGGCAATAGACAGATATTGAGGCAGCTTTCCGGCTCTTACCAGTTCATCCAAAATGTGTTCGGTTATTGGGTTGTTTTTGGAAGGGAGATTATTTTGGAGACCCCTGCTTGCCAATGAGTTGTGCAGTATCGCGCACATTTGTTGAAACCTTTAGTTCTTTTTTAGAATGGGTGGGGCGTGATGTTTCTGGTTTGGCATCACTGGTACCTTAACGGGATGAATTTTTGATGTGTGGGATTGTCTGTTTCGGCACAGGCACCAGCATTCTAGCAGCAATGGAATGGATAAGGAGAGGCTTTGGGGGTGCCTTTGGCACCTGGGGAAAAAACTGTTGGGCCAAATACCTGTATTTGTTTTCTGGCCATTGTAATTGACTCAGTGATTTGGGAGGTTCGGCTTCCTGACGACAGGTTGCCACGCTTAAGGTTGAGGTAGCAAGGGCATGCCGGGTTAGGAAATTACAATTAAAGGAGGTTCAATCACCATTGGGGAAAACTTAATTTTGCATGTCAGGTAATGTCAATGGGCCGAGTTTTCACGTCGGCTAGCTTGCGCTACAGCTGGAGTGCTTGCTCTTCACCCATACATACGTTTGTCGGCGGAACATAGAGCGGACTTGTTGGTTTGGGGAGAGTTTTTGGGGAGCAGGGCAATGGTCGTACGTTGCTTAAGGATGAGGTAGTGGATAATTTCAAATTGGAATTGTTTACAAATGCTGCGGGTGACTCAGGTTGCAGGGCCTTTTTTCAGGGTCAGTGATGTGCGGATTGGTGACCAGAAAGTGGGATGGCAGAGGGGTTGACAAGGAATGTGTCGCTGTTAAAAAAATTCCAATGATGGTCGCACTTCATTTGGGGAGGGACCAGTTGTCGAATAAGTAGATCCGGTTCAACTGTGACAATATGGGGGTGGTGCTGGCGATTAATAACGGCTCGGCATATTCTCCCACAAGTTGTTCTGGTGTGGCGGCAGCTGGTCTTTGTTTGGAAATTAATACGTGTCACAGCAGCTCAGGTAACAGGTATAGAGAACCTAATATCGGATTTCCTCTCTTGTTTTCAGTGAGATCGTTTCCGGGATTTTGCGGTAGAGGCGAACGGCAGCAGCTTGTAGTCCCCTGCGCAGCTTTGGAGCGTGGTCTTCAAGCAGCAAGACCACTGATTCGGGCTGTTTGGCTGGTACCACGTGGGTGGCGTATCAGGCCACATGGGTTCTCTGGGAGTAGTGGTTGGGTGGTTGCATGCTGACTGCGGATTCCCAGTTAGGACTGTTCCTGGGAAAATTGGGGGAAGTGGCGATAACAGGTTGGTCTTCCACGCAGTTGAGTCATTTGATTGCAGGTTTGGCATTCGATTTCTGGTTGCGAGGTGTACAGGATTTGCTAATTTTTTGGGAAGTTCAGGCATTGAAGGGTTCGCATAGGGGCCGTAGGCCGCGTGATGGTAGACGGCCTGTGTTATTTAGCTTATTGGAATGTTTGGGTAGGGAATTGCGAGTAGTTTGTGCATCTGCATTGAGGTATCAGTGTTGCGGTTGGCTTTTCGTTGGCGGTTTTTCGGGGCTTTGCGTATTGGCGAATTGGTATTTCCCAGTATGACGTGCCCCGGGGGCTTGGGTAATAGTGACGTCCTAATTTTGGAGCATGGGGATCGAATTTTGGATCCAGAAATCAAAAACGGATCAAGTCGGGGCAGGCAGGCGGGTTCGTTTAGGAAAGGTTACGGCATCAGGTATGTGCCATTGGCAGTGCGTTTTGAGCTTTGCAAAGGTCCACCCGAGTCAGGATGGCCCATTGTTATGTCTCGAGGACGGGTCTTTTTGTCCAGATATTAGTTCATTAGTGTTTTTTGGGGCATGTTTGAGATCATTGGGGCTGGTTTCGGCGATGTTTGCGTTGCATTCTTTTCGTATTGGGGCGGGGATGGAAACCTCTGGGTGTGGTCTCCCTGCCGAGACAGTTAAACAGATTGGTCGATTGAAGTCTCAGCGTTGTAAATCGTGGGTTCGCAATGGTTTTTCATGGGCAATTGATCGGAAGACTGGTTCTGATAGAGGGGGCGAGGGGGGGGGGTGTCATTCTTTTTGTTTGTATTGGAGCTACTTGGTATTTTTGTTAGTGCTTTGTTTTCCAGACCCCCCCCCCCCTTTTCTTGCCTGGTCTGGATCCTGGGCCATGCTAATGTGTACTGGGGAGCACAGAGAGCAGATACGAGAAGGAACAGGAGACAGCTAGTTTTGTCAGAGGGATAGGGCTCTTGTCGGATGGCTTGGGATCAGGGGTATGGGGTGGAATACGGTGTGGTAAGGGGTGCATAACTATGCCCATTTGGGCAGGCCCCCTGACATTTTGGTTTTATGCGTCGAGGAACTTATTTGGGTGAGCGGCTTTTTCGCATTTTGATAAAGATATTAAACATGACTTGTTGCGGTTATGGGTGTCTTTTCCAGGCGTGACAATAGTGTGGTGGGACATGGTTCCAAGAAGGGTTTGGGCGGAAAGCATGGTCTGTGGAGAAGCTGAATAAGGCGCGGGTGAAGGTTAATAGGGTTATCTCAAAAATTTGTGGGCTGCAACGTGGGAGTTGCAGCTCGGCATTTTGAGCTGGAGCGTGAGGATGACGGATTTTGGTATGCGGATGGGGTGCATTTGAATGCAGTAGGGATTGATTGTGGGCCCTTGGATTGCAGGGAGGTATTGAGCGAGCTTTGCTATTGCGGGGGGTCTCAGGCACTTGAAGGTTATCAAGGTGCCCTCGTTGTGGCAGGTTTATTGGTGGGTCCTTGAAGTTGGTTCTAAATTGGTTCGGGGAACCCATCCGGGTATGGATCCCCTCATTGGCAGAATGGTTGGTCACCTGGTGATTTTTGGGGGATCCCGACGGGGTATGTCGGGGCCCCCGTGGGTGTTTTTGGTGGTTAATGAAGGAATAACCCTTACACTTTGGTGCTCCTGAGCCAGTGTGGGTAACGGCTGGGAGCAATTTGGTTATATGGCTTGGTTATGTGAATCACCAGGGTTTTAGCTTTAAGGACCTTACCACAATGCAAATTTTTACATGTTATGTATTTGTTTAATAAATGGCTGCTATGGCCAAAATTATCCAAAAGTTAAATTGGTGTCTGAGTGGTTATTAGCGAATAAGGGGGAATTGAGAAAGGGGTGTGTGTGCTTAATTTTGGCCGGAATCTACAATTCCAGGGTCATGCCTAAATGGATGTGTTCTGCTTTTCAAGCAAAGTCTATGGGAATTTGGGTTTCTTGTCCGCACTATGCTGTTCAAACTGCAGCCTTTTTGTTGCAGAACTTTGAGCAAAATCTCTGCTTTGCAGTTCTAAACGCAAATGGCAAAAACAATTGACATGTCAATTGTTTTTGCCATTTGAGCTTTACACTGCAAAGCAGAGTTTTTGCCCAAATTTCTGCCACAAAAGGCTGCAGTTTGAAAAGCATAGTGCGGACAAGAAACCCAAATTCCCATAGACTTTGCTTGAAAAGCAGAACACATCCATTTTGGCATTAAACGCTGCAGGTAAAAAGCAACGTGGACGCATAGCCTTATACGCTCAACCCTTCCCTCATTCTAACTGCGTACATGTCTGGTATCTATTGGGTAATTGGCTGGGATCTGAGGCAACTTAAAAGGGTTGTCCACTACGTTTACATTGATGGCCCATTCTAAAGCGGGCTTTACACGCTGCGACATCGCTAGCGATAGCACCCGCGTTGGTGGCGCGTCACGGGGTGATCGCTGCCGTCGCGAACAATATCGCTACGGCAGCGTCACATGCAATTACCTATTCACTGACGTCGCTGTGGCCGCCGAACAATCTCTCCTTTAAGGGGGAGGTTCGTTCGGCGTCACTAAGCGGCCGCCCAATAGAAGCGAAGGGGCGGAGATGAGCGGAACATCCCGCCCACCTCCTTCCTTCCTCATTGCCGGCGGCCGCAGGTACGATGTTGTTCCTCATTCTTGCGGTGTCACACATAGCGATGTCTGCTGCCGCAGGAATGACAAACAACCTGCGTTCCAAACAGGGAACGATTTTTAAAAATGAACGACGTGTACACGACAAACGATTTGACACCTTTTTGCGATCATTACTGATCGCAAAAAGGTGTCACACACAACAACATTGCTAACGAGGCCGGATGTGCGTCACCAACCCCGTGACCCCGACGATATCTCGTTAGCGATATCGTTGTGTGTAAATGGGCCTTTAGGGTAGGTCATTAATCTCTAATCTGCTGAGGTCCAATACCTAGCACTCCTGCCGATCAGCTGTTCTTGGTGCCAAGCAGCCGGAAATGCTTAGTTCCGCAGCTGCCATTTCAACTGAAAACCGCGGCCGATAGCTTCACTTCCGTCTCCCATTCAAATCAATAGGAGGCAGATGTGCAGTACCCGTCCTCAGCCGCCATCAGAATACGGGGCAGGTGTGGAACTGAGCATTTCCGGCTGCCGTTGGCGGTACCAACAACAAGCTTCTCTTTTGGTGCCGGGTGTTGGACCCCAGCCAAATAGAGATAGGACATCAATGTAAAAGTAGTGGCCAACCTTTTTAAGGCATTCAAACACTTTCAGCTAACAATGGCTGATATCAATGGATTTTCCTGAAAGTCTAATGTGTATGGGTGCTATGACCGACGATGGTCAAGGCAGTTTAGAATCCGGCATTACAGATTTCAGATTGCCAACTTTTCTGTTAAAAATCAGCCACCTCCAGATACGTCTGGCAGCGTCTCTCTAAGGCTAGTTTCACACTTGCGTTCAGCGCAGTCTGTCACTATGGAGAATAGCGCAATCCGTTAACGCACTGCGCTATTCTCCATAGACTTGTATGGACGACGCACTGTAACGCAAGTGTCTGCGTTGCATCTGCTGGACGACGCAGCGTCGTTATTTTGACGCTGCGTCGGGCGGATGGAACGCAGCATGTAACGTTTTTCTGCGCTTGGCGGAGTGTCAAAAAAACGCAATCTGCAGGAATCCGTTAGGCGTCCGTTGTTTTTATAATGGACGCCTATGGTGGCGGATTCCGTTAGAATGCGTCATATGACGGATTCCATTAACGCAGCTGACTTTACCCAACTGCGCATGCTCAGATGTGTAAAGTCAAGGAAAAAAAACTACAACGGACTGCGTTATTTTGTACGATCTGTAGCATGCGTTGTGCCACTATATACAACGCATCCGTTGCATGCGTCACACAATGCAATGCTACGGATACCGTTCAACGCAAGTGTGAAACTAGCCTAATAGAGTACACGGAAGCTCTCGGCAGAGTGCGTACTTAAGTACCTAGAAGAGTCAGACGAGATAGCTGCTGGTAAAACAATACTTCACTGTATGGGGAGGCTTTTGATTTTGGCCATCACAATGGAATCCTGACTATTTATTGCAGACCGCATCTATTGAGGCTGACACTAGTAAAGCTCCTATATCCGTTTCATACAAATGATTTCAGTATAGATGTATGCCTGTTGGAGCTTGGACATGGGTGGATTGATTCACAGGAGTAGGTAGGGTCCATTGGCTAACCTCGCCTGGCAGTGAGTCTCATACATCAAGCTGAATCAAAAGAGGAGCCGGAAATTCGGTGAGGTACGGAGAGTCACAGGCCTCCAATCTAGCAGATTACTGACCTGGCTGGTGGACTGGATTCCTGTGCATTGATTCTCCTATCTAGTTCCTTCACATTAGCGCTCCTTCATACAGCAGACTTCTGCTCGGTATTTGTAGGTGAAAACCAAAGAGAACTGTTAACATGGAAAAGTGGCCTAATATTCCTCTATTTATTTATTTATTTATTTATTTATTTATTATGCATTGCTTACACCATCATAGTTCACAGAGCTTTACAGATGTGATCATCATGGTCCCCCATTGGGGCTCACAATGTCAATTCCCTATCAGTATGTCTTTGGAGTGTGGGAGGAAACCCACACAAACACGGGGAGAACAAACTCCTAGCAAATGTACTTTTTGCATTTACACCGGCCGATTGCAGCAGTTAACGATCACCGATCAGTTACATATAAGTCAGTTGTTCAATGGCGTGTGTAGCTAGCCGGCCTCACTTATATGTGCACAGAACAGTTGTTCTGTGTGCAGAGGATTGTATTCTACTTAGCATAACATGTTTTGTTTACACAGGGCGATGTGCAGCCAACAACAAAGATTTTTAAGCAAGGTTAAAGGAGATATCCTGGACTTTGGTTATTTATTCTTATGGGGCTAAGTACTTAAAGGGAATCTGTCATCAGGTTTTTGCCATCTAACTTTAGAGCAGCATAATGTAGGGGCAGAGACCCTGATTCCCACCGGTGTTTCACTTAGTGGGCTGCTTAGTGAAGTTTTGATAAAATCATTGTTTAATCAGCAGGAGATTATCATTGGAGGACTACTTGGTGTGCTGCAGGTAATCCAGCATATTAATGAACTCTGTATGAGGGTATGTGCGCACGTTGCGTTCTGTGCAGTGCGAAAAAGAACGCACCCTCTAAAACTGTAAACACTGCATTTGTAAAAAAAAATGCATCCAAAACGCATGCGTTTTAGATGCATTTTGCATGCATTTTTTGCAGTGCGGTCCCACCCACGGCAATTGAGCTCTGCTACATTCCCGCTGACAGCAGACACAGACAGAGTCGAGCAATGAGAATGAACTTGGATGAACTTCACCTGACTTCATTGTCATACCGCGGCTCTGTCTGTGTCTCGCATCCTGATTAGCGGTCACCGGTGAAGGACTCACCGGTCACCACAAATCCCCTGAGTGACTGAAGTGAGCAGCGCGATTAGCGCTGCCGTCACTCAGGTTACACACGGCCACAGCTGGAGTGGTAGCCGCGGGTAACTTGAGTGACGGTGTCGCGGGCGGAGGAGGGGACGCTGCGCCCTCCCACTGCTGCTCGGGTCCAGCCGCCGCGGCTGCTGCGGCCTGCTGCTGCTCGGTGGCTCGAGCGGTGGGCCGGATCCCGGGGACTCTAGCGGCGCTCCTCGCCCGTGAGTGAAAGGGGGTTGTTTTTGGGTGTGGGGGTTGTTTATTGTCCGTGACGCCACCCACGGTTGTGGTGATTTTGTAGCACCACCGCTGCTCAATATGGGGATCCCGGGAATGGTGATGCGGAGCAGCCAGGTGTTGTGTTGCCCCTCCGTGGGTAGGGGTTGGTGATCCCGGGGCCCAGTGATGGTGAGGGAGGTGCAGGGCCTGGTGGGCGCAGGGACGCGGGGGCAGCGCTGTGCCTTGCGGCACTGTGGTACTCACTCAGCCTGAGACGTTGACACAGTTTTACGGTAAACCACACGGCTGGAAAGACTGTTCCCACGGACGGCTGCACTTGCTCTCCCAGTAGGTAACGGTGATGTCCCTTTGACCTGCACCTAGTGTTCTTATGTTGGTAGCGATGGGTTCCCACTGGTAACCCACTCCCCGGCTTGGATATGTGCCGGAGGAGCCCTACTTTGCCCGCAGGCGCTGGCCCTGAGAAACTGGTGCCCTGGCGGTGGCGGTGTTTCTCCTCAATGGTTGGACTGTTGCCTTCAATCGGGACTTTGTTGTTGGGGGATCGACGTCCCCTTCACTGACGGATTCGGCAAATTATGGCGACTCCTAGCCTTGCCGGGGTCCGAGAGGCCCCTGCCCTGGTGCTGACTGTCCTTCGTATACTGCTCCAGACCGCCGGGCCACTACTCGACCGCGGTCCTTTCAGCAACCTCCGAGCAGTCCCCCTCCAGACGATCACCGCTGTTGCTGACCTTGCTGACACTGTCCTGCACTTAGCTGGACTACCTTCAGGTCCCTCTACGCTCACTTTTGTTCCTTTTCTTCTTTGCTCCACTACCACTTCACTTTCACTTAGCTCCTCTACCACTTCCTTCTACTTCACTCCCCTAACTGTTCTGCCTGGTTCCTCCCGCCTCCAGGGCTGTGTACTCCTCGGTGGGCGGAGCCAACCACCTGGCCCACCCCCTGGTGTGAACATCAGCCCCTGGAAGAAGGCAACAACGATTTGAGTAGCTTTGATGTTCCTAACTGGGATGTAGGGTGTGGTGGTGTGATGACCTGTGACCCCTGGCTTGCCCAGGGCGTCACAACGGCACCACTGATCACTTTAGTCACTCGGGCAACTTGCTGTCACAGTTGGAAGATCCAGCGGTGGCCGCGGGCAACCTGAGTGACGTCATCACTGATCGTGCGGCTCACTTCAGTTGCTGCGTGGAGCTGACAGAGAGCGGCTGGTCTGCGACTGCTCCTGTCAGCTTCATGTAGCAGAGCTGCGAGCATCGTGGGACATAGTGTGGATTACACCGGACCTGGATGGGTGTTTGGGGATTAATAAAGTGGTGAAAGAGGGTGGTTTTTTTTTGTCTTTTATTCCAAATAAAGATTTTTATTTGGGTGTATGTGTATTATTTTCTTTAACTTACAGGTTAATCATGGAAGGTATCTCGGGGAGACGCCTGCCATAATTAACCTAGGACTTAGTGGCAGCTATGGGCTGCCATTAACTCCTTATTACCCCGATTGCCACTGCACCAGGGCAATTCAGGATGAGCCGGGTAGAGTCCTGGGACTGTCGCATGTAATGGATGCGGCAATTCTGGGCGGCTGCTGGCTGATATTGTTAGGCTGGGGGGCTCCCCATAACGTGGAGCACCCCATCCTGAGAATACCAGCCTTCAGCCGTGTGGCTTTACCCTGGCTGGTATCAAAATTGGGGGGGGACCACACAACTTTTTTTTTAAAATTTTTATTTATTTTACTGCACGATATAGACCCGTCCACCACCAGCTGTGATTGGTTCCAGTAAGACAGCTGTCACTCAGCATGGGGGCATGTCTGACTGCAACCAATCATAGGCGCCGGTGGGAAAGCAGGGAATACGAGATTGAATAATGAGCGGTCGGCATTTTCAAAAGAGGAAAGGCCGCTGGAGCTTTGTGACAGCCGTGCAGTGCCGTGCTGGTGATCGGGGATAGGCGAGTATGAGAGAGGGGGAGAGACCGACTGACGGACAGAGAGAGGGACAGACAGACAGAGAGAGACAAACAGAGCGACCAACTGACAGAGAAAGAGACTGACCGACAAACAGAGGGAGATTGACCGACATCGACAGAGAGAAACTGAAAAGACTTGCGTTTTGCTGGTCAAAAAAGTATGCGGAACGTAACAAAAATGCAGTTCAAGTGCATTTTGGTTGCGTTTTGACCCACATCATTGATTTCAATGGGTGGAGAACGCAGCTAAAACGCACAAAAGAAGTAACATGCTGCTTTTTTTTTTCCACAGCAATTTTTGGCGCATTGAATTTTTGGACTTCTCATAGACTTTGATGGGGAAGCAAAACGCATGCAATTTGGCACTGAAACTCTGCAGTTAAAAACGCAGCGTTAACGTGGGAAAAAACGCAACGTGCGCACATAGCCTAACTGCTAAATCTGTAGCAAAGAAAACATTGATTTTATCAAACTGACAGCAAACAGCTTAGTAAATGACATTGTTGGAATCAGGGTCTCTGTCTCTACATTATGCTGCTCTCAGATGGAGGAGCAAAAACCTGGTGACAGATTCCCTTTAAAGGCAAGTAATTAGAACAGGTAGATTGTTACCATCTAACAACAATCTCTGCCGGCTGGCACCACACACCAAGCCTGCCGGGGATTCGCATGCTTTCAGTGAAGTCACTTTGACAGAGCAGCATCTTCTCTTCTGCTCTGCTCTGTCAATAGAGAGTTACTCCGAATGTAAACATGATTGACAGCTGACTGCTACTTATCTTGGGGAGCCAGCATTCAGTTAGCATTATGTCTGCAGGGACACCCTGTCACAGTAGACAGGAAGAGAAACAGTCTGCAAAATGCTCGCTCGTCCAGTGAAGTGAACTGTTGTGCTGCACAAAACAGGCCTCCTGCACCAAATCTGCGTCTTCTGGCAAAAAAACGCATCAATATCGCACCAAAACCACATCGCGCTTAGATGCTGCTCAAGAACAACAGTAGCCTATGCACACTGAATGATGTAATATAGAATTCAGTGCACACCTGAAGTGGGGGCGGCTTGTGTGAACACGCTATTACATGACTACCAGCTGCCAAACTTGTTGCTTATTGGTAGTTATTTCACACTGTAATGCATTGTAAATGGGCCCTAAAGCTACATTCCCATGATCAGAGTTTGAGTTTTTGAAGCTGCACCAATTCCACTCCTTAGTTTACTTGTGTTTTTTTTGTGTTCATTAATTGTTAGATGCGGTTTTGACGCATGCGTTTTTGTCTCAAGTTGGTTGAAACACAGGCAGTAAAGCAAAAGGGACCTGTCACCACTTGTTTAGTGCGTAAACCAGGGGTAGGGAACCTCCAGCCCATGGGTCATATATGGTCCGCAATGCCCTTTTAGGCAGTGCTCGAGCCGCCACCGCCATCTTGCGGGCCGCCGGCCCATTAAATCCGCACATGTGCTGCTTGTGCGTACCAATGTGTTCTCCCACTGGCCAGTGCCAGCGAGCTCAGGACTTACTTTGTGGGTGGATTTAGTGCTCTGCGCTTCCGTCCCACAGCAGCTTCACAGCGTAACTGTGTGTGTGCCCGCCCTCTGCCCTCGGAGCTGCGTGCATACCTTCTGCCCTCCGGAGCTGCGTGTCCGGCGCCTGCTCTCTGGTGCTGAGAGTCCGGCACTGCTGTGTGTCTAGCAGCCGCCCTCTGCTGCTGTGTGCCCCGTCCAGTGCTTTGTGGCCCCCTCCCCCCCAGAGCTGAGTGCAACCCTCAGTGCTGTGTGCCCCCCAATGCTGTGTATCACCCCAGGTTTGTGTGTCCCTCCTCCCCCACTCCCCCCCCAGTTGATGACAGGGCTCCACAAGTGCTGTGTGTAGCCCCACCATTGATATCTATGCTCCCCCAGTTGTGCCTGCGCCCCAGCCCCTCTAGTGGTGCCTGCGCCCCAGCCCCTCTAGTGGTGCCTGCACCCCAGCCCCTCTAGTGGTGCCTGCGCCCTAGCCCCTCTAGTGGTGCCTGCGCCCTAGCCCCTCTAGTGGTGCCTGCGCCCTAGCCCCTCTAGTGGTGCCTGCGCCCTAGCCCCTCTAGTGGTGCCTGCGCCCTAGCCCCTCTAGTGGTGCCTGCGCCCTAGCCTCTCTAGTGGTGCCTGCGCACCAAGAGGGGCTGGGGGCATATATACATCACAGGAGGGGCTGGGGGCATATAGACATCACAGGAGGGGCTGGGGGCATATAGACATCACAGGAGGGGCTGGGGGCATATATATACATCACAGGAGGGGCTGGGGGCATATATAAATCACAGGAGGGGCTGGGGGCATATATAAATCACAGGAGGGGCTGGGGGCATATATAAATCACAGGAGGGGCTGGGGGCATATATAAATCACAGGAGGGGCTGGGGGAATATATAAATCACAGGAGGGGCTGGGGGCATATACATGTCACCAGCCCCTTGTGTGATGTATGTGCCCCAGTGTCTCCTGTGATGTGTATATACAGCAGTCCCAGCGTCTCCTAAGTGATGTATATGCCCCCAGCCCCTCAAGTGATATACAGTTTGTCCCCCTAGTGTCTCCTGTGATGTGTATATACAGCGTTCGTTATGTGATGTATATGATTTACTAATCTTATTATGACAGAGAGTTGACTGTGCTCCAGACCCAGACAAACTTGAAAAAGTAGCTGTGAGAAGAAACATTATTAGTATCACCGAACATCACAGCCGCACCAAAGAGAAGCAGCTCCAGCCACCACAGTAGGGGTGAGTTAATTAATTGCTTGACCACATACACCAGGGCCATTTTCACATTGATAATTTTGTGCGGCCCCCGAAGGTTGGTAGAGATTTTCAAATAGCCCCTGGCTGAAAAAAGGTTCCCCACCCCCTTTGTAAACCAATGCCGCCACCTTTCTAACTGCCTATTCTACATTACTCAAAAGTGTCCATCAACCCCCAACTACCCCTGTATACCACCAAAAATACCTTTTTATTTTCTCCCGCTCTGTGTGTAAATGCTTTTGGTCCAGTCTGATGGGCGTTATTACCTCTGCCTTTGTTCTTCCTCTTTGCCCCCAAAAGACATCTTCTGGCTTTGATTGATGTGAATGGCACACAATCGAAAGAAATCTTACGCTTGCATATTAGCATTGTCGTCCAGAGCACAAAACATAACTGCTCATGCACTCAGGACACGTAATTCCGGAATTGGTTCTGGTAAAAAAAGGAGCCGGAGTAACGTAGAAAAGTGGATGGGATTTATAGAAATGTGCTATTGGTTTTTTTTTATGCTTTTTAAACTTACCTGTAGTCTGGTAATTTTTTTTACGTGAAACTGTCGATCTCACATGTGAGTACGTTGAGTTTGTAATGTGCAGATTTTCCCCATAAAATTGCATTAGATGCGTAAAATCCGTAGGTATAAAATGCATATGGGTTTTAAGTGCATTAGATGCTCTGATCGGCACACGACTGTATCAATAAAGTTTTGTCTGCTGAATACCAGCAATTATAACAAACAAAACAGCTTAAAGGGAACCAACCACCAGGATTTTGCTATATGAAGTAAAGGCAGTGCCATAATAGTAGTAAGATGCTGAATCCAGCCATATCTGTTGTAATAAGATCGGATGCTTAGTTGATGAAATATCTTTAATCTTTAAGTTGCAGAAAAGCACTGCACTTTCGTAAAGTCCCCGTCACACTAAGCAACATCGCTAGCAACATCGCTGCTAACGAACAACTTTTGTGATGTTGCTAGCGATGTTGTTGTGTGTGACATCCAGCAACAACCCGGCCCCTGCTGTGAGGTCGTTGGTTGTTGCTGAATGTCCTGGGCCATTTTTTAGTTGTTGCTGTCCCGCTGTGAAGCACAGATCGCTGTGTGTGACAGCGAGACAGCAACAACTAAATGTGCAGGCAGCAGGAGCCGGCTTCTGCGGAGGCTGGTAACCAATGTAAACATCGGGTAACCAAGAAGCCCTGTCCTTGGTTACCCAATATTTACCTTTGTTACCAGCCTCCGCCGCTCTCACTGTCAGTGCCGGCTCCTGCTCTGTGCACATGTAGCTGCAGGACACATCGGGTTAATTAACCCGATGTGTGCTGTAGCTAGGAGAGCAGGGAGCCAGCGCTAAGTATTGTGCGCTGCTCCCTGCTCTGTGCACATTTAGCTGCAGCACACATCGGGTAATTAACCCGATGTGTGCTGTAACTAGGAGAGCAGGGAGCCAGCGCTCAGTGTGCGCTGCTCCCTGCTCTCTGCACGTGTAGCTGCGTGCGCTTGTAACCAAGGTAAATATCGGGTTGGTTACCCGATATTTACCTTAGTTACCAAGCGCAGCATCTTCCACGCGGCGCTGGGGGCTGGTCACTGGTTGCTGGTGAGCTCACCAGCAACTCGTGTAGCGACGCTCCAGCGATCCCTGCCAGGTCAGGTTGCTGGTGGGATCGCTGGAGCGTCGCAGTGTGACATCTCACCAGCAACCTCCTAGCAACTTACCAGCGATCCCTATCGTTGTTGGGATCGCTGGTAAGTTGCTTAGTGTGACTGGACCTTTAATGTGTGCAACATGAGCCGGTCTTTGTGGGTCGGGTCTTCATGTTTATTCTTCCTTCGGCATCCTCCTGGCTTGCCCCATTTTTTTTGTGTATTTGAATATCATGCTGCGCCACCATTGCTGTTGTTGACAGCACGTACGCATTGCCACAGTACTCAGGTCTTCATTAAAATGGTGCCAGAATCCTCTCAAGGGCGTACTGTGATTGCCGACACCATTTTATTGAACAAACTGTGTTGAAGACTTATGAGAAGCATCGGCGCATGCGCACATTTATCTTTATTTATATCTTTACCCCCGCCAATGCTTCTCGTAGTCTTTAATGCAGTGTGTTCAATAAAACGGCACCAGAGATTGCAGTACTCGTCTTTTTGTGCGCCAGAAACGCGTCTTTGTTATCATGCTGGAGTTTTTTCTGTGTTTTTAATATGCTTGGAATTAAGGTTTTTTGATTTTATTCATCGCTCCTTGGAATATGCCATGCCTTCACTTCCTTGTTTCTCAGCACTTAGCATTCTAGAATACTATATATAAGAGCCCAGGGTGCTCTGTATAACTTACAAAACAGCTTTTATTTATATTCACCTGCGGGGCAATTTGGTCTGATAGGAGTCGCCGGACCGAGAGCAGAGACGCCCAACTCTCACCTATCTTACTTTGACCGCTGTCGTCCTTCCCAGTTCCAGGTGGATGACGCATCCTACGTCATCCTTATAGAGTCCTCCATTGCTCTCATGCGCACTATTCTCTTCCATGCTGAGGGCAGAGCAAAGTATTGTAGTGCACATGCACGGGCAGTCCTTTCCCCGGAACCAGTGAATTACAGTACTTTGCTCTGCCCGCAGCAGATCACAAAAAAGTGTGCATGCACAGGAGAACAATGGAGGCCTATGTGTGGATAACGTAGGTCGCGTCATCCACACAGAGCTGGGAAAGAGGACGGCGATGGAAGGAAGAGAGGAGGCTCCGGACTGAGACCAGCGATGCCCATCGGACACGACTTCCCGACAGGTGAGTATAATAAAAGATGTTTCTTATGTTCTACAGAGCGGCCTGGGCTCTTATATACAGTATTCTAGAATGCTGTATATAAGAGTTCACTGGTGGAGGCCATAGCCTATAGAAGAGTAATCTGGTGACAGGTTTCCTTTAACTGTTGTAGCGTACCTTACATCAGAAATCCTACTCTAGGCTCTCATTGGGGTAAGATCTTTGGTGAGGCGCAGAGAGATGCACGCCACTTGTAAGATTTAGATGCGCCTGATTCATTAAGTGGTGCTGTGCCGCCCCCGTGGCAGCAGCCGAGCTGTTCGGATCTGGGTTCTCAGTGGCTTGAGGGTCTGCAGACCCGGGGGTCGTGTGACCGCTCAAATGAAGGGGGTATTTACAGGGGATTATAGAGTTTGTGACGCCACCCGTGGTGTGTGGTAATTAGGAGTACCACCGCTGCAGTTGGGAGTACCTGGGGATGATGGAACGGGGCAGCAATGTGTTAGAACCCTCCACGGGTAGGGGGGAATGCTCCGGGACTCAGTGTGTGGGGAATAAGGCCGTGGGATGCAGGGATCACTCTTGTACTCACTCAGTACATTAAGCAGATACCGACAACCGAGTAAACCAAATCTCTGGACACCGCTGCCGCTGAGGGCAGCTAGTTCGGGTCCCGTCCCCAATGGTGCTGCCTGGTGATCCGTGACCTGCCTCCTGGCACTAAGTTTACTTCTCTGGTGGTCCCGGTAGTATGAAACTTGCCGGGTCCCGCTCCCCAATGTGGCTAAGTGTGCGAGCTTGCTCTCAGGGCTTACGCTTGGGATTTTCTGGACTGTTTTGAATGGAAAGTCCTATCCCCCTCGTTACGCTAGTGCCCCGATTTTGGAGCGGTTGGGAATGAGTCTTAATTTACCCGCAGAGCCTTCATCGGGTTGCATGCAGCTACTCCCCGACCTAGGATCCACGTACCCCGTCGTTCCTTGGCCCCAGCCCTGTGATGGTGCAAGGCCGCCGGCTGTCCTGCTCGACAGATCCGAGCCCCTTTCCACGATCCCCTGCGACCGAGGGTCTAACTCCTCTAGGCCCAGACCAACGTCTGCCACCTAGACAGTCTCCTTATGGGAGTCCCCGCTCCCGACCTCCTCAGAGCTCCTCACAGCTCGAGGGCTACTCTCCAACTCTCTACTGACTACTCACCACACTTCTCCCCTCCCTGACCCCCCAGGTGAGCGACTTTATTCCACTCAAGCCGTCCACTGGTGTGTCTGATGGGTGTAGTGCAGGGTGTATCTAGGATTTGGTTAGCTGATGTAGGGAACACCATTTGGTTAGGGACCCATAACCAAGAGAGAGGTGAATACTGCACGGGAGGGCAGATTGTGCAATACCCTGTAACGACCTGATAGTCCAGGGGTGTCACAGTGCCTCTTAATGAGTCGTTTTCCCTCTTGCTCCCCTGTGCCCCTTCATTAATGTGGCTTGAACCCCAGTCTTCATGAATCGGTGCCTATTCTTTTACATTTACAATTTCCTTTTTGTGTCAGAAAATGGTAACAGCTATCTAATCATGTATTAATGAGTTATTGCTAAAAAAAGGTGAAAAGTAAATGCTCTATTCAAAGGATAGGGGATAAATTGCTGATTGCAGGGAAATCTCTAGTGATCCTGAGATTAAGGCTCTGTAGCCATATCTTCAGGTGTCTATGCTCAGCCTCTGCTCCATTCATTGTCTATGGGACTGCTAAGAACAATGCTCTGCTATTTCTGGCAGATAGACACTGACAGCAGACAATGGAAGGAGCACAGGTCAATCATTCCCACCTCTGCCCTAGTAAAGATGACCCAGTATTTTAGAACCCTAATCTCAGTGTTGCTGAGAACCCAGTGTCGCGGGCGGAGGAGGGGACGCTGCGCTCTCCCACTGCTCGGGTCCGGCTGCCGCTGCTGCTCGGTAGCTCGAGTGATGGGCCGGATCCCGGGGACTCGAGCGGCGCTCCTCGCCCGTGAGTGAAAAGGGGTTTGGTTTTGGGGATTTATGGATATTGTCCGTGACGCCACCCACGGTTGTGATGATTTTTGGTAACACCACCGCTGCTCTGTGTGGGGATCCCGGGAGCGGTGACAGGGAGCAGCAAAGTTGTTAGTTCTCCTTGTGTACCGGTCCGGTACCGCCGGGTCACCACCCGTCCACGGTCCTCACGGCACCTCCGATAGGCCACTCCTGCAGACGGTCACCGCCGTCTGCTAACCTTGCTGTCTCGGTCCGGGGCACACACCCGGACCAACTTCAGGCTTTCAAACTGTCACTTTTTCTCTTTCACTACTTTCCCTCCTACTTCAAACTCCAAACCTAATCTGCCTGGTTTTCCCGCCTCCAGGACTGTGAACTCCTTGGTGGGCGGAGACCAACCGCCTGGCTCCACCCCCTGGTGTGGACATCAGCCCCTGGAGGAAGGCAACAAGGATTTCAGGTCTAGCTTAGGTGTGCCTAACCGGGGTGTAGGGTGTGGTGATGTCATTACCACATTCCCCCTTAGCAAACTGCAGACCGCCCGCGGGCTGCCCGTCCAACACCGGTTTTATTTTTCTGAAAACGATAAGAAAACAATACAAGTAGAAGAACATCATCCCACAACGGGAGGCACTTTTCTTAAACGTTACAGTAACAGTTTCAAACGGTTACGGCTTCCGCTCTCTCCCACCCAAGCAACCTGGCCCTGATGCTGCCCCTAAGAAACAGGCAGCACCCCTTGACCCCAGTCCAGCACCAAGTTACCCGAGCGGGATCTGTCCTTCCCCTCCAGAGGATCGCCACCGGTTCCGGTGGTGGCTGGGCCCCAGCCTGCTCCACTGCGGGCCCTTCCTCCAATCTGCCTCTCCGGAGGCGGTAACGGTAAGCTGCAACAAAAACATTTTTATTTACATTCCACAAGTTTGTGGTTGCCCTGCAAGTTCACGGGCTTGTCCGTAAGGAGTCCCTTACGCAACTTTTCAATCGGTCCCCTCAGGGACAACGGTGCCGGCAACGACCGGTCCAATCACTGTTCAATCAGATGACTTCCTCGGTTGATCACTTATCATTTTCTCATAACTTCCAACTTTAAAACTTTTAACACATAATGGTGGTCCCAACGGGGACTGTGACAACGGTGCCCCGCTGCCATCACTCAGAGTCCTCGACATCACCTGAGGGAGGGGGTGCGGTGCTCACACGGGCCTCCTGGCTGCCCCTTAACTTTGCATCCAGCGCAAACCACCCCCTCTCCCCACAGTGCCGGGTGTACTGAACCAAGTCGCTCGGCATCAGGTTACGACCGGAGTGCTCTTCTGGCAGGTGAGCATTAACATCCCGCCGGGCTATAAATACTTCGGCCTCCAGGCCCGGTTCATAGATGAATCCATAGCCCCGGCGGACATCAAACCGCCTCACCTGCCCCTCATACAGCGGGCCCCGGACACGGAAGGTCGCTTGTCTCAGGCTCTCCTTCTCCCGTATCGTACAGGCCACCATCTCCGCCTTCCTTCTTTCCCTCTCCTCGATTTCCAGGCCCAACGGTACCGGCTCCCTGTCCCAGTACGGCGCTACTGCGAGCTCCGGCGCACGGGTCGGGCCCCGCGAGACCTTTTGGACACTGCCCACTACTGGTGATCTGGGCGGCAGGTCCCGCGGTGACTCGGCCTTGGACGCCACCTTACAGCAGCAACCCGGCGCAACCTCAGCCGAGGTGTGGGGAATGGGCACAGGGGCTTTCCTCTGCTGGGCCTTCGGCACGGAGCGGGCTATCGGCTCCGGCTCGGGGAACTTCTCGGGGGACGCCTCCGGTTCAGGCTTCAGGGCTTTCCACGGCAGCACCTCCGGTTGGCTACGGGCTCCCGCTACAGGTCGGCCCGCCGGGGCGGGCATGCTGGGTATCGCTACTGGTTGCGGTGGTAGCGGGCCTAGTCGTGGGGTCACGGCTTCCGTGACGGGTGGCGAGGGAGGCAGCAGGGTGAGAGGGTTTAGACCGGGTCCCGCAGCCGTGATGACCGGCCCTTCAAGGGCATCGGGGCGTGGGTCACTCGCCCTCCCTTCCGCAGCTTCCTCCTCGCGTCTCCGCATGGCCGCTATGACCTCCACCATGTCGGTCTCCCACTCCTCCATGAGGAGCTGCATTTTGACCTGCAGCCTCTGGTAGAGCTGCGCTGTCCGGACCTCCACCCACGCCGCGGTTCCAGGCGCGGGGGCTACGGTGCTTCGGGACGGCATCCACATGTTGCTGGCGGCCTCTCCCAGGAACAAGATCGCTGCAGAGTCCTGGCGTCCCCGCTTTTATAGCCGCGGCTACATGCGATCAGTCGCCATTTCGTCCCCCTTAGCCTCTTTCCGGCTCCTCCTCTATCGGGGCGGGATTTTGGCCTTCGCGCCTCCACTACTCGAGGAGACGCTCGAGCGGGAACTTTTCGCGCCAAAGATGGCGGCTTCTGAAATTTTCTGGCCGGACACCTCCGGCGGTAACAAGGCGCACCTCTACCCAACGGCAGAGCGGTAAGATCCTGTTCGTGACGCCAAGTTGTCGCGGGCGGAGGAGGGGACGCTGCGCTCTCCCACTGCTCGGGTCCGGCTGCTGCTGCGGCCGCTGCTGCTCGGTGGCTCGAGCGATGGGCCGGATGCCGGGGACTCGAGCGGTGCTCCTCGCCCGTGAGTGAAAAGGGGTTTGGTTTTGGGGATTTATGGATATCGTCCGTGACGCCACCCACGGTTGTGATGATTTTTGGTAACACCACCGCTGCTCTGTGTGGGGATCCCGGGAGCGGTGACGGGGAGCAGCAAAGTTGTTAGTTCTCCTTGTGTACCGGTCCGGTACCGCCGGGTCACCACCCGTCCACGGTCCTCATGGCACCTCCGATAGGCCACTCCTGCAGACGGTCACCGCCGTCTGCTAACCTTGCTGTCTCGGTCCGGGGCACACACCCGGACCAACTTCAGGCTTTCAAACTGTCACTTTTTCTCTTTCACTACTTTCCCTCCTACTTCAAACTCCAAACCTAATCTGCCTGGTTTTCCCGCCTCCAGGACTGTGAACTCCTTGGTGGGCGGAGACCAACCGCCTAGCTCCACCCCCTGGTGTGGAAATCAGCCCCTGGAGGAAGGCAACAAGGATTTCAGGTCTAGCTTAGGTGTGCCTAACCGGGGTGTAGGGTGTGGTGATGTCATTACCTGTGACCCCTGGCTTGTCCAGGGCATCACACCCAGCAGTTGGAACTCCAGTTAGTCACCAAGATAATTATCTCCTATCTTGTTTTTTGGGGTGGAGTTACCCTTTAAACCCTGTACAAAATGACAAAATACTGAAAACTAGGGCATGCTCCACCATTATTATTCATTTGATCACCTCAGACACTCCAGCATTAGTAAATATGCCTACATGTTAATTCCTCAATGTTTTCAAGATCTGTTCTTACAGTCAGTGAATAGAAACTTTTTTTTTTTTTAATGTTTTTGCATGTGATGCTCATATGGCTATACTGTAAAAAGCCTATGGCTGCTTGAAAGGAAGCAGCAGTGCAGTTCACAGATTTTAGCTGAGCAGTGTACACAATAGTGCCTTCAAAAGGTATTTCTATGGTGGCAAGAACTGATTCTGCATTGTTTGATTGCATAGAAGCCCACCGCTGACAGAAGGTCTGTGCTTATATAAAATATAAGTATGGGGAGATAAGGTATGCACACCAGTGACTATGGAAGGGGAATACATGCAATAGCACAAACTGCTTTGTGAATACTGACATGAAAAATTCAATAGCTATTTGTAAGAATGAAATGTGAAAAATGGAACCTGCATTACTGCCATGAATATATGAATAAAGAGAAATTTAGCTACTGAATTGATCAATGCAATAGAGCCCCAACACTACGCCAAAGTATTTCTCTACGTTGGGGTCCCTAGCTTGTGTGTGTCCTCTCATGCAGTTAAAAAACTTACCGTGTATGGGAGGCTGAGACCCAGGCTATATATACGATGTGGATTGGCAATAGGTGTGTATGGGGAGGGTTCACAAACGAAAAACTACTAACATTAAGGAATAACGTTTGGAACTCCATTCTATGTCTGAACTGGGTGCAAAAAGCCTCCCATACACGGTAAGTTTTTTAACTGCATGAGAGGACACACACAAGCTAGGGACCCCAACGTAGAGAAATACTTTGGCGTAGTGTTGGGGCTCTATTGCATTGATCAATTCAGTAGCTAAATTTCTCTTTATTCATATATTCATGGCAGCAATGCAGGTTCCATTTTTCACATTTCATTCTTACAAATAGCTATTGAATTTTTCAAGTCAGTATTCACACAGCAGTTTCTGCTATTGCATGTATTCCCCTTCCATAGTCACTGGTGTGCATACCTTATCTCCCCATAGTGATGTTTTTTAGGTTTTTTAGGTTTTTTGCACCCAGTTCAGACATAGAATGGTGTTCCAAACGTTATTCCTTAATATATAAAATATAAGAATTATGTATAAGAGCTGATGCATATTGGTACAGAGGCTGTATGGCAGTCGGCCGCCAAGAGCTGAGTGTATTCACTAGGCTTTCAAATACCTAAATATGGGGCTGAAATATTGTGCAATTTTTAGCTAGAAAAAAAATGGCCGATTTTTGAAATTGTCACCTGTATGAAATCCAGGTGACATTCGCTTTTACGCATCAACAGTTATTAAAACTTACAAGACTAAATACAGTTTCCTATATTAATGAATGTCAATATAACTGTTAAAATCGAATGCTGTGCTGTTGATCCATATAGAACTTGATTTATTTATTTTTTTAAGCACCAATAGACTTATAGGTGGTTTACACGCTGCGACATCGCTAGCGATCTCGTTAGTGATGTAACACGCCAGATCGCACATACGATTTGTCAAGATCGCACATGTGACCGGCGAAAAAAAATTGACCTACGTGCGATCTCGGCAAATCTTATCTGCAATCTGGCGTGTCACATCGTTAACGAGATCGCTAGCGATGTCGCAGCGTGTAAAGCACCCTTTAATCGGTGAGTCCCATTCAATATACGGAATAAACTCCAATAATACATTTTAGTCCAGGAACAAGAGTTGAGCCTAAAATCTTGTTTGAGTATTGAATAAAAACATATTGTAGCAGAGGTTTTTTTATCAGACATCACACTGACCTATAGTTTAATTGATGTATGTAAAGCGCTGTGGAATTAATAGCGCTATATAAATGAATAAAATTATTATTATTATTATTATTATCCATACTCACATCAGTTTTAAAAATGCTTCCATGTTTCTGGTCCATGAGACTGATGGCAGGTTTTATTTTCCTCAGGGAAAAGATTCTTTTCCCTGAGGAAGGAGGCAGATGAGTCTCCGAAACGCGTTGGAATTACCTAAATAAAAGAACAAATTATTATATTTATGCTTGTGGTCTCTTAGCGCGGCATAAAACCCGTTTTCCCCAGTTTTTTTTACGCTGAAAATTTGCTCTGTAACAGGGTCGCTGCTGAACCACCTAAGCGCTCATCCACGTCTGCAAAGGGGTTGTGACTGGCACAACCCTGCCAGGTGAGTGCATTGCCTTTTTCTTTTTTCACCCTGTAAACCGGGTAAGACCCTATTGCGCCTTTTTCTCTCCTATCACAGTTGACTTCAGTAAGGCATTCAATAAAGTATCACATGACATCCTCATTGAATAAATGATCAAGTAAGGAATCTTCAAAAAATCAGAGGGATTCAAAACTGGCTTAACCCCATTACAACCGGGTTACATTTTAAAACTGCACCAAAAAAGGGTACTTATTCCTTTCTGCCGTTTTAAAACGGCGGGCAGAAATAAGTGTATAGCGCCCCCCAGCGCCAGAAAATCTCCGGGGTTTCAGCTACCGGGGGTAGCTGAGACCCTGGAGATCATGATTCGGGCCGTTTTTTCCGGTCCCCAGTCACGTGATGACCGGTATACACCGTATACCGATCATCAAGTTATAGTAAATGACATCGCCAGTAAAAAATGATTCATCTCCCATGTCAGATGGGAGATAAATCTCATCCCCGGTTCCCTCCGGTCTCCCGGTGTCCCCAAAGTGCCCCCCCCCCCGACCCTCAACCCCCTCCTGAAAATCCAAGATGGCGGCGTGCACCGGCGAGCACAGCAGCGCGCCCGCCGCATTCACACTTTTCCTATGGTTTCTGACGTATGTGCCATCACACATGCAACAGAAACCTGCTCCCCAGGCCCTGCAAGGTCACCCCCTATCCTCCCTCGGTGTTCCCCGGTGTCCCCAGTACCTTTTCCAGCCTTCATCCCCCGTGATCCCTCCTCCTTCACAGCAGACGCCGGTCAGTGCGGTCACATGTGCAGAGCAGCTGAGCTCAGCTTCCTGTGTTCAGAGAGCTGCGCTGGCTGCTGCTGCTCGGCGCTTTGCAGCTGTGACCCGGGGAGAGTGGGTGCAGATTCTTTGCACCCACTCTCCTCAAATGGAGGGTCTGCACTCCTAGAAAATGGGGGATACGTTCCCTGAATAATTTTTTTTTTTTTTGTTAATTTTTCTTTTTTTTTATTACTGTCAATTAGTTATGTCTGGTATCAGATAGACGCCATGACATCACTAATTGCTGGGCTTGATGCCAGGTGACATTAGACATCTGGTATCAACCCCATTTATTACCCCGTTTGCCACCGCACCAGGGCAACAGAATGAGTTGGGGCGAAGCGCCAGGATTGGCGCATCTAATGGATGCGCCACTTTTGGGGCGGCTGCGGCCTGCTATTTTTAGGCTGGGAAGAGTCCAATAACCATGGCTCTTCCCACCCTGAGAATACCAGACCCCAGCTGTCAGCTTCACCTTGGCTGGTGATCTAATTTGGGGGGACCCCACTAATTAAAAAAAAAAAGAACAGCTTGGGGAGCCCTCCAAATTAATCACCAGACAAGATGAAGCTGTCAGCTGTGGTTTTCAGGCTACAGCTGTCTGCTTTACCCTAGCTGGCTATCAAGAATAGGGGGGACCCCACGTCATTTATTTTAATTATTTTTTTTCTTTTTGGGCTAAATACAAGGCTAGGTACCCTTTAGTGCCACATGAAAGGCACTAAAGGGCGCCAGCTTAGAATATGCATGGGGGTGGGACGTTATACAGTTAGGTCCAGAAATATTTGGACAGTGACACAAGTTTTGTTATTTTAGCTGTTTACAAAAACATGTTCAGAAATACAATTATATATATAATATGGGCTGAAAGTGCACACTCCCAGCTGCAATATGAGAGTTTTCACATCCAAATCGGAGAAAGGGTTTAGGAATCATAGCTCTGTAATGCATAGCCTCCTCTTTTTTCAAGGGACCAAAAGTAATTGGACAAGGGACTCTAAGGGCTGCAATTAACTCTGAAGGCGTCTCCCTCGTTAACCTGTAATCAATGAAGTAGTTAAAAGGTCTGGGGTTGATTACAGGTGTGTGGTTTTGCATTTGGAAGCTGTTGCTGTGACCAGACAACATGCGGTCTAAGGAACTCTCAATTGAGGTGAAGCAGAACATCCTGAGGCTGAAAAAAAGAAAAAATCCATCAGAGAGATAGCAGACATGCTTGGAGTAGCAAAATCAACAGTCGGGTACATTCTGAGAAAAAAAGGAATTGACTGGTGAGCTTGGGAACTCAAAAAGGCCTGGGCGTCCACGGATGACAACAGTGGTGGATGATCGCCGCATACTTTCTTTGGTGAAGAAGAACCCGTTCACAACATCAACTGAAGTCCAGAACACTCTCAGTGAAGTAGGTGTATCTGTCTCTAAGTCAACAGTAAAGAGAAGACTCCATGAAAGTAAATACAAAGGGTTCACATCTAGATGCAAACCATTCATCAATTCCAAAGATAGACAGGCCAGAGTTAAATTTGCTGAAAAACACCTCATGAAGCCAGCTCAGTTCTGGAAAAGTATTTTATGGACAGATGAGACAAAGATCAACCTGTACCAGAATGATGGGAAGAAAAAAGTTTGGAGAAGAAAGGGAACGGCACATGATCCAAGGCACACCACATCCTCTGTAAAACATGGTGGAGGCAACGTGATGGCATGGGCATGCATGGCTTTCAATGGCACTGGGTCACTTGTGTTTATTGATGACATAACAGCAGACAAGAGTAACCGGATGAATTCTGAAGTGTACCGGGATATACTTTCAGCCCAGATTCAGCCAAATGCCGCAAAGTTGATCGGACGGCGCTTCATAGTACAGATGGACAATGACCCCAAGCATACAGCCAAAGCTACCCAAGAGTTCATGAGTGCAAAAAAGTGGAACATTCTGCAATGGCCAAGTCAATCACCAGATCTTAACCCAATTGAGCATGCATTTCACTTGCTCAAATCCAGACTTAAGACGGAAAGACCCACAAACAAGCAAGACCTGAAGGCTGTGGCTGTAAAGGCCTTGCAAAGCATTAAGAAGGAGGAAACCCAGCATTTGGTGATGTCCATGGGTTCCAGACTTAAGGCAGTGATTGCCTCCAAAGGATTCGCAACAAAATATTGAAAATAAAAATATTTTGTTTGGGTTTGGTTTATTTGTCCAATTACTTTTGACCTCCTAAAATGTGGAGTGTTTGTAAAGAAATGTGTACAATTCCTACAATTTCTATCAGATATTTTTGTTCAAACCTTCAAATTAAACGTTACAATCTGCACTTGAATGCTGTTGTAGAGATTTCATTTCAAATCCAATGTGGTGGCATGCAGAGCCCAACTCGCGAAAATTGTGTCACTGTCCAAATATTTCTGGACCTAACTGTATATGTTTGACATCTATCCATTCATCTATTGTAGCATTTTAGGCTGTGTGCCCACAATCAGGGTTTGCAGCGTTTTGGGCGCAGAGTGTTTTCCCTGCGTCCATAACGCTGCGTTGTGCAGTAGAAGCACAGTGGAAGGATTTTTAGAAATCCCATGCCCACTGTGCTGCTTTTCTCCGTAGCATAAACTGACGTGTGGTGCAGCTTCCTAAGCCTCAGCAATTCAATTTATGCTACGGAGATGAGTGTTCTCTGCAGGTAGAATAGAACTAAAGTCCACAGCAGCCTGAACTCAAATTGTGGGCATGGGCAGCTGCGTTCTCCCGTGGACAACACTCACATCTCTGCAGGAAGGCTGACACTGTATACTAGACGCCGTGTCGCTGGATCATGGCCACATCGCCTAACAGTGAGAAATTGGTTGCTACAGCAACATTTTTGTGAAATACCTGTGGATTCAAAATTCTTACTATACTCCTGAATAAAATCCTTGAGGGGTCCAATTTCCAAAATGAGGTCACTTGTGGGGGGTTTCTGCTGTATAGGTACCCAAGAGGCCCTGCTAATGTGACATGGTGCGCGCAATTTATTTAAACTTTTCCAAAATTCAAATGGGGCTCCTTCCATTCCAAGCCCTCCCATTTATCCAAACAAAGGTTTTTGGCCACATGTGGGGTATCCCAGCGCTCACAAGAAATTAGATAACAACCTGTGGGGAACACGTTTTATTGTTGCCTCTTGAAAAAGTGAGAAATGTGATGCTAAATCAACATTTTTGTGAAAAAAATGAAAATTTAAATATGGCAACCTAAGCTTATCAAATTCTGTGAAGTATTCGTGGATTCAAAATGCTCAATATACAACTAGATAAAAGCCTTGAGGTGTCTTGTTTCCAGAATGGGGTCACTTGTGGGGGATCTCCACTGTTTAGGCACCTTAGGGGCTTTCCAAATGCGACATAGCGTCCGCTAATTATTCCAGCCAATTGTTCAGTCAAGTGGCACTTTTTCCCTTCCGAGCCCTGCTGTGCACCCAAACAGTTGATTTCCATCACACATAAGGTATCAGCATACTCAGGAGAAATTGCACAATAAATTTTATGCTGATTTTTTTCCGTGTACTCTTGTTAAAAAAAAAAAAAAGCTATGTGGTTGAAGTAACAATTTTGTGGTAAAAATATATAGTTTTTTTATTTTCACAGCTCAACGTTATAAACTTCTGTGAAGCACCTGGGGGTTCAGGGTACTCACCAAACATCTAGATAAATTCCTTGAGGGGCCTAGATTCCAATATGGGGTCACTTGTTGGTGTTTTTTGCTGTTAACGTACCTTTAGGGGTCCTCCAAATGCAACATGGTGCCCGCAATCTTTTTCAGCCAAATTTCCTTTCCAAAATTCAAATATTGCTCCTTTCGTTCCAAGCCCTCCCATTTATCCATACAAAGGTTTCAGACCACATGTGAGGTAACAAACATTGGGGTCACATTTTTGGAATTACCTCTTGAAAAAGTGAAAAAATTGATGCTAAAGCAACATTTTTGAGAAAAAAATAAAAATTTTCAATGTGACAATGTAACGTTATCAAAATCTGTGAAGTACCTGTGGGTCCAAAATGCTCACTATACCCCTAGATAGAAGCCTTGAGAGCTCTAGTTTCCAAAATGGCATCACTTGTGAGGGGTTTCTGCTGTTTAGGTACCTTAGCGGACCTGTAAATGCAACATGGTGCCCGCAATTTATTTCAGCCAAATTTGCTTTCCAAAATTCAAATATTGCTCCTTCTGTTCCGAGCCCTCCCATTTGTCCAAACAAAGCTTTCTGACCATATGTGGGGTATTGGCGCGTTCATAAGAAAGTGGGGAACAAGTTTTGGGGTTCATTTTTGTTGTGTTATTTCTTCTAAAAGTGAATAAATTTGGGGTAGAGCAACATTTTAGGTAAAATTTTATTTTTTGCTATTTTTCATTCCACTTTGCTTTAGTTCCTGCAGGGGTGGGATTCAGCCGGTTCTGTCCGGTTCTGGAGAACCGGTTGTTAAATTAGCAGCCGGTTCCCAGAACCGGCAAGAAACAGCTGCGGCGATCCGGTTCCCTGTATTCATTTGTGCTAGTGTCTCTTTAAGACTCTAGCACAAATTAATCCCCGCCCCTCCGTGCCGCACTTCCTGGTTCAGTGGAACATGTCGGCTCCCTGACCCCCGGCGTGCAGAGACGTGCTGATGCTGCAGAGGTGACGGCAGTGAGAGGAGGGAGCTCCTGCCGTCTATCAGCGTCACTGTGACTGCAGAGAGCCGCGGAGGAGGACGGGAGGAGGACGGGAGACACAGGAGAGGCCGCCGATGCTGGTAAGCGCTTAGTGAGCCGAAGATGCAGGGAGAGGGGCCACATAAGAGGGGAGCGCTCTATGGGGAGAGAGGCCACATAAGAGGGGAGCGCTCTATGGGGAGAGAGGCCACATAAGAGGGGAGCGGTATATGGGGAGAGAGGCCACATATGAGGGGAGCGCTCTATGTGGAGAGAGGCCACAAGAGGGGAGCGCAATATAGGGAGGGGAGCGCTCTATGGGGGAGCGAGGCCACATATGAGGGGAGTGCTCTATGGGGAGAGGAGGCCATAATAGGATGGTATTTGCATGGAGAAAGGGGCCATAATGGGATGGGATCTGCAGGGGAAAGAGGCCATAATGGGATGGGATCTGCAGGGGAAAGGGGCCATAATGGGATGGGATCTGCAGGGGAAAGAGGCCATAATGGGATGGGATCTGCAGGGGAAAGGGGCCATAATGGGATGGGATCTGCAGGGGAAAGGGGCCATAATGGGATGGGATCTGCAGGGGAAAAGAGCCCACATGGGATGAGATCTGTATGGGGAAGGTCGCCCATTCCAATTTTAGCAGGGCTCCTTTAGTAATAATTTTGAAAAACTGTAGAAAAACCGTTTAATACAATAAGAGTGACAGTGACAGAAACAACTGGTACTAGACAGGAGAGTGAAGATATAGGAGGGGAAGAAGGGGAAAGAGATGATACTTTAAATTACTTGTATTTTTTGGTTGAGGAAAGTGCGTGAAAATGGGTGTGGTTACAGAATGGGTGTGGTTTTCAAATGGGCGGGGTTTACAGAGAACCTGTTGTTAAAAATTTGAATCCCACCCCTGAGTTCCTGTGAAGCACCTGAAGGGTTAATAAACTTCTTGGATGTGGTTTTGAGTACCTTGAGGGGTGCAGGTATTAGAATGGTGTCACTTTTGGGTATCTTCTTTCACCTAGGCCTCTCAAAGTCACTTCAAATGTGATGTGGACCCTAAAAAAATGGCTTTGTGAATTTTGTTGAAAAAATGGGAAATTGCTGATGAACTTTGACCCCTTCTAACTTCCTAACCCCAAAAAATTTTGTTTCAGAAATTGCGCTAATGCAAAGTAGACAAGTGGGAAATGTTATTTATGAACTATTTTGTGTGACATAACTCTCTGGGTTAAGGGCATAAAAATTAAAAGTTTGAAAATTGCAAAATTTTCATCAAAATTCCGATTCTTTTCACAAATAAAAACAAAAAATATTGTTCTAAATTTATAACTATCATGAAGTACAATATGTCACGAAAAAACAATGTCAGAATCCTTGATCTGTTGAAGTGTTCCAGAGTTATAACCTCATAAAGGGACACTGGTCAGAATTGCAAAAAATGGCCTGGGCATTCAGTTTAAAACTGGCTTTGTCCTTAAGGGGTTAATGATCGTGTACAGTGAGTAATACTAAAAGGCTGCACAGCGAACTGGAAGATGGTAAAACATGGGGTTGCCGCAAGGCCCTGTCCTTGGGCTAAAACTGTTTAACCCCTTCAGCCCCCGAGCGCTTTCCGTTTTTCATTTTTTTTTTTATTTTTCCGTCAATCTTGCCATATGAAGGCTTGTTTTTTGCGGGACGAGTTGTACTTTTAAATGAAACCATAAGTTTTACCATATGGTGTACTGGAAAACCGCAAAAAAATTCCAAGTGTGGAAAAACTGCAAAAAAAAGTGTGATCGCACAATAGTTTTTGGGATATTTTATTCACCATCTTCACTATATGGTAATACTGATGTATCTATGTGATGCCTGAGGTCGGTGCGAGTTTGTAGACACCAAACATGTATAGGTTTACTTGTATCTAGGGGGTTAAAAAAAATCACAAGCTTGTCCAATAAAAATGGTGTACGTTTTGCGCCATTTTTCGAAACCCATAGCATTCTCATTTTTTTTTAGATCTATGGCTCAGTGACGGCTTATTTTTTGCATCTCGAGCTGACATTTTTAATGGTACCATTTGTGCGCAGATGCTACGTTTTGATCGCCTGTTATTGCATTTTGCGCAAAACTTGTGGCAACCATAAAACGTAATTTTGGCGTTTGGAATTTTTTTGCCGCTACGCCATTTACTAATCAGATTGTTTGATTTTATATTTTGATTGGGCATTGTCCTTAGTCTGCTTGTCTTTAATATACTGTTTGTGGGCTTTCTTGTGCATCAGCTTTAGAAGAGGCTTCTTTCTGGGATGACAGCTATGCAGACCAATGAGTGGAACTTATCTTGTTAAACCGCTGTATGGTCTTGGCCACCGTGCTGCAGCTCAGTTACAGGGTGTTTGGCAATATTCTTATAGTCTAATCTATCTTTACGTAGAGCAGAAATTCTTTTTTTCAGATCCTCAGAGAATTCTTTGCCATGAGGTGCCATGTTGAACTTCCAGTGACCAGTATGAGCGAGTGTGTGAACGATAACACCAAATTTAACACACCTATTCTTTATTCACACCTGAGATCTTGTAACACTAATGAGTCACATGACACAAGGGAGGGGAAAATGGTTAATTGGGCACAATTTGACCAGTTTCAACTAGGGGTGTAGACAAATTTGTTGCCAGTGGTTTAGACATTAATGGCTGTGTATTGAGTTATTTTGAGGGCACACCGAATTTACACTGTTATACAAGCTGTATACTCGATACTTTACATTGTGTCAAAGTGTCATATTTTCAGGGTTGTCCTATAAAAAGATACAATAACATTGTAAAATATGTGAATAATGTACTCACTTTAATGATATACTCTACATAGAGAATGAAAAGAGTCACAGGCATTGAAATGGACATTCTTAGGCCACATCTCACTCTAATGATCACTTCATTGTGAACCATGCCCTTCAGTACTGGATGATGATTGCCACACAGCTCCAGGCACATTTAAGGGAGGTGAATGGCACCCAATTGTCATGTCAGACCACTTGAAACCATTTGCATTAGCGTCGTCTGTGTGCTAGACAACCTGCAAGGGTACCTGACCGCACCACCAGGCACATTCGACATCGTCTTGCTGGACAAGAGACCAGTGACCCACAGTGATGTTCACTGATAAAAGTCATTTCACATTGAGCAGAATTGATGGCCGCCAATGAAGTTTGAGATGTCAAGAAGAGTGCTATGCATTAGCTACTGTTGTCACCAGATGAGCCTTTGGTGGTGGTGGTATTACAGTGTGAGCAAGTGTGTCTAGTCTTACAGAACTGCCTTACACTTTTTGAATAGTACAGTTATAAGACTCTTCTACTTGAAAACCATCATTAGACTAGTCATTGTGCCTTTACATGAACAACATAGGCCTCATTTCATCTTCATGGATGACAATGCTCCAGCTCATCGAGTTTGCATTTTTAAGGAATGGCTGCTGGAGACTGGGGTACCTCACGTGTAGTGGCCTGCACTATCTTCAGACCTGAATCTCATAGAAAACCTATGGGAGCAGCTGAGTCACTTTTTAGAGGATCTTAACTCTGTAACCCAGAACCTGAATGACCTGAGGGCTGCCCTTCAAGATCAGAGCTATGCCATACCTCAGCAGACAATAACTGAACTTGTGGACAGAAAGAGACATCGTTATCAAGCTGTGATTGATGCTTATGGCCACATGACAAGTTATTGAGAAATTGACATCTTTTGGGAGGGTATAACTACCGCTGTTGTTGGCTTTTGTTTCAATAAAATGTTTGAGATGAGGAAATCACCATTGTATACTTGTACTTAAATGCTCTACTTTCATGATAAATTATCACTGTAGTGGAAACTTTTATGTTTTACATAAATTTCAACCAGAAATACAAATATTCTTAACTTTTTGTGAGTAGTTTATGTGACACCCAGGCAAAACCAGGTAGTCACAGTTAGGCCCCTGCATTACACCGTTCCCTCACTAGGAAACAGTCAACCAGAAAACCCTAGTCACCCCCCCCCCCCTTAGGGAAAGATAGACACACCAGTGGGCGTGACCAGGCAGTTGGGACACGCCCACCCAGGGGTACAGACAGCCCGGGGCGGGAAAACAAGCAGATCAGTGTAGATCAGTCTGAAGTTCAGTTTGGAGAGGAGTGTGGGCTGGAGCTAAGGGTAGCTCCAGCAAGGAAGTTCAAGTTGAACGGTACCAGGGTAGGAGCCCTGGTACCACTGGCTAGGAGGCAGACGGTGGTCTCCGTCAGCAGGAGACGGGAAGACGGCTCGGCAGAACCGAGGTGGACCGGGACAGGGTTGTAGCCCGCCGGTACCGACACGGGGAACCGACCCAGAAACCGGAGCACAAAAGGGAGTACTCGGACCCTGAAGCGAGGACCAGAACCAAGCGGAACTGGTTAATTAACCGATTGAGGCCAAGACTAGAGGTCCTGTCCCACCCAAAGTCCCTCATAGAAGACAACAGCCCACCGATTAGGGATAAGAGGTCACCGCCAGGGCCCATAGATCCCACGGGCCAGCGTCTGCGGGCACGGCTCCTTAGGCCACATCCAGCTGGGAGCGGACTCCTGAGTTTCACACTAGGAAAGTCCACCTTACACAATGCAGTGCAGGAAAAGGATAGAGACCACCAGCCGGGTGGATGACCCGAACGCAACCGGCCACGGCACCGGCCACCATCACCTTGGTTTACCAGAGACTTGTGTGTTTTACTAACAGTGAGTACACTAGCATCCCCTGCAGTCGCCATCCCCTGCACTGAGCAACCGGGTCCCGGGGCCACCATCCCTACCCACGGTGGGGTTAACAACTTGCTGCACAACATCTCCCCCGGGTGCCCCATAACAGCAGCGGTGGTGTCCCACCTCACCACACACTTTGGGTGGCGTCACGAGCTTACTACGGCCTAGCCCGTACATCTACGTCCCCCCATTTATTTGGCGTGTCTGCGAGGCCCGGATCCGAGCAGCGCCGGCTGCTAGCACGGGGGCGGCACATTTACATGCCTGCAAAGTATAAAACCCATTGTATTATTACCAATATCTAAATATTAGTGCACAATACGCTAGAATTTCTTTTTGTGCTCTTTCTTTTACTTCTGAATTTGGGAGGTTTCTGACTATTTTGCAGTTCTGTACTGATAACTAGATACAATATGATTTTTCTCATCGTAAAAACTTTCAGGCATTTCCTGTTTATTTTTAGCTGTCAGACTGTGGAATCAAGTACAGTGGTATCAGCATGTAAAGACATCAGTAGGAAAATCATGCTTGCTCTATACAAGTACAGCACTGAAACACCTTAGTATAGAAATGGAAAATCATGTATTAATGCACTGATTTTCTGACACTAACCATCAGTCAGTCTGATTATTTGTGCTTTTAAAGCACCAATCCGGCAGGGTGCTTTTTTTCAGCTCTGGAGTGGCTCTTTGAGGCTATGTGTCCACGTTGCTTTTTACCTGCTTTTTACCTGCTTTTTTGCTGCTTTTTCAACTGCAGCGTTTAATGCCAAAATGGATGTGTTCTGCTTTTCAAGCAAAGTCTATGGGAATTTGGGTTTCTTGTGCCCACTATGCAGTTCAAACTGCAGCCTTTTTCTGGCAGAAATTTGGGCAAAAACTCTGCTTTACAGTTCAAAACGCAAATGGCAAAAACAATTGACATGTTGTCATTGTCATGCTGCGGCTCTGTCTGTGCCGCGTCCTGATTAGCGGTCACCTGTGAAGGGCTCACCGGTAACCGCTAATCCCCTGAGTGACTGAAGTTAGCAGCCCTCTCTCATACTCACCGATCCCCGATCCCCGGCGCGGCGCTGCACGGCGTTCACACTGCTCCGGCGGCTTTTACTATTTTGAAAAAGCCGGCCGCTCATTAAACATTCTCATATTCCCTGCTTTCCCCGCCCACAGGCGCCTATGATTGGTTGCAGTGAGACACGCCCCCACGATGAGTGACAGGTGTCTCACTGCACCCAATCACAGCAGCCGGTGGGTGTGTCTATACTGTGCAGTGAAATAAATAATTAAATAATAAAAAAACCCTCAGTGACAGCTCAGCTGATCGCGCTACTCACCTCAGTTGCTGCGTGGAGGTGACAGGAGCGGCGGTGTCTTCTGCAGCTCCGGTCACCTTCATGCAGCAGAGCTGGAAGCGACGTTGGACCATCCTGGATTACGCCGGACATGGAGGGCTTTTTGGGGCTTATTAAATTGGTGAACCAGGGAATTTTAGTGTTTTTTATTTCTAATAAATGATTTTTTCAGGTGTGTGTGTGTGTGTGTTTATTTACTGTAACTTACAGATTAATCATGGAAAGTATCTCGTGGAGACGCCTGACATGATTAATCTAGGATTTAGTGGCAGCTATGGGCTGCCATTAACTCCTTATTACCCCGATTTGCCAACGCACCAGGGCAAATCGGGAAGAGCCGGGTACAGTCCCAGAACTGTCACATCTAATGTATGCAGCAATTCTGGGTGGCTGCTGACTGATATTGTTAGGCTGGGGGCTCCCCATAACGTGGAGCTCCCCATCCTGAGAATACCAGCCTTCAGCCGTATGGCTTTATCTGGCTGGTATTAAAATTGGGGGGACCGCACGCCTTTTGTTTAATTATATAATTATTCATTTCACTGCCCAGTATAGACACGCCCACCGGCTGCTGTGATTGGGTGCAGTGAGACACCTGTCACTCAGCGTGGGGGCGTGTCTCACTGCAACCAATCATAGGCGCCTGTGGGCGGTGAAAGCAGGGAATACGAGATTGTTTAATGAGCGGCCGCCTTTTTCAAAATAGTAAAGCCGCCGGAGCAGTGTGAATGCCATGCAGCGCCGCACCGGGGATTGGGGAACGGTGAGTATGAGAGAGGAGGGGAAAATGACCGACAGACTGTGAGAGAGGGACAGAGATAGTGACGGACCGACCGAGAGAGAATAGAGACCGAGAGGGAGAGACCGACTGACAGAGAATAGTGATTGACAGACATTGTGAGACATCACTCGTTTCCAGTGTTTTAGGAAACATGCGAAAAATGTATTTAGAAAATCGCATGTCACTAGGATGGTGTGAGTGCCGTCCCGTGACATCCGATTATTTACACTCTCCCATAGACTTTCATTGGAGAGACTCACAGTAAAAACTCGCAAAAAAGAAGCATGCTGCGATTTTTTATCTCAGTCCGATTTGGACTGAGAAAAAAATCGCAAATGCGAGCTGAATTATTGACTAACGTGTCTGATTCCAATGCGAGTTTTTCTCGCATTGCTCTACTGCGAGAAACTCGCAAGTGAGAAGCAGCCCTAAATGTAAGCCTCCTGCCCACTGTCTTCCTTCCACTCTCGCGTTTTCATTCTTTGCCGGCGCCGCTCCTGTCCCGTAGCGCCATCTTGTGACTGTAACTCCTGACTGGCAGAAAGTCAGAAATTATGTCACAAGTTCTAAATAGAACTCTATGAGGGCCAGTATGTGGCAGTCTATAGCCTCTTTGAATAGGAAGATAAGACTTGAACTCTATTGATACTGAAACACATGTCTGCAAATGGAGTGTCTGGTTGAGTTTTCTTAAGTCCTATGACAAAGCTTGTTTAAGGGTTTTATGATTGATAAATCCAAATGGTAATGCTAGAGTTTAAACCCTTTACGCCCTTGGACGTACTGGCACGTCTAAGGTCATCTCCCTGCCTTTGATGCAGGCTCGCACGCCGAACCCGCATCTTTCCCTGCACATCTCTGCTGATCTGATCAGTCAACATTTGCCTCTTAACAGCGCCGGGCAGATTTCCGGTCTGCCAACTTATGTTCTCTAGTTAAATCCCGCTGTCAATTTTTCACACCAGGATTCAACAGGGGAGTACGGCATTCACCGCTTCCATCGGCGGCCCCGTAATGTGATCGCGGGGCACTGTTGGGTTGCTGTGACAGCCGGAGGTCAGCCGATGACCCCAGTCTCTGTCATGATGAATTTTCTGTGAATGCCGGCTGTGGGCCAGCATTCATAAGACGTCAGTATTTCTGCTGTATAGAGCAGTTCTAATGCGCTGCTCTGTGATGCACAAGCGATCAGAAGATCGCAAGTTCAATCGGACTAGTAAATAGAATGAAAAGGAAATTTATTTTTTTAAAATATGAAAAAAATAAAAAAACAACAAGTTCAAATCCCCCTTTTGCCCCATTGAAAATAAACCAATGAAAAAATACACTTATTTGGTATCGCTGCATTTAGAAATGTCCAATCTATCAAAATATAAAATAAATTTAAATTTATTGGTAAACAGCGTAACGAAAAAAAACCCCACAAAATGCCAGCATTACGGGGTTTTTTGACTGCTGCAACATTACAATAAAATGCAATAAGAGGTGATCAAAACACCCCTTCAACCCAAAAAAATGGTATCAGTAAAAACTTCGGCTCAGGGCGCAAAAAGTAAGCCATCACACAGCCCCAGATCCTGAAAAGTGAAAGCGTTACAGGTCTTGGAAAATGGCGCCAAATCAAAAGCCTAATTTCTTCTTTTTACTTTTTTTTTTTTTACAAAGTTCAGAATTGCTTTCACTAATTAAATAAAAGAAAAACTAAGCATGTTTGGTATCTACTTACTCGTGTTTAACTAGAGCAGGGGTCTCAAACACGCGGCCTGCATCAGACTGCTTCATGCGGCCCCCAGGCCGGTACCCCTGTTCACTATCGCGGCCGGTGCAGGGGCCGCAGCCACTGTCTGCACTTTGTTAGATGAGTGTTTTGCCGGCGCTGCGCTCTCCGAAGCAAGGACTGTGCGCGCGCAGCGCCGGCAAAACATTCATCTGACATAAATCGCTGCCAGTGGCTGCGGTCTCTGCACCGGCCGCGATAGTCACCGGGGCACGGCCTGCAGACAGCAAGAAGCAGAGGTGAGGAGCCGAGGGAGCGCGGGACAGGTGAGAAGAATGGTGTTTTTTTTTATTTTTTGTGTATGTGAAGGACGGCACATTAACCCCTTAGCGACCTATGACGTACTGGGTACATCATGGCTCCCTGGTACTTAAGGACCCATGACATACCCAGTACGTCATGGTGAAATCGCAGCCCCGGTGGCTGCGATCGCTGTTTGCATTGCCAATAGCAAATACCTTAGATTGAGATTCGGGGAGGAGGGAACCTCAGGAGAGGTGGTGTCTCCTCCCCGGACCTACGGAGGCTGTGATTGGCTGTGCGGCGTTCGTCAGACAATCACAGCCACTGTAATGTTACAGCCATTGAAAATGGCTGTAACATTGAAATCCAGCCAAGATCAGGGCAGCTGTAGCCCTGATCATTGGCTGGAGCTGGGTGACCTGTGTTTCACCCGCCCCCAGCTCTGATTGGAGAGACCGGCCTTGATACCCATCTCTCCAATCACTGTGGATCTGGGGCCGGAGACCACCCCCTCACCTTCATTCCGGCGTCTGTGGGTGGAAGGAAGCCGAGAGCGATCGGTAAATTATAGTGCCCCCTTTCACCCGCCGCCACTGCCCTCCCCCCATTACTACAGGATGGGGACATTACTATAAAATAGGGACAAGGTGGGCACATGACTATAGGATGGGGATTAGGTGGGCACATGTCTATAGGATGGGGACAAGGTGGGCACATGACTATAGGATGGGGACAAGGTGGGCACATGACTATAGGATGGGGACAAGGTGGGCACATGACTAGGATGGGGACAAGGTGGGCACATGACTAGGATGGGGACAAGGTGGGCACATGACTAGGATGGGGACAAGGTGGACACATATCTATAGGATGGGGACAAGGTGGGCACATGACTATAGGATGGGGACAAGGTGGGCACATGTCTATAGGATGGGGAAAAGGTGGGCACATGACTATAGGATGGGGAAAAGGTGGGCACATGACTATAGGATGGGGACAAGGTGGGCACATGTCTATAGGATGGGGACAAGGTGGGCACATGTCTATAGGATGGGGACAAGGTGGGCACATGTCTATAGGATGGGGACAAGGTGGGCACATGTCTATAGGATGGGGACAAAGTGGGCACATGTCTATAGGATGGGGACAAGGTGGGCACAAGTCTATAGAATAGGGACAAGGTGGGCACAAGTCTATAGGATAGGGACAAGGTGGGCACAAGTCTATAGGATAGGGACAAGGTGGGCACAAGTCTATAGAATAGGGACAAGGTGGGCACATGTCTATAGGATAGGGACAAGGTGGGCACAAGTCTATAGGATGGGGACAAGGTGGGCACCTTACTATAGAATAGGGACAAGGTGGGCACATGTCTATAGGATGGGGAGGTGGGCACATGTCTATAGGATGGGGACAAGGTGGGCACCTTACTATAGAATAGGGACAAGGTTGGCACATGTCTATAGGATGGGGACAAGGTGGGCACATTACTAAAAGATGGGGACATTACAAGGATGGGCATAATACTATTGGATGGGGACATTAGAATAGGGACAAGGCTATAGGATGGGGACAAGGTGGGCACATTACTATAGGATGGGGACAAGGTGGGCACATTACTATAGGATGGGGACATTACAAGGATGGGAAAAATACTATTGGATGGGGACATTAGAATAGGGACAAGGCTATAGGATGGGGACAAGGTGGGCACATTACTATAGGATGGGGACAAGGTGGGCACATTACTATAGGATGGGGAACATTACTAAAAGATGTTGGCCAAAATTTCTATATAGTGATAATTGTAACACTATTAGTTACAAGAAATGGATAAAATGTAAAAAAAAAACAAAATAAGGCATGACTTTTTTTTTTTACCATCAATTTTTTTTTTTTTTTTTTATATTTAACCAAAAAATGTGCACATTTGTTATAATAAACAAGTGAAAAATGTTGAAAATAAGTGATCCAAAGGTGTGTAAAAAAATATATATGGTACCAAAAAAAATGTCACTTTGTCCTGCAAAGAATGCGGCACCCCAAATTATTTTTTTCCTTCTGTGCGGCTCATACACCCAGCCGAGTTTGAGACCCCTGACTAGAGAATCATATTGAAATGAACTTTGTTCGTGGGAAAACACCCTTATATCTTCTTGTGCTAGCTACACACTCTCCCCAAGGAGAAACCATTCCTCTTCGCCCCCCCCCCATAAATCTAACAGAATCTAGTTAGTTATATTTACATAGTAAGTTCCCCTCCTCTCGAGTGTTGGTGCTTTAGTACACCCCTTTAGGAGTTTAGTTGTCATACAGTGATGATTTGCTGTCAGAAATATATATATTGTCAATATAAAAATTATATATAAGCCTATAATGGTACCATCCAGCACCATATAAAATTCCAAATTTCTTCTTTATTTCATCATTTAAAATAAGGGGAAAAAAAGGGGGATACACCATCTCCAATAAAAACGTTACTCACAAGACACATTTCGAACACATTGGTGTTCTTGATCACATGACATGTGAAACAGAATGGAAAGCAAATTTGACTGAAATAGATTGTGGGCACAATGTTGCTATAGCAGAGCCCATGAGGTGCCAAACATAAGACACCCCCACAAGTGACCCCGTTTTGGAAACTAGACTCCTCAAGGAATTTATGTAGGAATGTGCTTCACAGACTTTTTAAAATGTGGACGTGAGAATTATAGTTAACATTTAAAAGGAAAAAAACAACATATTTTAGTCCACAATTTGGATACTAGGAGAAAATGGACTCCTTAATTTGTTACACAAATTTCTCCCAAACACAGTGATATCCCGTACATAGTCAAAACTAATGTTGGGGTACACGGCAGGGCTTGGAAAGCGAACAGCGCAATTTGATTTTTGAAATGCAAATTTGGACAGCGTGTTGCATTTGCAAAGCCCCTGAGGTGCCAAAAATGCAGAAACATCCACATGTGGCCACAAACTAAAGCCTATAATGAATTCATCTATTGGTGTGGTGAGTATTTTTAATCCACAAATGCAACAGAGTATTATTATATTGGTTCGTGAAAATGAAAAACGTAAGGTTTTTCCGGTAATATTTTACTTTTAGCCTCAAGATTTTAATTTGCACAAAGAGTAACAGGAGAAAATGGACAGGACAATTTGTTATGCAATTTATACCGAACTTAGCAGTACCTGATATGTGGTTGTACACTACTATTGGAGTACAGGCAGGGATCATATGGGAGGTGCGCTACTTTGTATTTATAACACATTATATATTTATATACATTTATATACATTTATAACAGATTCCGTTTGAATGGATTGTGACCACCATTAGCAAAGCCACTGATTTTTTATTTTTTATAACATTGGGATGTGGAAATATAACATTTTAGTGGTAAAGATGTAATGCTTATATTAACTGCAAATGTGTCGCCCCTGACTGTCAGGTGTCACAGGGTACTACATCTAACCCCAGATTCCTGGAAGACCAATGCTGGTAAACACCACAACACACACACACACACACACACACACACATCACGCCCTTTTCCCCAGACTGGGTAACAGGCTAGAGATGGACTTGACGGGTGGACACCTATAGGCTGGGACGCATCCAATCCACTAGTCCGAAACCTGGGAAGAGGAGGGGTTAGTAAGTGGAGTGGACGGACAACGGACATCTTGTCAGAAGTTTAATAGTAACTAGACATCAAGTCAGTCAGAAGTTGACGTGCTGACCGGAAAATGTGAAGTGACTACTGAGTACGCTTGCCAGGGAGAGTACGGTGTGAGTACTCTCGGGACCGAGCACCGACTGGGTACAGGGCCCTAGTTCAGAAGGACGCTTTAGGCTCACCTGATCATAATCTGCCCGGTGAGGGGACCATCAAAGACCTTACTGATGTTAGTGTCCGGGGCACAGCAGCAGAGAGGGAACGTGGGAATGGAGACAAAGGTCCGACCCAAGACAGATTGAAGCTGTCTGCCATACGGTCCAAGACGGAGACAACAGGAGGGGACCTCAAAATGCTCCAAGCCACGGGGACCCACCAAATACAACTGGGTGCATGGAAGTAAATCTCACCAGTTCACTACACCGGCCAGGAACAAAGGAAATACTGGATTGGTAAAGACCAGCACAAACCGGGTGGCAGAAAATCCAAAGCACTGAGTAAAGCCCAAGTCAACTCGCAGCGCCTGTGTCGTCTGAGTTCTTCCTACACATCTGCACCTATATACTACAACTACCAACATCCTCCCCTGGGGCGTAGCTCTACAGTCATGGCCAAATGTTTTGAGAATGACACCAAAAATATATTTTCACATGATCTGTTGCCCTCTGTTTTTTTTTTTTTATTCAACTTTTTATTTTGAAAAAGGTTTTTCAGACATATTTTACAACAGAAAAGAAAGAAAAACACAAACGAATATGCAATTACATGAATAAATGTACCATTTCACAAGTATGCTTATAGATGGGCTATATCATAAACACTCTAATAGTCAAGTAGGAGGTGAGAGGGGTTCCTTCTTGTAATAGGCCCCAGGGAGGGAAAGATCGGGGCTAGGCCTAGGGGGACCCAGAAAAGGATTCCTACAACATTTGAAACCGGTCTAAATCACTAGTACCAGTCACCCTAACCCTATGTCCGTTCCTACATCTGGTAGGTGTCCACTAGGGCATCCCACAGAGACCAAGTCGCTGTGAACTTATCCATTGTATTATGTAGCTGGGCTGTGAGCTTTTCCATACTCCTGACATCTTTTATTCGGGCATACAGATCCAAGATAGCGGGCGGGGCTACCCTCCTCCAGAACAGTGAAATTAGACACTTGGCCGCAGTAAGGACATGGAGTAGAAGCTTTAGTTCAGGTTTGCTTAAAGACGACGGGAGGGCATTCAGCAAATACACTACCGGATCTCTGGTCACATTGCCACCCACCAATCTTCCCATCAAGGACTCCACCTCCTCCCAGAAGCCATCAATGGCCGGGCATGTCCAGAATATATGGTATTGGGATGCCCCCCCAAGGCCACATCTCCAACACACATCCGGATAGGTACGGTTAAATTTGTGAAGGAGTTCTGGTGTGTGGTACCATGTCATGAAGACCTTAACTTGGTTTTCTTTATAAAGAGTGCTAATTGAGGACCGAAATGTCCTAGCCCATATCACTGACCAGAGTGCGTCTGAAAGGGGGCGTCCAACCCAACCCTCCCATCTCTTCATGTATGAATGCTTCAGTGTATCCGATGAGTCCCCACTTATCAAAATGTTATAAATGGCCGAGATCAGTCCCCTGGTCGAGGTCCGGCCAGAGCAAAGGGTCTCGAATGCTGTGGGACGCCGCACCCCCACCTGTCCCATAATGTCTGTGAAAAAATGTGATATCTGTTGATATGAGAAATATAGGTGGAGAGGTAGTTTATATTGATATCGTAGATCTGAAAATGGTTTCAATTTCAGAGTAGCCGGGTTGACCACATCCCGAAAACAATAAAGGCCTGCCTTTGCCCATTGCCCCGTCACCCCCGGACTCATGCCCTCTGTCAAATGTGGTGTGAACAAGAAAGGGGTCAATAGGGAAGACTGTGAGGCCAGCTGGAACTTCATTCTACACTGTCGCCACACCTCTCTTGTAAATGCCATTGGGCCTAGAAGGTCTCTGGAGGGGGTTTCGCTAGGGCGTCCCCATATTAGAGAGCTTGGGTGGAAAGGTGCCATCCAAAGCTTCTCTATCTCCGTCCACTTGTTAAAAGCCAGCAGGGTCGTCGATGACGCCAAGCTACGCAAGTGTGCGGCATAGTAATAAAGTTTGAGATTCGGACACGACAGTCTCCCCTTTGTACGTGGTGCACACAGAACTGAGTCCGGGATACGATGCCTTCCCGAATGCCATATAAATTGCAAATGTTTTGACTGGACTTTTTTCAGTACCCCCAGGGGAACCCGCACCAAGAGTGTTTCGAACAGATACAGAAATTTAGGGATGACTGACATTTTAATTGTAGCAATTTTACCCAAAAAAGAGATCTGTAAAGAGGACCATTTTTTTTAGACTATTCTCCACATCGCGCATTAGGGGTGGGAAGTTGGCTTGGTATAATGTTTTATAACTGGGGGTTATTTTGACTCCTAAGTATCGCAGGGAATCTGAACGCCAAGAGTACTTAAAATTTTGTTTGAGGAGCTGTAATTTAGTTTCTGGGATGTTAAGCGGTAAAGCCTCTGTTTTGTCGGAGTTAAGTTTATAACCCGAGAGACTAGCGTATTGAGTTAGTACTGCGTGTAAATTTGGTAGGGAAATGACAGGATTAGTCAGGGACAGCAAGACGTCGTCCGCAAATAGGGCCACTTTGAAGGACTTATCCCGAACCTTGACCCCCATAATGTCCAGATTGAGTCGAATATGTGCTGCCAGTGGTTCAATGCTTAGGACATACAGCAAAGGGGACAGAGGACAGCCCTGCCTTGTTCCATTTCGGATGGGCAGGGGATCCGAGTGTGCATGAGGGAGGCGAATTGTCGCCGCAGGGAGAGAATACAGGCCCCGCAGAGCTGAGACAAATGGTCCCGACAGGCCGAAGTGGTCCAACACAGAAAACATGAAGGACCAATCCAGCCTGTCGAAAGCCTTCTCCGCGTCTAGTCCCAGAAGAAGTGCTTCCACTCCTTCCCTATTCATCACTTCCACCAGATCTAAGATCCTTCGGGTGTTGTCTCCCGCCTGTCGATAGCGAACGAATCCTACTTGGTCTTTATGGACCAGCTGTGGAAGCCAATTATTTAGGCGGTCTGCCAACAGTTTGAATATTTTGAGATCAGAATTTAAGAGACTAATAGGGCGGTAGCTCGTACATTCCATGGGGTACCTACCTGCTTTAGGAATGACAGTTATATAAGAGTGTAGAAATGTATGTGGGATATCCTCACCCATCATAAAAAGGTTAAAAAGAGGAGTCAAATGAGGTGACAGCTCTCCCAGAAAGGTTTTATAATATAGGTAAGTAAACCCATCCGGGCCCGGAGCTTTGTGATTAGGGAGGTCCTTGATGGTCTGATGGATCTCGTCTGGGACTATTTCTCGATTAAGAACATCCAGAGCCTCCTGGGGCAGTTTTGGAAGGTGACAGTCAGTCAAATAATCATTCAATATTGTTGTTCTATCTGGGTGGGACATTGACAACGGCGAAGGGATAGAGTACAAGGATGTGTAGTATGTGTGGAAAAGTTGTGCGATTTTTGTGGGATCGTAATGAGGGGTGCCTCAAGTATCCTTTATGGCATAGGGGGCGGAAGTTATCGTTTGGTCCCGAAGCCTTCTGGCCAGCATCGTGTGTGGTTTGTTGCCATACTCATAATACTTCTGGCATGAGTAACATAGGAGCTTTTCTATTTTCCCATGTGAAATCTCTTTTAGTTTAGTTCTAAGGTCTATTACCGCTTTTAGGCGAGTCTTAGAGGGGTGAGTGCGAAGGCGTTCCTCCGCTAATCGGAGGTCTATTTCACATTGACGATAAAGTTGCTGTGAGTCCTTTTTAAGCTTACAAGAAGTGGCTATGCACTCCCCTCTAATCACCGCCTTGTGGGCCTCCCATATCACTCGGAAAGATGGAGGGGTCTGAGAATTCTCCCCAAAGTAATTCTGTATAGCCTTACGGATGGATTCTCGAGAGACAGGATTGGTGAGTAAGGATTCATTTAGCCTCCAGTGGGTTCTTTTTGAGGGAGCATTTGTTAAGTTAAGGTTTAGTAATAAAGGGGCATGGTCTGACCACGTGATACTGCCTATTTGTGCTTTTCGGAGTGTTCTAAGCGTGAGGACATTACCAAAGAAATAATCGATTCGACTATGGGAATTATGGGGGTGTGAGAAGGTGTATTGTCTTGCTGTCGGGTTATCAATTCTCCACAGGTCAAATAGTTGGTATTTATGGATCAATTTGCGGAATCCCCGTAGACAAATGGGATGATTTATGTGGGCTTGTAGAGTGTGAGGGTGCATGCATTCTATCAGCTCTGTCCGAAAACACCATATTAAAGTCCCCCCCTATAATGTGAATGGTCCCTCGATCTGACGGGAGGCGTGAGAGGACGGAGGACACAAATCTGTTCTGATTAGAGTTTGGGGCATAAAGGTTACACAGGATTAATTTTATCCCATTCAGAGTGCCTTGGATGATCAGGTAACGGCCTGAGGGATCTGCCTCCCACTTACTCACTTGAAGTGGGTAAGTGCGGGAAATCAGTATAGCTACCCCAGCCTTCTTTTTTGTGTTTGTAGCTGAAAAGGATTGGGGAAACCAATGGCAGGCAAAGTTGAAAGAGCTTTTTTCTGTGAAGTGTCTCTTGCAGAAACACCACTTCCGCCAGTGATTTTCGCATCTCCTGGAGAACCAGCCTCCTTTTTAACATGAGAATTCAACCCCTTCACGTTAAGTCTCATCAACGTAGCCATCCCGGTGCCTTAATGTAAGCTAGTATGAGGACTAGTGCTTGAGACTGTCGCTTAATGTTCAAAGTAGATATACTCCCTGGACCCTTCTGAAACAGAGTGTGCCTACTATAGTGAATTGCATACCTGTGAATACAACCAGGACAATAAAAAATAAACCAAAACATACCTATGTTCTACTACAAAATAGAAACTTTTCAATTATGCAATAAGGGTATGGTAATCAACCCCAACCGTCCACTACCCCCAACCGCCGAGTCGACTTACCCTTAATTTTGTGTAAAAGTATCTCACTAAATATAACCTGCACTGTAAAGCAAAGTGCGAATCAATTGGTATGACTCTGCAGAAGGGTGAGTGGCGAAACTTCACAAACCGGACTCGGGATCCCAACCCCTCCCCCCCGGGATTCTTTAAGAAGGAGAAAGTCCCAGGAAAAAAAAGGGAAGCAATATAAGTAGACCAGTTGACCACCTGGGATTCCCATGTGAGATCAAAAGATAACCGTAAATGCACGGGAAAAATGCGATCAGGTAGGTCCTTCAGCTCTCGGGCCTCTAGGTCGCTGTTTACGTGCTGCTGCGGCTGGTTGCCAGGCCTGAGGAAGCTGCGGTATCTGCTGGGGCAAAGTCCAGTCTGGTAGGTCTGGGACAGGAAGGTCAAATGCCCGGCAGAAAGGCTCCAAGTCTGCACGGGTTCTGAAGGCTGGCCGATGTCTCCCCCCGCCATGCAGATAGGCTGAACGGGAACCCCCATCTACAGAGGACATTATTGGCCCTTAGGGATGACAGTAGTGGGCGGAGGGCCTTCCGCTGCTGTAGCGTCAACCATGAGAGATCTTGAAACAGTTGAATCTTAGTATCTCGGTACATCGCTTGTTTTGGCGGTCGTGCTCTGAACATAATTTCCTCTTTAAGTTGGAAGTCCACGACGTGACAGATAATGTCTCTCGGGTTCCCTGTCAGATTTTTGGGGCGCAGGGCCCTGTGTGCTCTGTCCATAGGAATTGGGCTATCAGGAGGACGCTGGAGGACTGAGTTAAATATGGTCTGCAGGATTTTTGTAACATCCTCCTTTTTTTTGGGCCTTACGAACACCTCTGACCCGTATATTGTGGCGCCTCCCTCTGTTGTCTAGATCTTCAATATGACGTTGTAACTCTTATGGCGTCGGCTTGAGAGGAGGTATGGGACTGGAGGTGGCGAATGGTTGTTCTAGCATCATTATGATCAGTCTCCAGCTGGTTTATTCTTTTAGAGATAGAAATTACATCCTGTCGGACCGCCGCTATTTCAGACCTGCAGGTGTCTTTTACTTCAGAGATAAGTGCTTGGAAATCCTTTTTTGTAGGGAGCTGACGTACAAATTCCCACCAGTCTGCTGGAGGGCATGCAGGCTGCGGGGGTATGGGTCCAGCAGTCAGGTTTTCCAGAGGCCCCCTCTTGGAAGCTACTCTGACAGGCGGGCTCAGTGGGATCTTGGAGGTCCCTTTATGCTGTGGTACAGGGACTAGGCTCCTTGGCCCTGCATCTCCAGATGATTTCTGGTATCTTTGGGGCTTGGGGGTGAGAGTCTCACTCTGCAGTATTGGTGGTCCCAGTGGGGAGGACAGGGGGACATCTTTATGAGGTTCTGGGTCATCCCACACAAGCTGGGGAATGACTGCAGGCTGCAGGGCCTCATTCCTGGCCTCTCAAGCCTCCTCCTGTGCCTCTCCCCTGCCCCCCTCTCGGCCATCCAGTATCCCACAGCCGGAGCTCCCACACTCCTCATCCCCATCGCACCAGGCTATGTCACCAGACTCCCCCCTGTGAGTTTGCTACTGGAGCCGACGGGCTCCAACCGCCGCCGCTCTCCAGGATCTCTAGTGGGGGGGAGGGGCGGCATCTCCACCATCTCTGTGTGACCGCCGGAGCTCGCGTCTAGGGAGAACGTGTACCTCCTGCCCGGTCCTCCAGTCCATAGGCACACGCACACGGCCGGCTCGCCGCAGTCCCGCTCCCGTCCGCGAGTAGGTGAGTCACCGCGCGCCTCCTCCGCTGCCGCCACCATCTTGACCACGAGGCTGGCTCCCCTCCTGCTGGTGTCCGCGGGATCTTCACCTCTTCCTCCATCTGTGCCGCTGACCACTTCAGGCTCCTCACCTCTTCCGCCGTCTGCGACGTGGACCGGCTCTCCCCGTCCGCTGTCTCCCATACCTCCTGGTGCTGCAGCCATCTGTGGAAGCAGGGAATGCGGCGCTCCAGCCGCCCGGGCGTACTCCTGTTCTTGTTCCCCTGGCAGCTCTTTCAGTAGGTAGGAGTCCAGGGTAAGCGGTGCTGGGGCTCCCGGGTCTCTGGCAGTCTTAGGGGGCTTTCTTTTCCCCATCCTGGGCACTCCAAGCTTATGTAAATGGGCTTATTTTACTCCCGGGCGAAGGAGCTCAACCCTCAGGCGTCCTGCTCCATGAAGCTCCGGCCACGCCCCCGCCCTCTGGTTTTTAATTGTGTTTGTCGTTTACATCACATACAATTGCAATCATATTATGAGTACCAAAAGGTTATATTGACATTTAGAATGAGTTAATGCAGCAACTCAATATTTGCAGTGTTGACCCTTCTTTTTCAGGACCTCTGCAATTCTCCCTGGCATGCTCTCAATCAACTTCTGGACCAAATCCTGACTGATAGCTGTCCATTCTTGCATAAGCAATGCTTGCATTTTGCCAGAATTTGTTGTTTTTTTTGTCCACCCGTCTCTTGATGATTGCCCACAAGTTCTCAATGGGATTAAGATCTGGGGAGTTTCCAGGCCATGGACCCAAAATCTCTGTTTTGTTCCATGAGCCATTTAGTGATCACCTTTGCTTTATGGCAAGGTGCTCCATCATGCTGGAAAAGGCATTGTTGGGCGCCAAACTGCTCTTGAACAGTTGGGAGAAGTTGCTCTTGGAGGACATTCTGGTACCATTCTTTATTCATGGCTGTGTTTTTAGGCAAGACTGTGAGTGAGCCGATTCCCTTGGCTGAGAAGCAACCCCACACATGAATCGTTTCAGGATGCTTAACAGTTGGCATGAGACAAGACTGGTGGTAGCGCTCACCTCTTCTTCTCCTAATAAGCTGTTTTCCAGATGTCCCAAACAATCGAAAAGGGGATTCATCTGAGAAAATGACTTTACCCCAGTCCTCAGCAGTCCACTCCCTGTACCTTTTGCAGAATATCAGTCGGTCCCTGATGTTTTTTCCGGAGAGAAGTGGCTTCTTTGCTGCCCTCCTTGAAACCAGGCCTTGCTCAAAGAGTCTCCGCCTCACAGTACGTGCAGAAGCACTGACACCAGCCTGCTGCCATTGCTGAGCTAGCTCGGCACTGCTGGTAGTCCGATCCCACAGCTGAAACAGTTTTAAGATACGGTCCTGGCGTTTGCTGGTCCTTCTTGGGCGCCCTGGAGCCTTTTTGGCAACAATGGAAGCTCTCTCCTTGAAGTTCTTGATGATGCGATAGATTGTTGACTGAGGTGCAATCTTTGTAGCCGCGATACTCTTCCCTGTTAGGCCATTTTTGTGCAGAGCAATGATGGCTGCACGTGTTTCTTTAGAGATAACCATGGTTAACTGAAGAGAAACAATGATACCAAGCACCAGCCTCCTTTTACAGTGTCCAGTGGTGTCATTCTTATTTAATCATGACTGACTGATCGCCAGCCCTATCCTCATCAACACCCACACCTGTGTTAATGGAACAATCACTAAAACAATGTTAGCTGCTCCTTTTAAGGCAGGAATGCAATGCTGTTGAAATGTGTTTTGGGGGTTAAAGTTCATTTTCTTAGCCAATATTGACTTTGCAAGTAATTGCTGTTAAGCTGATCACTCTTTATAACATTCTGGAGTATATGCAAATTGCCATTAGAAAAACTTAAGCAGTAGACTTTGAATTTTAGACTAAAAATTAATATTTGTAGCATTCTCAAAACCTTTGGCCATGACTGTACTTGCGGAGAGCCATCACACCTAAGCTTTCCATTACCACCAGACCCAGCAATGAGAGACTTTGTAGCGGTGGCCTTCCCCATATAGCCGCATACCGGAAGTGTCATCATAAAAAACTATTTTTATTTTTCCCTTGTACAAATTCCCCTTTTAAGCGATCCCCAGGGTCACGGAACTGGGCAACGGCCACCCACTGAATTGTCCCAGTAAATATACTGCCCGGGATCGAGTACCCCAAAGCCCTGGGGTGTTTCACAAATTTGTCACTTACACAAGGGTTAAGAAGTGAAAAGGGACCTCACAATTTCTTGCGCAATTACATCCGAACTGGTGATACCCTATAGGTCATTAGAAACTACTATTTCACCACCTGTCAGAGCTTTGTAGTAATGATCGCTATTTGTTTTTTCGAGCACAGATTTTGCTGGAATAGTTTGTGGGTGATATTTGGAGAGCCCCTAAGGTGCAAGAACAGCAGAAAACCCCCGAAAGTTATCCCATTGTAGAAATTACACCGCTCAATTAATTTATCTAATGCTGCAGTGACTATTTTATAGAATCCACGCCATTTCTCTGGAGAATTACAAATATGCTAATTTAGTGCCCATAATATATTGTAGCGACTCCATACATTGTGCCCAGCTTGTGCTTCTGGAAACATGCATGCTGTAAATTAAGTTCACTCTCCCCACTGCAATAATGCCACACATGTGGTCGTCTACTGCTGGGGGCTCAGCAGGGAGGGGGCATTTAGATTTGGGACGCTAATGTCACTGGATTTTATTTGAGGGGTGGATCCATATCGCTTTTCCAGAGTCTTTGTTCTACCAGTGATGTGTATTTCCAGTTGGAGATGACAGACCTGAGTGGGGGCTGGTTTTGTAGTGGTAGGTTGTTTGTTTTCTTGATAACATTTTGGGGTACAGAACATTTTCTTGATCGCTTTCAGTATAAGGCTGGGAATATGTTGAGGTTTCCAGGTAAATCCTCCAAAAATGGGATTCAAGGAAAACCCCCAACAGAACCACTCACTCTAATGGGGCAGATGGAGACACTTTCAAACCCGTTTGGTGTCTGTTTTGGTGGTGTCCTTTGTTTTAGGTGAACACAGAGCTGTGGTCATCCATATTTGTGTGCTAAAAAGACGCCTTTAATGATGGGACATCGTCTGAACAGTGACCAGACGGAGTCCAAAGTGTCTACATCTGCCCCATTATATTGAGTGGCCTGAATCGCGTTTTTTGGGATTTACACAGAAACCCCAATGTAACTGCTCAGCGAAGAGTGCAAGATAAATGTCAGCCAAACCTTATTCTGATTTTTGAGCGGTAGAGTGAAGAAGTAAACCGCACAAGAATAGTTCTTATTTTTTTTTTTTGCGAACTTCACTGTGCGGTATTCGTGATAAGTCTTATAGTTGGTGCAATTATCGCGATACTAGAGTTATATTGTTATATACAATGTTTTTCTATCATCACACAATAAAAATGCTTTTATATATATATATATATATATATATATATATATATATATATATATATACATATACATATATACAGTACAGACCAAAAGTTAGGACACACCTTCTCATCTCTAGAACAATTGTTAAGAGGAGACTTTGTGCAGCTGGCCTTCATGGTAAAATAGCTGCTAGGAAACCACTGCTAAGGACAAGCAACAAGCAGAAGAAACTTGTTTGGGCTAAAGAACACAAGGAATGGACATTAGACCAGTGGAAATCTGTGCTTTGGTCTGAGGAGTCCAAATTTGAGATCTTTGGATCTAACCACCGTGTCTTTGTAGAAAACGTGAACGGATGGACTCTACATGCCTCGTTCCCACCGTGAAACATGGAGGAGGAGGTGTGGGGGGGCCAACAAGTGCTAAGCATCTCTGGGAACTCCTTCAACACTGTTGGAAGACCATTTCCTGTGACTACCTCTTGAAGCTCATCAAGAGAATGCCAAGAGTGTGCAAAGCAGTAATCAAAGCAAAAGGTGGCTACTTTGAAGAATCTACAATATAAGACATATTTTCAGTTGTTTCACACTAAGTATTTCATTCCACATGTTTTCATTCATAGTTGTGATGTCTTCAATGTGAATCTACACAGTCAGAAAATAATGACTCTGAAATAATTTCAGAGTCATGAAAATAAAGAAAACTCTTGAATGAGAAGGTGTGTCCAAACTTTTGGTTTGTACTGTATTTGTATGTATAATATATATATAAAAAAGGCAGCACCTTTACAATGTGAACAGGTGCATATCTGGATGGTGTATAAATATGAGAAAAAATTCCAGCCGCACACTGTGAAAAACCAAAATAAATTCTACCTTATACATAAATGGAGGTATTTAGAATAGTAGAATGGCCATTGTAATACCAGCCCAGCGCCCCTTCACGCCAACATCCTTTGCTGGGTCCTACACTACACTGCACTTTCTCTGGGTTTTAAAATATAAGGTAGAATTTATTTTGGTTTTTCACAGTGTGCGGCTGGAATTTTTTCTCATATTTATACACCATCCAAAAAAATGAAAAAGTTACAGCTCTCAGAATATTGTGACGGAAAACTAATATATATATATATATATATATATATATATATATATATATATATATATATATATATATATATATATATATATATATACTAGAAGGTTGCCCGATTCTACGCATCGGGTATTCTAGAATTTACGTATTGTGTAGTTAATGTATGATTTTTGTTATATATAGATGTTGTTGTGTGTAGTTGCCAAGTGTTTGTGTAGTGCGCTGTAAATGTTCTGGGTGTTGTCTGGGTGTGGCGGGGGGTGAGAGCGGTGTTGTTTGTGTGTTGCATTGTTTGTGGAGCGCTGTGTGTCTGTAGCGTTGTGTGTGTGTGTGGTGCTGTGTGTGTTGCACGGTTTGTGTGGGTGTTGAGTGTGTGTGTGTGTTTTGGGGGAGGTATGTTTTGTGCAGTGTGTGTGTGTTGTGCGGTATGTGCGTATATTTGTGTGTGCCGCGGTGTTTGTGTTGGGTGTTGTGTGTGTGTGCGGCGTTGTCTGTGTGTGTGTGGGTGTCTGTGTAGGGCGGTGTTTGTGGTTCCCAGTGTGTGTGTGGTGTGTTGTGCGGTGCGTGCGTGGCGGTGTGTGTGTGTTTTGGGGGGAGGTGTGCACCCCCTATCGTGCTCCATCCCCCATGCTGCGCACCCCCCATCGTGCTCAATCCCCCATGCTGCGCACCCCCCATCGTGCTCCATCCCCCATGCTGCGCACCCCCATCGTGCTCCATCCCCTATGCTGCGCACCCCCATCGTGCTCCATCCCCCATGCTGCGCACCCCCCATCGTGCTCAATCCCCCATGCTGCGCACCCCCCATCGTGCTCCATCCCCCATGCTGCGCACCCCCATCGTGCTCCATCCCCTATGCTGCGCACCCCCATCGTGCTCCATCCCCCATGCTGTGCACCCCCCATCGTGCTCCATCCCCCATGCTGCGCACCCCCATCGTGCTCCATCCCCCATGCTGCGCACCCCCCATCGTGCTCCATCCCCCATGCTGCGCACCCCCATCGTGCTCCATCCCCCATGCTGCGCACCCCCCATCGTGCTCTATCCCCCATGCTGCGCACCCCCATCGTGCTCCATCCCCCATGCTGTGCACCCCCCATCGTGCTCCATCCCCCATGCTGCGCACCCCCCATCGTGCTCCATCCCCCATGCTGCGCACCCCCCATCGTGCTCCATCCCCCATGCTGCGCACCCCCCATCGTGCTCCATCCCCCATGCTGCGCACCCCCCATCGTGCTCTATCCCCCATGCTGCGCACCCCCCATCGTGTTTCATCCCCCCCATTCTGGGCACCCCCATCGTATTCCATCCCCCACGCTGCACCCCCCATCGTGCTCCATCCCCCATGCTGCACTCCCCATCGTGCTCCATCCCCCATGCTACGCACCCCCCATCGTGCTCCATCCCCCATGCTACGCACCCCCCATCGTGCTCCATCCCCCATGCTACGCACCCCCCATCGTGCTCCATCCCCCATGCTGCGCACCCCCCATCGTGTTTCATCCCCCCCCATTCTGGGCACCCCCCATCGTGGTCCTCCCCCACATGCTGCACCCCCCATCGTGCTCCATCCCCCATGCTGCACTCCCCATCGTGCTCCATCCCCCATGCTGCGAACCCCTCAGAGAGGAGTATAATAGGAGTATAATGGGAGGAGTAGTCCTGGGGGGTGGTATACAGGTGCCCAACGTGTGCGGGGGGCGTGGCCTCGCGGGCATCACGTGTGGGGGCGTGGCCTAGCGGGCATTGCGTGCAGGGGCGTGGCCTAGCGGGCATTACGTGCGGGGGCGTGGCCTAGTGGGCATCGCGTGCGGGAGGCCGTGGTCTAGCGGGCATCGCGTGCGGGGGGCGTGGCCTAGCGGGCATCGTGTGCGGGGGCGTGGCGTAGCGGCATTGCGTGCGGGGGGCGGGCCTGGCCAAACGGTTAATCCATGCGGGGGGCGGGGCCAGCAGGCATCACGTGCAGGGGCGTGGCATACGGGCATCGCGTGCGGGGGGCGGGCCTGGCCAAACTTAATCCATGTGGGGGGCGGGGCCGAGCCGAGCGGCCAATCCGTGTGGAGGGGCGGGACAAGGCCGAGCCCAGCGGCCAATCCGACGGTTGTCACTGTAAGGACACAATTTTGGAGCAAGACAGACAGAATAAGGCAATTATATATCTATCTATATATATAATTGCCTTATTCTGTCTGTCTGTCTGTCTGTCTGTCTGTCTGTCATGCTCCGAAATTGTGTCCTTACGGTGACACAAAGCTGATTGGCCGCTGGGCTCGCCATGGCCCCGCCCCCCACACGGATTGGCCTCTCGCCCCGGCTCTCTGCAGGCCCCGCCCCCTCACGCAATCCACGCTCGCTCTGGCCCAACTGACACGGAGCCCCGATTCCCAGGTGAGTACACACACACATCAGATCACACTCACTCTCACACACACCTCACACATCACAACATGCTGGGATATCGCTTGCTTCTACACCGGCTCCGTCAGGATCCCGGCAGCGCCACACATAACCTTGCGATGCTGGGATCTTCACGGAGGCCGTGAAAGCTGGTAACCATTATACACATCGGGTAACTAAGGTCCCTTAGTTACCCGATGTGTATCATAGTTACCAGTGTACACCGGCTCACACTCACTCTCACACACACCTCACACACACATCACATCGCATCCACACATCAAGGTCCTGCAGCTGCGGAAAATACAGACACATAACAGCACACACACACACACACACACATACACACACAAATCAGATCACACTCACACACACCTCACACATCACATCGCATCCACATACTCACAACATCCTGGGATATCGCTTGCTTCTCGGCCTCGATACTGTGCTGTTGTGATCTTCCAGGACCTGCGGGAGGATCACATGGCCAGAAGCATGTGATATCCCCGGATGTTGTGAGTATAAGCGCGTATGTGCGATATCGTCAGTGTCTGTGTGTGTGAGTGTATGCGATCGGGTGTGTGTGAGTGGATGCGATCGGGTGTGTGTGAGTGGATGCGATCGGGTGTGTGTGAGTGGATGCGATCGGGTGTGTGAGTGTCGGCAGAGGAGCACGGCGTGCTGGAGGAGGCTGGGAGCAGAGAGGCTGATCATGGCGAAGGCTGGGAGGAGAGAGGCTGATGCTGGGGGAGGCTGGGAGGGGGAGGCTGGGACGAGGGAGGCTGATGCTGGTGGAGGCTGATGCTGGGGGAGGCTGATGCTGGGGGAGGCTGGAAGGAGAGAGGCTAATGCTGGTGGAGGCTGATGCTTGGGGAGGCTGATGCTGGGGGAGACTGGGAGGGGAAGGCTGATGCTGAGGGAGGCTGGGAGGAAGGAGGCTGGGAGGAGAGAGGCTGATCCTGGGGAAGGCTGGGAACGGGAGGCTGATGCTGAGGGAGGCTGGGAGGGGAAAGCTGATGCTGGGGAAGGCTGGGAGGACGGAGGCTGGGAGGAGAGAGGCTGATCCTGGGGAAGGCTGGGAACGGGAGGCTGATGCTGGGGAAGGCTGATGCTGAGGGAGGCTGGGAGGGGAAAGCTGATGCTGGGGAAGGCTGGGAGGACGGAGGCTGGGAGGAGAGAGGCTGATCCTGGGGAAGGCTGGGAGAGGGAGGCTGATGCTGGAGGAGGCTGGAAGGAGAGAGGCTAATGCTGGTGGAGGCTGATGCTTGGGGAGGCTGATGCTGGGGGAGACTGGGAGGGGAAGGCTGATGCTGAGGGAGGCTGGGAGGAAGGAGGCTGGGAGGAGAGAGGCTGATCCTGGGGAAGGCTGGGAACGGGAGGCTGATGCTGAGGGAGGCTGGGAGGGGAAAGCTGATGCTGGGGAAGGCTGGGAGGACGGAGGCTGGGAGGAGAGAGGCTGATCCTGGGGAAGGCTGGGAACGGGAGGCTGATGCTGGGGAAGGCTGATGCTGAGGGAGGCTGGGAGGGGAAAGCTGATGCTGGGGAAGGCTGGGAGGACGGAGGCTGGGAGGAGAGAGGCTGATCCTGGGGAAGGCTGGGAGAGGGAGGCTGATGCTGGAGGATGCTGGAAGGAGAGAGGCTAATGCTGGTGGAGGCTGATGCTTGGGGAGGCTGATGCTGGGGAGACTGGGAGGGGAAGGCTGATGCTGAGGGAGGCTGGGAGGAAGGAGGCTGGGAGGAGAGAGGCTGATCCTGGGGAAGGCTGGGAACGGGAGGCTGATGCTGAGGGAGGCTGATGCTGAGGGAGGCTGGGAGGGGAAAGCTGATGCTGGGGAAGGCTGGGAGGAAGGAGGCTGGGAGGAGAGAGGCTGATCCTGGGGAAGGCTGGGAACGGGAGGCTGATGCTGGGGAAGGCTGATGCTGAGGGAGGCTGGGAGGGGAAAGCTGATGCTGGGGAAGGCTGGGAGGACGGAGGCTGGGAGGAGAGAGGCTGATCCTGGGGAAGGCTGGGAGAGGGAGGCTGATGCTGGAGGAGGCTGGAAGGAGAGAGGCTGATGCTGGTGGAGGCTGATGCTGGGGAGGCTGGGAGAGGGAGGCTGATGCTGAAGGAGGCTGGGAGGAGGGAGGCTGGGAGAGGTAGGCTGAGAGAAGAGAGGCTGATGCACACACACACACACACACACACACACACACACACACGCGCGCGCACTGCACAACACACCACACACACACTGGGAACCACAAACAACTGCCCTAAACAGACACCCACACACACAGACAACGCTGCACACACACAACACCCAACACACAAACACCGCGGCACACACAAATATACGCACATACCGCACAACACACACACACAAACCGCGCAACACACACACAACGCTACAGACACACAGCGCTCCACAAACAACGCAACACACGCAACACACATACAACACCGCTCTCACCCCCCGTCACACCCAGACAACACCCAGAACATGTACAGCGCCTACACAAACACTTGGTAACTACAGACAACAACATCTCTCTCTCTCTCTCTATATATATATATATATATATATATATATATATATATATATAACAAAAATCATACATGAACTACACAATACGTAAATTCTAGAATACCCGATGCGTAGAATCGGGCCACCTTCTAGTATATATATAATTGCCTTATTCTGTCTGTCTGTCTGTCTGTCTTGCTCCAAAATTGTGTCCTTACAGTGACAACCGTCGGATTGGCCGCTCGGCTCGGCCTGGCCCGCCGCTCCACACGGATTGGCTGCTCGGCCCCGCCCCCGCATGGATTAACCATTTGGCCAGGCCTGCCCCCCCACACGCGATGCCCGCTAGGCCACGCCCCCCGCACGCGATGCCCGCTGACCCCGCCCCCCGCATGGATTAACCGTTTGGCCAGACTCGCCCCCCGCACGCGATGCCCGCTAGGCCACCCCCCCCGCACGCGATGCCCGCTGACCCCGCCCCCCGCATGGATTAACCGTTTGGCTAGGCCCGCCCCCCCGCACGCGATGCCCGCTAGGCCACGCTTACGCACGCGATGCCTGCTAGGCCACGCCCCCCGCACGCGATGCCTGCTAGGTCACGCCCCCCGCACGCGATGCTCGCTAGGCCACGCCACGCCCGCTAGGCCACGCCCCCCGCACACGTTGGGCACCTGTACACCCCCCCCCAGGACTACTCCTCCCATTATACTCCTCTTTCCCCAGGACTACTCCTCCCATTATACTCCTCCCATTATACTCCTCTCTGAGGGGTTCGTAGCATGGGGGATGGAGCACGATGGGGGGTGCAGCATGGGGGGTGGACCACGATGGGGGGTGCAGCATGGGGGGTGGATCACGATGGAGGGTGCCCAGAATGGGGAGGATGAAACACGATGGGGGGTGTGCAGCATGGGGGGTGCAGCATGGGGGTTGGACCACGATGGGGGGATGAAACACGATGGGGGGTGCACAGCATGGGGGATGGAGCACGATGGGGGTGCAGCATGGGGGATAGAGCACGATAGGGGGTGCGCAGAATGGGGGATAGAGCACGATAGGGGGTGCGCAGAATGGGGGATAGAGCACGATGGGGGGCGCATAGCATGGGGGATGGAGCACGATGGGGAGTGCAGCATGGGGGATGGAGCACGATGGGGGGCGCATAGCATGGGGGATGGAGAATGATGGGGGGCGCATAGCATGGGGGATGGAGCACGATGGGGAGTGCAGCATGGGGGATGGAGCACGATGGGGGGGTGCAGCGTGGGGGATGGAGCACGATGGGGGGTGCGCAACATGGGGGATGGAGCACGATGGGGGGTGCGCAGCATGGGGGATGGAGCACGATGGGGGGTGCGCAGCATGGGGGATGGAGCACGATGGGGGGTGCGCAGCATGGGACATGGAGCACGATGGAGGGTGCGCAGCATGGGGGATGGAGCACGATGAGGGGTGCGCAGCATGGGGGATGGAGCACGATGGGGGGTGCACACCTCCCCCCAAAACACACACACACCACCACACACACACTGGGAACCACAAACACCGCCCTACACAGACACCCACACACACAGACAACGCCGCACACACACAACACCCAACACACAAACACCGCGGCACACACAAATATACGGACATGCCGCACAACACACACACTGCACAAAACATACCTTCCCCCAAAACACACACACGCACTCCACACCCACACAAACCGCGCAACACACACAGCACCACACACACGGAACGCTACAGACACACAGCGCTCCACAAACAACGCAACACACACAACGCAACACACAAACAACACCGCTCTCACACACCCCCATACCCAGACAACATCCAGAACATTTACAGCAGACTACACAAACACTTGGCAACTACACACAACAACATCTATATATAACAAAAATCATACATTAACTACACAATGCGTAAATTCTAGAATACCCGATGCGTAGAATCGGGCCACCTTCTAGTATAGATATATATATATAAAATTAGTTTTCCGTCGCAATATTCTGAGAGCTGTAACTTTTTTTTATTTTTTTGCAAAACAGGGCTATATAAGGGGTTCTTTTTGCAAACAGGTAATGTCAGTTTTTATTTTATGTGTCGTGACGCCACTCATGGCTTATGGTCAGAGATGTGAATAACCGTCGCTGCAGGTTTTACGAGTGTCTGGGGCTGATGGGATCTGCAGCCAGATGATGTAGCCTCCCGTGAGTGAGGCAGGCCCCAGGGGCTCGGGTGAGTAGGATTAACACAGTCTTTCAACTGGTTTTTACTCACTCAGATGTTGCGGTGAGCTGACCTGGGTGCCGCTGCTGTGATTTACCAGGTAAGACCAGGGTTCCTTCGGGCCAGTCTGAGGGTAACCTGTTAGCTCTCCTTCCTAGCACTCTGTGTTCGGATAACCCCCTGACGTGAAGTACAATGGGGGTCTATCAAGGGAGTCGCTACTGCCTTTTCTCCCTTTTGTTCGGCCCATTTGCCGGCAGCGTGGACCAAGTGAGATGGCTCCAGGCTCTGTCCCCTTATGGGTCCCTGCGTTGCTGCTGAGGCTCGGACTCTGTAAGGTTGGTGAGGTACTTGTAGTTCCCCTCACCTGCAGGTTTAGCAGGTCGTTAAACTGGAGTCTGCTGTAGGGACCTGTACCCTGTACGTGCCTAGTCACGTGCAGGGTCTGACTAGTGGTCACGCGCGTATCTACCTCGCGACCGCCGCTCACCACCACCAGACTGGTTCTCTCCCTCCTTTCCTGACAACCTCTGCACTCTCTAGCTTTTAGGCCCTCCACTTCCCCCCTTGACAAGATTTGAAAGCCAGCCCCCTCCGGAGACTGCCCAAGGGTCCCATCTACTGGTGTGGGAGAACTGGTTGCTATGTGTCTGTGCGTACACACCTCGTTCTGGCCCTTAGGATCACCTGGAAGTACTGTCCCAGCATAGGTACAATACTCAGTGGTGCCTGACTGGGTCAGGTGCGCCACACACAACAAGATGAAGATTTTGTTGGTACTATTTTGAGGAACATAACAGTTTTTGATCACTTTTTATTCAGATGCAAAGATTTACAAAAACCAGCAACTCACTTATTGTTTTTTTTTTTAAATTTTTTTGGACCATTCACTGTGCAGTAAAAGTGATTAAGGCCAATTATTCTTCGGGTCAGTACGGTTACAGCAGTACCAGACTAAAGGCCGCTTTACATTCAACGACATTGCTAACAAGATGTCATTGGGGTCACGGAATTCGTGACACACATCCGGCCTCTGTGAGACGCAGGAACGACCGTTAACGATCAAAAATACTTACCTTATCGTTGAACGTTGACGCGTCGTTCCATTCCCAATTATCGTTGCTGTTGCAGGATGTAGGTTGTTCGTCGTTCCTGCGGCAGCACACATCGCTACGTGGGACACCGCAGGAACGAGGAACAACATCGTACCTGCGGTCGCCCGCAATGAGGAAGGAAGAAGGTGGGCGGGATGTTCGTCCCGCTCATCTCCGCTTCTATTGGGCTGTTGCTTAGTGACGTCGCTGTGACGCCGCACGAACCGCCCCCTTAGAAAGGAGACGGTTCGCCGGCAACAGCGACGAGGCTAGGCAGGTAAGAATGTGTGATGGGTGTTAGCGATATTGTGTGCCACGGGCAGCAATTTGCCTGTGATGCACAAACGACGGGGACGGGAACGCTACCTAGCGATATCGATTGCGATATCGCAGCGTGTAAAGTGGCCTTTATACAGTTTTTTTTATGCTTTGCTAATTTTAGATATTAAAAATGATATATTACAAAAATTTGTTTTTGCATCACCGTTTTTTTCCTGACTGAGCCATATTAGGGATTGTTCTTTTGTTGGATGATTTGATGTTTTCATTTCTACCATTTATTTTACGTATGACATTTTGATGGCTTTTTATTCACTTTTTTTGTGTCCGTATGATGAAAAATGCCATTTGTCATTTTTTTTTTTAACGGTATTCGCCATACGGGATAAATAACGTGACAGTTTTATAGATCGGGTCATTGCGAATACAGCGATACCAATTATTTGTATGCTTATTTGTTTTAACAAAAAGCTGCGTTTTTAGTGGCAAAACAGGTTTTTGTGATTTATGTTCGTGTTATTTGAAAACTTTTTTTTTAAACTTTTTTACTTAATCCCACTATGGGATATGAATATTTTAGTTTGATCTCTGGTCTCATGGACTGCTGTACTCATGTACAGGAGCACATAAGACCTGTCAGTGATTCACTTACTGTGCATGTAAGACCTAGCTGATAGCTGGACCTTACGGACAACCATACCCTGGGTCATCAGAAGACGGTGCCACTGTACCATGGCAACGATGGGCATGTGTGATTACGCTAGTGGTGGCCGATCCTGTCAAAGGGAGTCTTTTAACCTATGTTTAACCTCTAAAATATCACTTTCGCAATTGATAACTGTATTTAAAGGATTAATCGACACTGATTGGTTGCAATTCTGGTCAGGGCCGATGCCTGCGGATGTCAGCTGTCATATACAGCTGTCTTCCACAGGATTTTAACTTGCGGGTTAAAAAGCGGTTGTGAGGAATAAGTCCCCTGAACTATCACCCGTAAAAGGCATTTCATCAGTCTGCAAGCTGAAATAATGACCAAACACGGTGGAAAATTGGATTAAAAACACTAATGAATCTTGGATCGTTGTTTGCCTACCTGAAAAATCACTGATGTCTGAATTCATTATTCCTGGAATATTAGTTTATGCCCTATCGTCAGAATAGGGAGTAACTTACTAATCACTGGGGTCCAACCCATGGGACCTCCTGCTATCCCATGAAATCGAAAGCCAAAAACTAGCGTCTACAGAACCCTCCTTTGAATGGCGCCGAGGTGTACATTCTTGACTTCTTCTCCATTCATTGTCTATGGTATTGTTGAAAATAGCTGACATGCTCGACTATTCACTTGACCTTTATTGCCCATCACATACTTTAGCATTCCTGCTTTCTTTGGAGTTGGCACAGACTGCTGGAGTGACTTACGTTCTAGCAACAGGTGTAACAGAACCAAAGTCTGCTTCTGTTTGTTAATTTAAAAATATCCATGTCACAGGTTTACAGCATCAGAAAACCCATTTATAGTACCTTGAAAAAGGATTTAAACCCCATGAACTATTTCACATTATTTCAGGTTACACCCACAAACTTAAATATATTTTATTGAAATTTTCTAAATATTTTAGAAAAATATAAATCTGAAAATGTTGTTGTACATTTGTATTTCAGCAATGTATCACTTACTTTACTGGTTTCTGCAGTTTTAATAAAATTTCTGTTTTCTGTGCTACAGGTGTACCAGTTCTCTGAATGCTGAGCTCTCTATGACCCCAACTACATCACTGATTGGCAGTTTTCTGGCTATACATAGTGTTCACAGAAAGCTGCCAATCAGAGGTGGAGGTGGTGATATACAGAACTCCATGAACATGGAGGACTGCATGGCAGCAGGTTGTTAGGCACAGTTGAAAACTGTAGGACTAGAGATGGGCGGACTGGAAGATACGTGTGACAGGCGAGTACCTGTTTTTAAAATCCGGATCCGGTGCGGAATCCAGCCCCTATATAAGTCTAAGGGGATCAGCATCCAGAGATTATAAATGGTGGTAGAAGGGATAGGGGAATGGGAGCAAGCACGCTGTACTTACCAAGGCTCCGGCATGTCTGTACGCTGCTCCCAGGTGTTAGTCGGGCTGCATGGATCTGGGATTGTCGTGGCTCGAGAGGTCTGAACCCGGCTTGCCGGACACTCTGATCTGTAAAAGGGGTTATTTACAGGGGAAAAGTTTATGACGCCACCTGCGGGTTGCGGTAATGGGAGTACCGCCGCTGCTGGAGAGAGGACCGGGGCAGATGGTGTGAAGCAGCAAGGTGTCAGTCCTTCCGCAGGTAGGGAAGGCCCCGGGCTCAGGGGATTGGTAGATTTGGGAGGACAGGGTGCAGGGACCAGGGTACTCACTGCGGGTAGTTGTGGTGTTGGACGAGGTGGAGAAAGGAGACACACACACTGTAGGTAAACCAAACACACTGTAGGTAAACCAAAGTCGCTGCCAGGAGCCCGTCCAAGTACCCGGTCCCACCGGTGTCACTTAGTGATTCGGAGCCTGCCTCCATGCACAATTTGTTGTCCATTGATGGTCCCCGTGGCTTGAAGCTGTTGGGAGCCCTGCTCACTATGTGTAGTGTAGCCGTGCTCCTAAGGGCTGGCACTTGGCACCTCAGTGGGTTGCTGTGTCTGGAAAAACCCTGTCCTCCTCGTTATGCTGATGCCTTCAGTCTCTGAGCATTTAGAGAAGTTCTTGAAGATCCTCTCCCTTTCAGGTGAATTGTCAGGACATTAAATCGGCTCCTGACCTAAGGTCCTGTACCCCGTTGTGCTCGGTACCAGTCAGTTCTGTTGGGCCCTTCTGGTGCTGACAGTCCCTCCAAGACTACGTCCGTCACACCCCTGTCCAACGTCCCTGCAACCGGTCCCCGACTCCTCTGGACCCAGATCACTGCTTGCGACCCAATCCGTTTTTCTTGGCTCCTCAGGCACTAACTCTCCCAGCTCCCCACTCTCTGGAGCTTACTTCTCCACTCTCCATCTATCCCCTTTCAGTCTGCCCAGTTCCCAAGTGGCCCCCCCATTTTCCAGCTAGTCCAACCTCCCTGGTGTGTCTGGCAGTGACTGATGTGATGTGATTGGGTTTTGTGGTGCAGATGAGAGTGACACCGGTTTCCTGGGCACATGGAACCATGGGGGGTAGGCCCTGCAACCTGGGTAAAGGATGCAGTTCCCTGTAGCACCCTGATGTATTCAGGGGTGCTACACATTCACTTCCTGGGCTGCTAATTACAGTCAGTTTCACTCCCACCTCGAGTGGCAGCATGTCAAATGACTGCATCCAATCACAGGCGTCAGGACAGCCGGTGGATGGGTAAAGCAATGTGACTGAAGGAGCCTATACACTCTAGCATCTACCGTGAGCCTAGAATGTACGGGCTCATTCCAGGTTAGTGGGCATGACTAGCTTGGTTGGTGGGTGTCGCGATATTGATATTTCCGCTCGTCCACCATAATCATGCAAGGGGGTCTTCGCCCCCCTGCAAACTATCTATATGAAGGTCTTACTCCCAGACCCCCACTTCTATTATAAACAACCCCATGACCACATGGAGTTAGAAAGATAATGTTTATTCTGGCTGGAAAAGTTGGATGGCATTTTGAACACGCCCCTATACCATGTGATATGGGTGTGTTGAAATGTCATACCTGGAAGGAGCTCCTTCACTCTAGCATCTACTGTCAGCATCATGGTATCAAAATAAATAGATAAAACAATTGGCGCAAGGTCCCCCCATATTCTGATACCCAGCACAGGTAAAGCCCATGGCTACAGGCTGCAGCCCCAGTCCTGCACTTATCTTGGCTTTGTATCAAATGAAGAGGAACCACATGTGACTTTTTTTATTTTTTTGTAATTATTGATTTAAATTAAAAAAACGATGTGTGGTGCCCGCCCCCCCCCCCCCAATTTCGATACCCAGGTAAGCTAAAGCCCAACAGCTGGGGCCTGGTATTCTCAGCCTAAAAATATCAGTCTCCAGCCGCCCGGAATTGTCGCATCCATTAGAAGTAACAAGCCTGGCACTTTACCAGGCTCTTCCAGATTGCCCTGGTGCGGTGGCAATCGGGATAATGAGGAGTGAATAGCAGCCCACAGCTGTCACTAAGCCCTAGGTTAGTAATGGTAGGCGTCTATGACATCCCTCATAACTAATCTGTAAGTGAAAGTAAACAAACGCATACAAAATCCTTTATTTGGAATAAAATACAAAAAAGTACCCTCTTTCACCTCTTTATTAACCCCAACAAACACCTGCAGGTCTGACGTAATCCACACTAGGTCCCACGGCAATTCCAGCTCTGCTACATCTCAATTACAGCACGCAGCTATAGAGCATAACCACTCGCTGTGAGTGCAGAGAGTGAGTGAGCCGCGATGAGCGATGACTGATTGCAGTGAGACGCTGTCACACAGGCTGAGGGCGCGTCTCACTGCAACTAATCACAGAGACCCGGCCGGCCGGTGGGTGGGTAAAGCAGTGCATATGTATGAGCAATGATGAGCAACCCAGGGAGGCTTCAGGAGCAGTGTACAGCTGCACGAGAGACTTGGTAAGTATGAAGCGCTCGCTTCATTCTTATTTTCTTTATTTTTCCTTTATTTTATTTTTTAATTTCTCGAGTTCCGGATCAAACAGCTGGAATCCCGAGCAACTTTGACTTTTACAGTCCGGGTCGCCAATCACTGTGTAAGACAAATTAGCTTACTAGCCTCTTATTGGAGAAATTTTTCTGCTTTTAGACAGTTGTAGAAATTATTGGGCTAGTCATTTTTACCATTTGTGTGTGGACTGGTGCAGGAGCTGTCTCCTATCATATACCCTATTCTAGGACTTAAATGAGGTCAGACGTACACATGATGGGTTTTTTTTTCCCCACACGGATCTTCAGACACAGCCTTTGGCTTCTTTGACTGAATTTATGTAATCACACTGAATATGGTGTTATACACTGTCAAAAACGTGAGTACACCCCTTACATTTTTGTAAATATTTTATTATATCTTTTCATGAGAACATTGAAGACATTAAATTTTGGTACAATGTAAAGTAATCACTGAACAGCTTGTATAAGGGTAAGGACACATGACAAGTAAAACGGAGCGAGTAGAATGCGATAAAAAGTCGCATTTCACCCGGACCCATGTTACTCTATGGGGTCGCTCCCATGTGCGATTTTTTTTTTTTTCTTAGCCCTAATCTGAGCAGGAAAACAATCGCAGCATGGTTCGGGTGGAATCCGATTAATTTTCTCTCGCATCCATATAAGTCTAGTGCGAGAGAAACATCAAACTGCACACACATTACACCTAAGTGCAATGCGATAATTGCATCACCTGATAATGGAGGACATGGGGAGATTAGTCTCTCCCTCTCCTCTGCAGCTGTGATCCGATCACAGGATCTCATCACGGTATAATGACACTCGCAGCAGAGCGGGAGCCAGGGGTCATTAGCAGAACACATCCGATACTCTTGCATCAGATGCTAAATGCCCGTGTGTCTTTAGCCTAACAATGTAAATTTGGTGTGCCTGCTAAATAACTCAACACACAGTCATTAATGTCAAAACCTCTGGCAATAAAAGTGAGTACACATCTAAGAGAAAATGGCCAAATTGTGTCCAAAGTGTCAATATTTTAAGTGGCCAGCATTATTTTCAAGCATTGCCTTAACTCTCTTGGGCATGCAGTTCACTACAGTTTTACAGGTTGCTACTGGAATCCTCTTCCACTCTTCCATGACGACACCGTGGAGCTGGTGGCTGTTAAGAGCTTGCGCTCCTCCCTACAGTCCACAGATGCTCAATAGGCATTAGGTCAGGAAACATGCATGGCCAGTCCAGCACCTTTACCCTCAGTTTCTTTAGCAAGGCAGTGGTCTTCTTGGAGGTGTGTTTTAGTTTGTTACCATGTTGGAATACAGAGGGAGGGACTCATGCTCTCGACTCATGCTCTGCTTCAGTATGTCACAGTACATGGTGGAATTCATGGTTCTTTCAATAAACTGTAGCTCCCCACAGCTGGCAGCACTCATGCAGCCCAAAACCATGACACACCCACCACCTTGCTTGACTGTAGGCAAGACCCACTTATCTTTGTACTCCTCATCTGGTTGCCACCACACACGCTTGACACCAGCTAAACCAAATAAATTAATCTTGGTCTCGTCAGACCACAGGATATGGTTCTAGTAATCCATGTCCTTAGTCTGCTTGTCTTTGGTGAACTGTTTGCAGGCTTTTTTGTGCATGATCTTTAGAAGAGGCTTCTTTCTGAAATGACAGTGATGCAGACCAATTTGATGCAGTGTGCAGCTTATGGTCTGAGCACTGACAGGCTGACCACCCCACTCCTTTAACCTTTGCAGCAATACTGGCAGCTCCTGGCACTAAGTTTAACTTCAACGTGGTGGCCCAGTAGTATGGAACTTGCCGGGCCCCGCTCCCCACTGTGGCTAAGTGTGGAAGCTTGCTCTCAGGGCTCATGCTTGGGATTCTCTGGACTGTTTTGGGTTGGTAAGTCCTATCCCCCTCGTTACGCTAATGCCCCGATTCTGGAGCAGGTGGGAACGGATCATAAAGTCTCCGTTCTCCTCCTTCGTAAATTGTCGGGTTGCTTGAAGCTACTCTCTGACCTAGGGTCCCTGTACCCCGTCTTGCCTTCGGTCCCGGACCGGTGACAGTGCTAGGCTGCCGGCTGTCGTCCTCGACAGGTCCAGACACATTGCCACAATCCCCTGCGACTGGGGGTCTGACTCCTTTAGGCCCAGACCACCATCTGCAACCTAGACAGCTTCTCCAGGAGCCACCGCTCCCAACGTCCTCTAAGCTCATCACAGCTCGAGGGTTACTTCCCAACTCTCACTCTCAACTCTTAACTCTCTACTGACTACACACCTCACCTCACCTCACCTCCCCTCCCTGACCCCCCCAGGTGAGCGGCTCTATTCCACTCAAGCCGTCCACTGGTGTGCTTGGTGGGTGTGGTGCAGGGTGTATCTAGGATTTGATTTGCTGTTGGAGGCAACACTATTAGATAGGGACCCAGAACCAAGAGGGAGGTGGAATACTGCACGGAAGGGCAGCTTGTGCAGTACCCTGTGACGACCTGATAGTCCAGGGGCGTCACACTCATACGTCTTTTTGGAAACGGCAACCTCTGGATATGATGCTGAGCATGTGCGCTCAACTCCTTTCGTTGACCATGGTGAGGCCTGATCTGAGTGGAATGTCTGTCTTCTTACACCGCTGTATGGTCTTGGCCACAATGCTGCAGCTCAGTTTGAGGGTGTGAGCAATCTTCTTATAGCCTAGGCCAGTGATGGTGAACCTGTGGCACTCCAGCTGTTGCAAAACTACAATTCCCATCATGTCTTCACAGCCAAAGCTTTTGCTTTGAATGGCCAGGCATGATGGGAATTGTAGTTTTGCAACAGCTGGAGTGCCACAGGTTCACCATCACTGGCCTAGGCCATCTTTATGTAGAGTAACAATTCTTTCTTTCAGATCCTCAGGGAATTATTTGCCATAAGGTGCCAAGGTGAACTTCCAGTGACAAGTATGAGAGTGTGTGTGAGCGAGAACACCAAATTTAACACACCTATTCTTCATTCACACCTGAGATCTTGTAACACTAATGAGTCACATGACACCAGGAAGGGAAAATGGCTAATTGGGCACAATTTGGGCATTTTCACTTAAGGGTGTACTCACTTTTGTTGCCAACAGTTTAGATATTAATGAATGTGTGTTGAGTTAATTAGAGAGCATACCAAAGTTACACTGTTATACAAGCTGTACACTGACTACTTTACATTTTATCAAATTGTCATATCTTCAGTGTTGTCCTATGAAAAGATATAAGAAAATATTTATAAAAATGTGTACTCACTTTTGTGATATGCTGTATATCATTCGATAATGAGTCAGAGCCATGGCCTGTACCAATTATCTGACAAACATTTCTGGGTATATAAGGACATTACAGGCTGCTGTAACCGACGTGTGAAACTCAATTGAAGGAACAAATGAATGCTTGTTACATGTATGAAATCTTATTATGTGTAGTGTCTATCAGGAAGAGGAAACCAGTAACAACGCACTGCTAACTGGCGTTCTTCCTCCAAAGCAAAACCAATCTTTCCTAAAATGTTTTTCTTTGGCTGATCATTTAAATAGAAGTAACAGATATGATCTGGGACATATAAAGTATTTATTGGGCCAGCAAAATGTTGGTGGGAGTTCTCATTAGCAGTGACGGAACACATTTATCCACTCAATAGGTACATAAGTATATTTATTCATGTATGTATTGCGTATGTATATTAATGGTTTTGTGAATACATTAATCTGACACGCCCCGTGCTGTGATTAGCATCTCACTGTATATAGACTTTCTATACAGAGCCTGGTGTGTGTGTGAGGTCAGCTTTCTGAGCTCTGCTGATTGGCTAAATCTAAAAACTCTAATTGTGTCATAACCGCTGCACCCAGTTAACTAAGTAATACACTGTTGGAATCAGAGTCTCTTTGTGTAAATCATGCTGCTCTCAGATGAGCTAGCGAAAACCTGCTGTCAGATTCTCTTTAACCCTTTCTAACACTGGACATACTGGCTACGTCCTGGCTGTCAGTGTCTTAACCTCCAAGTAGGTACCCAGTGCATCCTGGTGATTTTACGCATCAAGTCTCCAGCTTAAATAAAGCTAAGACCCGGCTCTCACTGCTAGGAGGGGTGATCGCACCGCTTGTGGCAGTTTAACTCCATAAGGCTATGTGTGCACTAGACCGTTTTTACCCACGGATTTACCCGCGGATTTGCCGCTGAAATTTCTTGAGAAAGATTAGAAATCTTTCTGCAGACATTTCCCAGCAAAACCTATGTGTAAAAAAAATAGCTGTGCGCACGCTGCGGATTTTTCTCAAAAATTTCTCGAGAAACTTTCTTGAGAAAATGAGCATGTTTATTATTACCTGCGGAATACCCCCGGAATTTCTATACTTGCATGTGTCAGGAACAACCTGCGGAAAATCCGCGGTGAAATCGCGATAAAATCGCGGCTAATCCGCGGTAAAAACGCATGCGTTTTTACCGCGGATTTGGTGCATTTTTTTCCCGCAGGTGCGGGAATCTTCAACTCCAAGAATGTCTCAAGAAAGTTTCTTGAGAAAAAGGACATTTCTAGTGCACACATAGCCTTAATGCTGTGATCAATAGCAATTGCAGAATTTAGGAGGCAGGGAGAGGTGTGCGCTCCTCTCCCAAGCGATCTGGACTCCCATGATGCAATCAAGGGTACCCAATTACTGTCATAGTAACTGTGGGTCATTGTCATAATGACCCCAAGGGTCACCCAGCTTCCGAAAGCCCCACACACCATGCCAGATTCATGGTGAGAGCGGCAAACTGATAGTGCTGCGAGTGCAGCACTGATATACAGGGTGGGCCATAAGTATGGATACACCCTTGGTGGGCCATTAGTATGGATACACCCTAATATAATGGAAGTGGTTGATGATATCACCTTACCGTTTATGGCATATTAGTACATGGGAGGGGCAAAACATTTGAGGACGTTGACGTCCATGGTGGCCATCTTTTTTTTTTTTATAAGGGTGTACCATACTTATGGCCCACCCTGTATAATCCATTGCAATTATTGTGCCTTCAAAATTCGGTGATGCAAAAAACTTTTGTACTATTTTGTAAAAAAGTGTTTTTTTAGTGTGATTGTAGCCAAGCCTAAAAAAAAAAATCTAAACCTGGTAGCGCTGTGATCATACTGACCTGAGGAATAAAGACACTTACTCACGTATACCGCAAGGTGAACGATGTAAAAAATAAATAAATAAAGCCACTTTTGCAACTGCTGTTGATTTGTTTATTCTGCCTCCCAAATATCGCAGTGCGGCGTGGTTCATATTTATCCTGCCCTATATGCTGAACACTTACACTGGGGATTACCTGTAAAACATCATTTAGACAAAATTTCACTGTAATGAGGCAGAATGAGTTACCGTATTTTTCGCTTTATAAGACGCACCCCCAAATTTGGGGAAGGAAAAGAGAATTTTTTTTTTATATGTTAAATGGGGTCCATCTTATAATGCCCGTGTCCATCTAACAAATCATATAGGGTATATGTCCCTCATAGCCCCCCCATCCTAAAATTAGCCCCCTTAATCTGGATATGGCCCACTTGTGCTGGGACACGTCCCCCTGTGCTGCCCATGGCCCCTATAGATGGCACACCTCTCCTGTGTTTGATATGCCCCCCATGTGTGCTGCCCATGGCCACTATAGATGGCACACCTCCCCTGTGTTTGATATGTCCCCCATACTGCTGCCCATGGCCACTATAGATGGCACACCTCCCCTGTGTTACATATGGTCCCCATGTGTGCTGCCCATGGCCACTATAGATGGCACATCTCCCCTGTGTTAGATATGCCCCCCATGCTGCTGCCCATAATAAAATAAAACACTTTCCTTACCTTCTCAGCATTGTAATCCCTGTGTCTCCCTCCTCGCAGTTGAGCTCGGAGTCCTCCCTCCTCCACTTCCTGGTTCTTGCTGCCGGTCATGTGATCGGCACGACAGAGTGATATCATCTCTGCGTGCCTTATCAAAGACAGCAGCAGCAGAGACACCAGGAGATCAGTGCTGGAGGTAAGTAAAGCTTTTTTTTATTTTACTATGGGCAGCAGCACGGGGCCATATCTAACACAAGGGGATCATGTGCGATCAAAGGAGGGCGCAGGCAGATATAATATGCCCTGCTGCCCCAGCCCCTCAGCGTGATGCAGTTTCAGCACCACGCTGCTGATGGACAGCGGCTGTGCATATTATATGAGCGGGAGCAGGAGATCAAACGCTGGCTCCCACAGCTGTCACCTGCCCCCAGCAGCACTCCAGAGCGGACCCTGCAGTGTGTATATATATATATAATATATATATATATGTATATATATATATAATATATATATATATATATAATTGCCTTATTCTGTCTGTCTGTCTGTCTGTCTGTCTGTCTGTCTGTCATGCTCCGAAATTGTGTCCTTACGGTGACACAAAGCTGATTGGCCGCTGGGCTCGCCATGGCCCCGCCCCCCCACACGGATTGGCCTCTCGCCCCGGCTCTCTGCAGGCCCCGCCCCCCTCACGCAATCCACGCTCGCTCTGGCCCAACTGACACGGAGCCCCGATTCCCAGGTGAGTACACACACACACATCAGATCACACTCACTCTCACACACACCTCACACATCACAACATGCTGGGATATCGCTTGCTTCTACACCGGCTCCGTCAGGATCCCAGCAGCGCCAGACATAACCTTGCGATGCTGGGATCTTCACGGAGGCCGTGAAAGCTGGTAACCATTATACACATCGGGTAACTAAGGTCCCTTAGTTACCCGATGTGTATCATAGTTAACAGTGTACAGCGGCTCACACTCACTCTCACACACACCTCACACACACATCACACACACATCACATCGCATCCACACATCAAGGTCCTGCAGCGCCGGAAAATACAGACACATAACAGCACACACACATAACAGCACACACATACACACACACAAATCAGATCACACTCACACACACATCACATCGCATCCACATACTCACAACATCCTGGGATATCGCTTGCTTCTCGGCCTCGATACTGTGCTGTTGTGATCTTCCAGGACCTGCCGGAGGATCACATGGCCAGAAGCATGTGATATCCCCGGATGTTGTGAGTATAAGCGCGTATGTGCGATATCGTCAGTGTCTGTGTGTGTGAGTGTATGCGATCGGGTGTGTGTGAGTGTATGCGATCGGGTGTGTGTGAGTGTATGCGATCGGGTGTGTGTGAGTGTATGCGATCGGGTGTGTGTGAGTGGATGTGATCGGGTGTGTGTGAGTGGATGCGATCGGGTGTGTGTGAGTGGATGCGATCGGGTGTGTGTGAGTGGATGCGATCGGGTGTGTGTGAGTGGATGCGATCGGGTGTGTGTGAGTGGATGCGATCGGGTGTGTGTGAGTGGATGCGATCGGGTGTGTGAGTGTCGGCAGAGGAGCACGGCGTGCTGGAGGAGGCTGAGAGCAGAGAGGCTGATCATGGGGAAGGCTGGGAGGAGAGAGGCTGATGGTGGGGGAGGCTGGGACGAGGGAGGCTGATGCTGGTGGAGGCTGATGCTTGGGGAGGCTGGGAGCGGAAGGCTGATGCTGAGGGAGGCTGGGAGAGGGAGGCTGGGAGGAAGGAGGCTGGGAGGAGAGAGGCTGATCCTGGGGAAGGCTGGGAAGGGGAGGCTGATGCTGGGGGAGGCTGGAAGGAGAGAGGCTGGAAGGAGAGAGGCTGATGCATGGGGAGGCTGATGCTGGGGGAGGCTGGAAGGAGAGAGGCTAATGCTGGTGGAGGCTGATGCTTGGGGAGGCTGATGCTGGGGGAGACTGGGAGGGGAAGGCTGATGCTGAGGGAGGCTGGGAGGAAGGAGGCTGGGAGGAGAGAGGCTGATCCTGGGGAAGACTGGGAACGGGAGGCTGATGCTGAGGGAGGCTGGAAGGAGAGAGGCTGATGCTGGGGGAGGCTGGAAGGAGAGAGGCTGATGCTGGTGGAGGCTGATGCTTGGGGAGGCTGATGCTGGGGGAGACTGGGAGCGGAAGGCTGATGCTGAGGGAGGCTGGGAGAGGGAGGCTGGGAGGAAGGAGGCTGGGAGGAGAGAGGCTGATCCTGGGGAAGGCTGGGAAGGGGAGGCTGATGCTGGGGGAGGCTGGAAGGAGAGAGGCTGATGCTGGTGGAGGCTGATGCATGGGGAGGCTGATGCTGGGGGAGACTGGGAGCAGAAGGCTGATGCTGAGGGAGGCTGGGAGGAAGGAGGCTGGGAGGAGAGAGGCTGATCCTGGGGAAGGCTGGGAAGGGGAGGCTGATGCTGAGGGAAGCTGGAAGGAGAGAGGCTGATGCTGGGGGAGGCTGGAAGGAGAGAGGCTGAGGCTGGGAGGAGAGAGGCTGATGCTGGGGAAGGCTGATGCTGAGGGAGGCTGGGAGGGGAAAGCTGATGCTGGGGAAGGCTGGGAGGACTGAGGCTGGGAGGAGAGAGGCTGTTCCTGGGAAGGCTGGGAGAGGGAAGCTGATGCTGGAGGAGGCTGGAAGGAGAGAGGCTGATGCTGGTGGAGGCTGATGCTGGGGAGGCTGGGAGAGGGAGGCTGATGCTGAGGGAGGCTGGGAGGAGGGAGGCTGGGAGAGGTAGGCTGAGAGAAGAGAGGCTGATGCACACACACACACACACACACACACACACACACGCGCGCACTGCACAACACACCACACACACACACACACACTGGGAACCACAAACAACTGCCCTACACAGACACCCACACATACAGACAACGCTGCACACACAGACAACGCTGCACACACAAACACCGCGGCACACACAAATATACGCACATACCGCACAACACACACATTGCTCAAAACATACCTCCCCCCAAAACACACCACACACACACAAACCGCGCAACACACACACAACGCTACAGACACACAGCGCTCCACAAACAACGCAACACACGCAACACACATACAACACCGCTCTCACCCCCCGTCACACCCAGACAACACCCAGAACATGTACAGCGCCTACACAAACACTTGGTAACTACAGACAACAACATCTCTCTATATATATATATATATATATATATAACAAAAATCATACATGAACTACACAATACGTAAATTCTAGAATACCCGATGCGTAGAATCGGGCCACCTTCTAGTATATATATATATATATATAATTATATTATATACACACACACACACACCCGTATATTCGGTTTATAAGACACACCCCCTACTTTCCCCCAAAATTTGGGGGAACAAAAGTGCGTCTTATAAAGCGAAAAATACGGTACTTTAAATTCTTGCCTGGCATGGTGTGATAATGACCATCTTTTTCGACCACACAAACGTGCTGTCATAAATAGTTTTGTTCACCTTTTGAAAAGACTGATGCTGCTGAACAGAGGATGACCAGAGTCCAGAGTAATTCTGCTGCCTCATTTATAGTAAATGGATCCATCAGGGATTTCACCTGAATCATGTATTTCAGAGATGTACATGGAAACCCTGATGTAAGTATAGCACCCCAGAAGCCATCAGGGAGCTACAAGGTACTGCATCACCACCAAGATGCAGGGCCTACCCCCAGGGACCCAGAAGACCAGTGCTGGTAACAACAAAAACATTCCAGATAATCCCTGTTTTATCCCCAAATTCCCCCATAGACTGATGCCAGACTAGGGTTGGACCTAATGGATGGCAACTTAGCAACTTAGAGGTGGAGCCGATCCAGTCCACTAGATGACCAGGTGAGAGGGGCAGACAGTGGACAGTCAGACAGTGGAGTTGAGAGAGTCGTCGGTGACTGACGTATGGAGAGAGCGAAGTGAAAGCAGTGTGACGGTGACCTGAGGGCCTAGGTGTTTGGTTGCCAGTGGAGTAAGGTAAAGTGCTCCCAGAATCATAAGACCAACGGTGTACAGAATCCTAGGTCAGGCAAACGCTTCAGGCAGACCTGATAAAATCTGCACAGTGAGGAAACCATCAAGGACCTCACTGACCTTTTGAAGTTCAGGACTCGGTAGCAACGGCAGAATCGGAGAACAGGACCAGAGACTTCGACCCCATAGGGTTCACGCTACCGTCATACAGACTACCGTTGAGACACTACCAGTAGGGGACCCACAGACGCTCCAAGCCACGGGGACCCACCAACCAAAGACAGGTTCAGGAGAAAGAAGCCACCAGGTCACTAAACCGTCACTGGAACTAAGAGGACCATTACTGCCATTAACCTATACAACTGCCAAAGGAAAGGAAAACAAATTTAAATAGCAAAGTCTCACAGGGGAAAGTGAGACTGCTACCCAAAGTTGTCACTAAACTATACCAGAGAGAGAACTATGACAACTATGGCTCCACCCAAAAAAGAAATCCAGCAAAATCTGCACTCCGAAATCTAAAGGCCTCCTCCTGTCTGAGCCCCACAATGATCCTAAGGGCGCTTTTCCATCTGCGATTTTCTGGTGCGAGTGCGATCCGATAAAAAATTGGATTGCACTCGCACCAGTGTTAATCAAAGAGACAGTTTCCTCTGTCCCGTTTTTTCTCCACAGTAATCGGGCTCTCGGAGCAATCACAGCATGCTGCGATTTGCACCAAGTCTCGGCTCACTTGTGTGTAAAATCGCACTGCACTCGCATGTTATGCGACTGCAGTGCGGTGCACACAGTCAGACAGCACAGGAGATGGGAAGAAAGTGTTCCCTCCCTCTTCTCCGCTCCTGTGATGCGATCGCAACATCGCATCACAGTCGCATGACCCTCGGCTGACGCTCGCAGCAGAGGGTCATTAGCATATCTCTTCCGATGCTCCTGTATCGGAAGCAGCACGCAAGTGGAAAAGCGCCCTAAACCACAGTTAGCATCCAAACATTTGGCATTATTGTAGTGTGGACAGGAAAGCACTCTTAATGTATGGGGTATGTGTCTCTAGAAGCATGAGCTAAGCACAATATAATGGCACTACAATGTACTTAGCATTACAAGGGCTTATTTCCAATTTTTAATTCTGCAACATTCACTGCGTTTGACCCATGGGTGTTTTTCAGAGACTAAATCATCACTAAACCCATAGATGAACCCCCAGAGGGGTACAATTTCCAAAATTTGGTGACTTGAGGGGGTTTCTGTTATTCTGGAACTTAGGGGCTCTGCAAATGGAGTCCGCAAACTATTCCAGGAAAATCTGTGCTCCAAAAATGAAATGGCACTCATTCCCTCCTGAGCCCTGCCGTGCAGCCAAACAGTAGTGTACAGTCACATGTCTGGTATTGCCACGCTCAGGAGAAATTGTGTAACACATTTTGGGACCTTTTTTTACTATTCCCTTTCTGAAAATTGGAAATATGAGGTTAAAACTACATTTTAGTGGTAAAAATTTAATTTTTTCTTCACCGCCCAATAGTAAAACATTTTGTGACACATCTGTGGTGTCAATGTACTCACTGCACCCCAATATGAATTAATTGAGTGATGCAGTTTGTAAAATAGGGTAAATGTGGATATTTCTGCTGTTCTGGCACCTCAGGGGAACTGCCAATGTGAAATGGCACCTGCAAACCATTCCAACTAAATCTGAACTTAAATATGGCCCTCCTTCCCTTCTTCACTTTGTACTGTGCCTCAAAAGTAGATGTTAACCACATATGGGGTAGGGGCATACTTCGGAGAAATGGCATAACAAATTTTATTTCCATTATCTCCTATTACCCTAGTGAAAATGAAAAATTTAAGATTAAAGCAACATTTTTGTGGCTCAACGTTATCAAATTCTGTGAAGCACCTAGTGTTCAAGGTGCTCACTATACATCTACATAAATTCCTTGAGGGGTCTACTTTTCAAAATAGGGTCACTTGTGGAAAAACTCCATTGTTTAGGTATATTAGGGGCTTTCCAAACGCGCGACATGGCATCCACTAATAATGCCATCCAATTTTGCATTCAAAATGTCAAATGGCGCTCCTTCCCTTTCGATCCCTGCCATGCGCCCAAACAGTAGATTTTCACCACATATGGAGTATCTGTGTACTCAGCAGAAATTGCACAACAAATTGTACAGTGTGTTTTTTTTTCCTGTTACCTTTTTGAAAATGAAGGATTTGGCAATAAAGCAACATTTTTATGGTAATGTACTTTTTCATGGCTCAATATTATAAAATTCTGTTAAGCACTTGGGGGTTCAAGGTGCTCACTAAACAACTGTATAAACACCTTCAGAGGTCTAGTTTTCAAAATGTGATCACTTGTGGGGGAGCGCCATTCGCTAGGCTCTTCAGGGGTCTCAAAACACGAGATGGAATCCGCTAACGATTCCAGACAATTTAATGCTCTAAAATTCAAATGGCACTCCTTCCCTTCCGAGCTCCCAAACAGTAGATTTCCACCACGTATGGGGTATAAACGTACTCATGACAATTTTCAGAACCAATTGTATGGTGCATTTTCTCTTGTTATCATTGTAAAAATGCTAAATTTGGGGTTAAAGTAACATTTTTGTGGGAAAAATTAAAATTTTCAATTTTTCCTCCCACATTGCTTTAGTTGCTGTTGAGCACCTAAATGATTAATAAACGTCTTGGATGTGGTTTTGAGCAGTTTGCGGGGTGCACTTTTTTAGAATGGTGTCACTTTTGGGTATTTTCTGTCACATAGGCCTCTCTGTCACTTCAAATGGGATGTGGTCCTTAAAAAAAAAAATGGTTTGTTAATTTTGTTGGAATAATGAGAAATTGCTGATAAACTCTGAACCCTTCTAACTTCCTAAGGAAAAACATTTTTCAAAAATTGTAGTGATGTAAAGTAGAGGAGGCAAATGTTATTTATTAACTATTTTGTGTGACATAACTCTCTGGTTTAAAAGCATAAAAATAAAAAGTTTTAAAATGGCACATTTTTCACTAAAATTCCGATATTTTCAGAAATAAAAGCAAAAAATATTGTGTTAAATTTACCACTATCATGAAGTACAATATATCATGAAAAAAAGCTATCTCAGAATCACCGGGATCCGTGGAAGCATTCCAGAGTGTCAAAGTGACAGTGGTTAGAATTGAAAAAAATGGCCCGGTCATGAAGGAGAAAACCATCTTGAGGGGTGAAAGGGGTTAACAGTTTTATGTGACAACGTCATAACAGGACTTTTTGCCCACTGTGTAACAATATTACCAGGGCTCTATGTGTGGGTATATATTGTTTGATTCCCACCAAGGACACCATCTGCAAGGAGTTTGTATGTTCTCCCCGTGTTTGCGTGGGTCTCCTCCGGGTAATCCCGTTTCCTCCCACTCTCCAAAAACATACACTTATGCGGGCGTCACACGGTACGATCTCACTGTGGGCGGCGACCGTCCACTTCCTGAAGGGGGAGGGACGTTCAGCGTCACGACGACGTCACCCCGCGGCCGGCCAATAGAAGTGGAGGGGCAGAGATGAGCGGGATGTAAACATCCCGCCCACCTCCTTCCTTCCGCATTGCCGCCGGGACGCAGGTAAGCTGTGTTCATCGTTCCCGGGGTGTCACACGGAGCGATCTGTGCTACCCCGGGTACGATGAACAACCAGCGCAAAGTAAAATAAACGGTTTTTTAAAAATGAGCGATGTGTAAACGATTCGCGATTCGGAACTGATTTGCGAACGTTTACAGACGCTCGTAGTTGTCACACAGGACAACATCGCAAACTATGCCGGATGTGCGTCACGAAAACCGTGACCCCAACGACATATCGCACGATAGATTGTACCGTGTGACGCCCGCATTGGGGACCTTAGATTGTGAGCCCCAATGGGGACAGTGTTGCCACATGTAAAGTGCTGCAGAATTAATAGCGCTATATAAATGAATAAATATTATTATTATTATTATCTTGCCCAAATTGTTGCTTACTTCATTATACTGCAGTCCAGTTGATTTATTAGTCTTTTATTCATATGAAGTTCAGACGTTGGCTTGGAGGTATGTCACCATTAACCAACAACCATTTCTTAGATGCCTTTATACTCATCCTTTTAGAGTAACCTCTATGAGACGCATGTTCCTCTGGACTGACATCTGAAAAGGAAAGAAAAGAAATATAAATGTTTCCATCACACTATTTTGTTATATCCACTCAGGGTTATCAAATATGTGAATCCACACAATGGAGTATATTAAATCCAATAAATTTATTTAGAGTATCTAAAAAACGTACAGACATATATCAGAGTACAAACTCTGTGATACAATATAATGATACAAAAATAGAAAGAGGAGACAGTGTCATGGAGGAGGTAAATCTCATCAAGGGGGGGACCAGGTGACTAATCAAGATCAAATGTCTATCATGGTCTGGGGGATTAAGTAGTAAATATGATAAACATCTATTATCATATATCCCACAAACCTAGTATCCTAGTGAAGTCCTATACACAATCAAGGGGTTATATTGGAACCCATAACACCCAATGGTACATGTAATCTGCTACCATAATCAGGGGATATGCAAGGTATACATGGGAATCAAATCACATACCCCTTTAAGAAGGTAGACTGGATCCAGTACTCTCCGGTCCAGGCCCGACGCGCGTTTCGTGATCCTTTTTCAAGGGCCACCACACGTTGTTTGAATGGACCCGGAGTAGCCGTATTTATATTTGTAATTCCCGCTGTGAAAGGCCGGGGCAGCTGTCTGTTGCGCGTGCGTCGTCATCGGGACCTGGAAGTCATACGCATCGCACCCGGCGGTAATCATTGAGCGACCGCGCATGCGTCTGGAAAATTCTTTTCCCAGACGTCATTCAATGCATGCGTGGCTCAATATCTGACACCGCCAGGTGTATGCACCCGGAAGTCCCGCTTACACAGCCCACATGTCACAGTCGCTCAGCCGTCCACGGGGGGAAGTAGTGAGAATGTAAGAACACATCATATGCAAATCGATGTATATAATACAATGGAAATAAGGGCAAACGAATAATCAAATTCATGTCCTCAATCTGACCAATAATCATGGATCACATATGCTAAGGCTAACATAATTAGAAAATTCATTCAATCAAAAATGAGAACATACAAAGGGCCGTATATCTACATAAAAATGTTGACTAGATAGGCATATGTGCAAATTATTGCAGATTGAGGCAAAAAGTATGTGCACTGTTATTATAAAATTACATTTATTATTATTATAGCATTAAACAATTTGTTCATTCTTTGTCCATCATGATGGTATAATTCTTGAATTTAGAACAGGAGAATACCCATGTTATTTCTGATGGTCGTCCTGCATGATTAGAAGAAGGTAATAAATAGCTCATCAGTCAGATTTACGTTACTAGAGGGGAAACAAACAAACAACATATAGTTAAAAATAAGCATAAAAACACCCAAGACTCCGAACATGGAGCAATCCTTTTGCGGATCAAAATAAAGTGCTGAGTAACTACTATTAGTAGAGGTAATTGTAAAGTTATTCCGTATTGAGATACGGAGCAAAGCTGAACTGCTCATTAAGTCTATACTATACTATATGTTGTTTGTTTGTTTGTTTGTTTCCTATAAAACGATCATATAAACATATGAACAGTTAAGACATAGTCCTCCGTGAATATTGACACAACAGCGACGCGTTTCGGCTACTGGAGTGTAGCCTTTGTCAAGTGGCTTTACTATGTGAACTGAGTCCTCTTTATACCCATACATGAAAAAGTCCTCCAAACAAACAGGTGCAGGTTCTTGCTGAATTCCTCAGGGTTAACCCATCATGGATCCACAGGCTGAAGGTGTATCACAGTACATTGCAAATACATGGGTTCAAATGGAATATAGAAGAGACATGCACATTATATAACAGTTCTCTCATATCAGCAGACACTACTTGAATGTTACATTATAATATTCATATGGTAAAAAGAATAAAAAAAGAAAAAAATTTTACATAAAAAATATAAATGTATAACAATCAGAGTGATGTGAACTATTACTAAAGAGTGTGTCACAATGTAAATGCATTGTCATAATTTTGCATACACCCAGCGGTGTCAGATATTGAGCCGAGCATGCATTGAATGACGTCTGGGGAAAGAATTTTCCCGACGCATGCGCGGTCGCTCAGTGATTACCGCCGGGTGAGATGCGAATGACTTCCGGGTCCCGATGACGGTGCACGCGCAATAGACAGCTGCCTCGGCCTTTCACGGCGGGAATTACAAATATAAATACGGCTACTACGGGTCCATTCAGACAACGTGTGGTAGCCCTTGAAAAAGGATCATGAAACGCGTGTCTGGCCTGGACCGGGGACTACTGGATCCAGTCTACCTTCTTAAAGGGTATGTGATTTGATTCCCATGTATACCTTGCATATCCCCTGATTATGGTAGCAGATTACATGTACCATGGGGTGTTATGGGTTCCAATATAACCCCTTGATTGTGTATAGGACTTCACTAGGATACTAGGTTTGTGGGATATATGATAATAGATGTTTATCATATTTACTACTTGATCCCCCAGACCATGATAGACATTTGATCTTGATTAGTCACCTGGTCCCCACCTTGATGAGATTTACCTCCTCCATGACACTGTCTCCTCTTTCTATTTTTGTATCATTATATTGTATCACAGAGTTTGTACTCTGATATATGTCTGTACGTTTTTTAGATACTCTAAATAAATTTATTGGATTTAATATACTCCATTGTGTAGATTCACATATTTGATATGTTTGCAGGAGTTAATCCTATTATTTCCTATATTTAAGTATGGGGGAATTTATGTGCACTGGCACTATATAAGGACTCAAACATGTTTTCCCCCATTTTTTCCGTGAATATTTTGTTCATCCACTCAGGGTTGTTGCTTTAAAAAGACAAATCCAAAATTGGCATCAGATCTGCCCTGTGTGCACAGGGAGTAAATTCTAGATTCTGCCCAAACAAATATTATATAGGACTTTCAGAAAAGTTCCAGTTAAATAGAAATAATTTGCCATCTATGCCAGAACATTGAATTGGATTTGCTACATTAAAAAAAAAACTATAGCTACATAGATCTGGTCTTAGCACTAGATGGCACTGTTGTCCTGACATAGTTTCTTTGGTGCTTCAGTATATTGGTGCATTTTTAGCAGCAAAGGCTTTATGCACTCACTACATTTATGCTGTGTATGGAGAAGGGTCACCGTCTGAGCATTCTCCATAAATTCTCACCTGATGAGTGACGTAGTTGTACATTGATTGCTGGGTAAGGGTTAAGCACTATTAAAGAGGCTGTCCCTGGCTGTACAAATGAATGGAGAGAAATGCACCTACGCATCTCCATCTCTGTTCCTGCAAGCTTGCCCCATTCTCCAGATTTAGGCCAGTCCCAGAACTTCATTTAAGTGAATGACTCCATCAGGGCTTGCAGAATACTGAGTTTTGTGATTTTGACAGAAGCCCTGATGTAGTACTTGGTGGAGAGCATTGCATTAATGTGGACCTAGCCTAAGGGGTACTTTGCACACTACGACATCGCAGCTGCGATGTCGGTGGGGTGAAATCGAAAGTGATGCACATCCGGCGTCGCTGTCGACATCTGAGTATGTGCATCCTTTTTACTACGATTAACGAGCGCAAAAGCGTTGAAATCATATGATCGTTGTAGCGTTGGTCATTTCCATAATTTCGGAAGGACCGATGTTACGATGTTGTTCCTCGTTCCAGCGGCAGCACACATCGCTGTATGTGAAGCCGCAAGAGCGAGGAACATCGCCTTACCTGCATCCGGGCTGCAATGAGAAAGGAAGGAGATGGGCGGGATGTTTATGTCCTGCTCATCTCTGCCCCCCTGCTTCTATTCGCCGCCTGCCGTGTGACGTGTGACGTCCATTACTGAGTGGGTTGGGGTGTGTCACGACAGATGCAGGTTGGATTACACAACCGACATCTTCCTCTAACAACAACTATCGGAGAAAATTCCAATCACTGCGGTTAAACCCTTAGGTAATTGTACATGACATCTGTAAAACGTAGGATAACCTGCTGAGTTTTTCAAGCAGAGAACACTTTTTAGCAAAATGTCGGCAATGTTTTTAGTGAAGAGTCTATTTTTGGAACCTTCTCGGTCATCTTATGCAGTGGCCTTGCCACCAGCATTTCTTTTTTGCTTGCATATATAAAATGGAGAGTGGCTTCCAAGCAGATGCTAAAAAATAATTGTCAGGTCACTCCTTTTAACCGCTTTGTGGCTTTTGAAACCTGAAGCAGTTAAAAGGTCGTTTTTACATTGCAGTGCATGTTCATCCTTTTTAGCGTTTATTAAGTGCGCTTTCAGGATCGTTTCAGTCCTGACTGTGTGCTCATGCCCTTTAAATGTTTGTCAATCGCTGAACTTGCCCAGGTTCTGTTTACACTCATATGAAGCCCAGCCTATGGCTGGGTCACAGAATACTGTACAAGTGTTGAATGAAAAGTAATGCCCCCCCCCTTCGTAACTCTTCAGCAGATGGCAGCACTGGTATGTGGCAGGTACTGGATTGTTCACTAGAGTCTCCTCTGAAGGTCAAGTTGTTGGAAAACCTTAACAATGAACGATTGTGTTACAGGTAATGATGAGCGAGTGTATTTGTTACTATTAGCTATTCACAGAATAGTACGATATCCGGGCTATTCGTTATATTGCGAGTAATGGTGTATTTGCCTCGTTATATTCGGATGTCCCGCCCAGCATGTTTGGCGCCTGATTTGCAGCCAATAAACATGCTGGGCTTCTTAACCAATCACAGTAATGCCGCAGCCATCTTGGTGGTGGCATTACTGTGATTGGCTGGCCGCTCAGCGTCTTAGGGTCTATAAAAGACTTTTCGCCACCATTTTGCACACTGCATCTAGGGCCTGCTTTGTGTCAGTCTAGTGATAGGGCGTGCAGCTGCTAACGAGAGTGTAGGCCTCTTAATAACATGAAAAACCCTTTTCAGGGCTGCCTGCAGCTTAGGTAAGTGTAGCTTTCTGTGGGAAAGATTTCCGAGAGTGTTTAAAGCAGTGTGTGTCACTACCTTTCTTGGCTTGGGCTACTAACATCTGCAAATGTCAGCAAAACCCAAAATGACAAAAAAGGAAGTTTTTAAGGGACAGGGATGGGGGCATGGTATTGTCAGTGGTGGACGACAAGGCACTGAGTCTGTGTCAGGTCAGAAGAAGCTTGATGCATCCACTATATTCCCTCCAAAATTTCCCGGTCTGGAATGTAAACGTGTGTAGAAGCCAGAAGAGCAAGAGCAGATTCTGTCTTGGTTGGCAGACAAGGCCTCTTCGCATTTGTCAAGCAGCAACTAATCTTCCACAACCACACTGTTACGGTTGCTGTGGCACTGGAGACTATGTTTGGATTTCTTGCTACTGCACATGTGCAAGCGCTGGAGACTAAGTCCTATCTTGGAGCCATTGCACATGTGCGGGTGACATCATCGCTGACACGAGGTCACATGTCTGACACTTTCTATGCCGATTGGTCGCTGGTCATGTGCTTGTGACGCTTTGCTCGGTGATAGGCCAGCGTGACGTCATTGCTGTCATTCTGGCAGCGGATTGGCTCTGGTGTCCTCCATCTTGGATGAGGCACAGAGTCTATATAAGACCCTGACGCATGCCGCCTGGCGCTCAGTCCTCTTGGTTCATGCATGAGAGTAGACGCTCTGTGCACGTCCCTCTAGGCATCTCTCTTTCTATGTTAGGTGAGCGCTACCGCCAGGGTAGCGTTCTTATACCTTACAGCTTCGGCTGCGGTCCGTATCCTTACCTCTTAGTGGAGCGGACATAGGCAGGTGCCTGAGGCACATGGTCTGGCTGGGCCTTGTGATTCTACTCGTAGGTGGACGTTGCCGCTAGGGTAACGTTCCTTATACTGCATCTGGCAGTTGTTCGTATCCTCGCACACTAGGGGAGCGAACATAGGTAGGAGCTTTGTGCGGCTTATGCTGCTGTCCGTCTCTTTTGCACCACTAGTGGAGCGGACCTAGGCAGGTGCCATTTCACACTCACTGCTTTTGTCTCTGTGACCATTAACAGAGACCATACCACACACCCTCTAAGTAAGGGAGGAATTGCTTTATTTTCTAATTATATTCCTCTGTGAGTTTAACAGAGGTATTGCACTCTGCACTTGTGCTATTACTATTTACAGTGGCACACTTATATACCCCTTATCCTCTGCCATAGTCTGCAGCAGAGTCTTTGCACGGTGGACCCTGACTGTCTGATATTCCTTTGGGTTTTATTATCAGACAGCCCCCCGTAACACACACAGTCTACTGTGGATACACAGAAGGCTAGGCCGATCCAGTCCTCAACCTGGTCCTCCTTCCTCCCCCCTTAATCAGTCACAGGAGACATATGACCCCAATCTTGGCCACTCTGAGGATCTGTTTTGTACGTATCCTTTGCTTGGCCTCTGGCCTCTCGCCATACAGCATGGAAGAGGGACGTGAGGAGGTGGCATGCGTTGATGTGCAAGTATTTGAGGACCTACGGCCAGGAGAAAGCCATTTTGACGAACCTGATTTACTTTCTCCTGAGGTGGAGGCTGATGATGATGAGACACAGTTGCCATCAGATCAGTCTACAATCTCAAGTGGGAAGGAGGATGAGATGGAAGACGAGGTGGTCGATGATGATTGCACTGATCCGACTGGAATGCATAGCCAGCACAGGACAACATTGGATCATTCAGAGATCCTCAATGAACTTCTAGAGTGAGTTTACTGCACTGAATGTAAAGGGGACAAATATTCAACGCCCCACTTTTCAGTTATTTATTTTTTAAAAAAGTTTAAAATAAGCAATAAATTTCGTTCAACTTCATAATTGTGTCCCACTTGTTGATTTTTCACCATAACATTAATATTTTTATCTTTATGTTTGAAACCTGAAATGTGGGAAAAGGTTGAAAAATTCAAGGGAGCCGAATACTTTTGCACGGCACTGTATTAAAGAGCAGACCACTGCACCTCCAACCCGGGCTGGTCGTTTGTGACAATGGGCATAACCTGGTGGCGGCTTGAAAGGTCAGCAAGTTGGTACACGTGCTATGCGTGGCTTATGTGCTGAACCTAGTTGTTCAGAAATTTATGAAAACATACCCTGACTTACCGTATCTACTTGAAAAGGTGCGTCCTATTAGTGCCCATTTCCGCCATTCCTCTACCGCTTTTGCTGGTCTTACAGCACTGCAAAAGCACTTTAATTTGCCAAGTCACTGACTTATGTGCGACCTGACCACGCTACTCTACATTCTATATGTTAGCAAAGGTTACTGAGCATCAGAGAGCAGTAGCTGAATACTAGCTTCAACATACCCGTCAGACTGAGAGTCAACCACCACACATAATAACTGTCGAGTGGGTGTTGATCGCTGACAATTGGAGGTTCTTGAGAACTTTGAGTACTGCACCAAGCTAGTGAGTGGTGATCAAGCTATTATCAGCTTAACCATCCCACTGCTGTGTCTGTTGAAACAATCACTGCATAATCTCAAAGAGGAAGCTTTGAGTGACCACCATATGGTTATGGAGCCAGATTTCCCAATGGGTGATACTATCCAGCCCAGACAATATTGTGAGGCAGCATTGGGTGATGATGAGGAGGATGGGGAGGATGTGCTGTGCTACTCAGGGGACTCCCAGTGCTACACAGGGGACTCTCAACCCCAGCTAGGTGGGAGGAAAATGTGCGCAAACTGGGCCATTTTCATTAAACCAGGACATCAGCAAGGGCTGTCTGTGCCTGTAACAATATGAAGGAGGGAGACGTTGCACAACATGGTCAAGGGGTGCTTAAGTGACCATACCTGTGTCCTTTGTTATGCTTCAGTTCCCTTTAATTACTGGGTGTCCAAGCTGAACACTTGGCCAGAACTCTCCTTATATGCCTTGGAGGTGCTGGCCTGCCCGATTGCTAGTGTGATGTCAGAGTGTGTTTTCAGTTCTGCTGGGGCAATCATCACTGATAGGTGCTTTTGCCTCTCCACAGCAAATGCAGGCATACTTAATTATACTTATTAAATGCAACAAGCACTGGATTTCTCCACAGTTTGCAATCCCTCCAGATGTGAGCAAGCCAAACTAAATTCCCCAAAATGTTCATTTTAGCTACTGCTGTTAACGTCCACCCCTTGCCATGCAAAGCCGTTTCTTTCCTGAGTCAACTCAGGCCATAGAGCTAATTTTTGTAAACACTATGCACATTGTGCAGTGGCGGACAAACTAGGACAGTATTCCTACTCCATTCTAACTATTATTTGTCATTGGAGGACCTTGTGATGGGGACTTCCTGCATCAACCATGACTCAGGCCATAGGGCTAATTTTTTTAAACAATGCACATCCATGTGATGACCACATCCTTTCCGTTCTATATACGGTCCGTTTTACATCCGTGTGCCTTCCGTTTTTTGGGGTTTTTTTTGCAGACCCCAAAAAAAAAATGGAAGGAGGGTTGCATACAGTCAAAATCTAGAAAGATAGATAGCTGAATAGATATATAGACATATAGAATGTCCCTCTCCCCTGCATTTTGTAATCTTGCACAATTTAGTGCCTTTCATGTGGCACTAAAGGGTGCTTAGCCTTGTATTTAGCCAAAAAATAAATAAATAATTTAATAAAAGGACATAGGGTTCCCCCAATGTTTTGAAGCCAGCTGGGCTAAAGCAGATGGCTGCAGCCTACAGACCACAACTGGCAGCTTCACCTTGGCTGGTAATCCAAAACAGTGGGCACCCCACGCTGTTATTTTTAATTAAATAATTTAAAACAAAAAATGTGAGGTCCCCCAAATTGGATCACCAGCCAAGGTAAAGCGGAGAGCTGTGGTCTGGTATTCTCAGACTAGGGAGGTCCATGATTATTGGACCCTCTCCAGCCTAAAAATAGCAGACCTCAGCTGCCCCAGAAGTGGCGCATCCATTAGATGCGCCAATCCTGGCGCTTCGCACAAGCTCATCCCATTGTCCTGGTATGGTGGCAAATGGGGTAATATATGGGGTTGATACCAGCTGTGTATTGTCACCTGGCATCAAGCCCTGGCATTAGTGATGTCACAGCATCTATCAGATACCCGGGATCACTAACGCAGTCAGTAATAAAAAACAATTTGTTGTCTATTTTTTTTAAAACACTCCCCAAAAGATTCCCTCTTTCACCAATTTATTGAAAGGAAAAAACAAATCCGGGTACAGCGTAATCCAATAAGGGGGTCTCACGACGATCTATACCATACTCACTGTCCCAGTCAGTGAAGAACAGAATGTTCCCCATAGGCTGGGAGAGCAGTGCAGTGACTTGAGCTAATATCATTAGGTCATGCCATGTTACTGCAGGGAATAACGAATGCCAACGTCATGAACTCGTGACATCAGCGCTCGTCACGGAGTTCCATGGCCACCATGTTCTCGTGAAAACTGTCCCGTGAGCCCATGCCGTCACAGCTAGTCACAGTTCTTGGGCTGCCCTTGAGACTAGGATGTGAGAACGCGGCATCATGGTAGCCAGTGACGAGTGCTAATGTCACAAGTTCAGCGGAGATCATCACAGCAGGTAATGATCTGAGCTAACCTCCTGATGTCGGCGCTTGTCATCCCGCAGCTGATCACACGCTGCTATGTGAGTCACTGCAGGGCTGGCCAGGGCAGTGCAACATACACTGCAGGGGCACCGATAGACTGAAGCCACACAGAAGTTCTTCCGTGTGGCTTCAGGGGGTCCCAGAAACCATATGTAAGTCAGAAATGCATGAAGCCATATTTTCAGGCTCTTACCATTCCGTTTCATCACTTTTTATCCATTTCAGCCTTTTCTTCCGGCTCCCAGACCTCTTTGTTGGGTCCAGCAGAAAATTACTCGCATTTCTCATTGACTTGCATTGTACTCGCTATTCGGAACAAATATGTGAGTATTACAAAGTACTCGATACGAGTATAGCAATTACGAATATTACGGTACTTGCTCATCTCTCGTTACATTGTGAAACCCTGCACAGACAGTCCGTCAATGCGATTTAAGCAACGTGCTGTCCTTGAATTCTTAAGAGCAGAAGGTGTCACCCCAAAGGGAATTAATCAGAGAATGCAAGCCGTTTATGATGATTGTGTTCATGTGAGTAAGTTTAAAGATGGTGAGGCGGGAATGTCTGACTTGCGTGACAAAGAAAAAGTTGGATATTCCGTGAAAGCAAACACTAAAGCCAGCGTCACACGGTACGATATATATCGGGCGATATGTCGGCGGGGTCACGTCGTAAGTGACGCACATCCGGCATCATTTGATATATCGTAGCGTGTGACCGCTACGAGCGACGGCGAACAAGCAAAAATACTCACCTTACCGTTGCTCGATGACACGTCGCTCATTTTCAAAAAGTCGTTTTTTCTTCTCTGCGCCGGTTATTCATCGTACCCAGGGCAGCACACATCGCTCCGTGTGACACCCCGGGAACGATGAACACAGCTTACCTGCGTCCCGCCGGCTATGCGGAAGGAAGGAGGTGGGCGGGATGTTTACGTCACGCTCATCTCCGCCCCTCCGCTTCTATTGGCCGGCCGCTGTGTGACATCGCTGTGACGCCGAACATCCCTCCCCCTTCAGGAAGTAGACGTTCGCCGCCCACAGCGACGTCGTCTGGGAGGTACGTGTGACAGGGGGTTAATGACTTTGTGCGCCACGGGCAACTAATTGCCCGTGACGCACAAATGACGGGGGCGGGTACGATCGCTCGTGCAATCGCACAATAGATTGTACGGTGTGACGCCGGCTTAAGTTAAACATGCATAACATTGACAGATTTAGGATGATTGTCATATCACTCAGAGAGAAATTGCAAGCATTTGGAAACGGTTGCGGAAACAGTGTCGACTTCTGTGATGGCTTCAGAAAGCTTGTTCATCGTTGGCAGAAGTGTATCCAATTGTCTGGTGATTATGTGGAAAAGTGAATATCGGTAATTACAGAACCCATTCTAAATATTATTATATTTGAGGTTGAGTTATTAAAATATTTCCATTGAAAGCCAAGTTACAAAGCTAGAGGCATTACTTTTTCATTCAACTCTCGTAGTGAGGACTATGTAATGTAATACTAAGGTATTCAATACGACACTTCCTCCCCCCACCCCAATAAAACTGAATTCGGCAAGATGAGGCAGATGGGCAACCTGCATCACAACAGCTTTCTAAATGGGCTGTTATATTAACCCCTTCACGACCGGCCGATTTTTTTCGCTTTCCATTTTTTTTTTTCGCCATTCTTCTTCTGACAGACGTAACTTTTTTTATTTTTCAGTCAATATGGTCATGTGAGGGCTCATGTTTTGCGGAACGAGCTGTACTTTTAAATGAAACCCTAAGTTTTACCATATAGTGTACTGGAAAATGGCAAAAAAATTCCAAATGCAGAAAAATTGCAAAAAAAGTATGATAGCACTATAGTTTTTGAGATATTTTATTCACTGTGTTCACTATATGGTAAAACTGATGTGTGGGTGTGATGCCTCAGGTCAGTGCGAGTTCGTAGACACTAAACATGTATAGGTTTACTTTTATATAAGGGGTTAAAAAAAATCGGAATTTTGTCCGAAAAAAGTGGCGCACGTTTTACGCCATATTCCATAACCCCTAGCGTTCTCATTTTTCGGGCTTTATGGCTCAGTGATTATTTTTTGCGTCTTGAGCTGATGTTTTTAACAGTATCATTTTTGTGCAGCTGCTACGTTTTGATCGCCTGTTATTGCATTTTGCGCAAAAGTTGTGGCAACAAAAGAAACGTAATTTTGGCGTTTGGAATTTTTTTGCCGTTACACCGTTTACTGATCAGATTAATTGATTTTATATTTTGATAGATCGGGCGTTTCTGAAAGCGGCGATACTAAATGTGTGTTTATTTTTTTAACCCTTTAATTTTCAATGGGGTTAAAGGGGGGTGATTTGAACTTTTAGGTGTGTTTTTTGTTTTTTGTTTTTTTTTAAATTTTTTAAAACTTTTCTTTCACTTTTGTTTTTCATTTTACTAGTCACCCTAGGGGGCTATATGAATCAACAATCCGATCGCTCTTCCCTATCTGATGATCACAGCTACAGAACTGTAAACTGCAGATACGCTCACTTTCTGCTTCACTCGGCTACGGGCTGAGTGAAACTGAAAGTAATTCATGTTTGGTACAGAAGTCATCACATGACCCTGTGCTACCATGACAACCACCGGAAGTCATGTAATCACGTCACATGCCCTCCGGTATCGGGCCGTAAGTAAAAGTTTACCGCGATTGCCGTTATAATGGCGCTGTCACATATTGAAAGCGCCATTTAAGGGGTTAAACGGCACGAGCAGATAACGATTCTACTCCTGCCTATCAGGCAGAGATCTCAGCTGTGAAAATCAGCTGAGATGTGCGCCGATCGCGGCATGCTGCCGGCGGCAGACCGCGCGCAGTAACACTATGACCGCTAGGACGTACTATTACTGCCCACGGTTGTTAAGGGGTTAACAACTGGTTCTGGAGAATATGACAAATCCTAACAAGGGTTCCATTTGTTGACAGCATGCAGAAGTATTGAAATGTACAATGACATAGTATATTAGAAGGCGTTTCATCATACATTGATTAACTTGACTTACGGTATATAAAATCACAAGCTCCTATACATGTCAGTGTTGTGATGCACATGTTATTTACATTCAGGTTTCTTTGAAGTGAAAGTCCAGGATTTTACCTGGAATCGACTTCATGCTAAAGCTCAGTAACGTGAATGACCTGGCTTTGCCCATTGATTAGTAGATGTCAATAATGCCTGTGCCTTGAAAGAGATTTGTATGTTTGTGCATGCTGGACGCTTTAAAGAGTGTGTATGGAGTATTCTTATCAAAGTTTCTTGTACCAATCAGCTATAACATTAAACCAAATGCCTAATATTCTGTAAGTCCTTTTTGTGTCAGCAGAACAGCTCTGACCCGTCAAGGTCAAATCAAAACCTTGTACTGCACTGTCCTGACTCCATTCCTGAACAATTTTTGTATTGTGGCAGGGTGCATTATCCTGGTAGAGGACCCACTGCCATTAGGGAATACTTTGGTAGAAGCAATGTTTAAGTAGGTGGTACATGTCAAAGTCCTATTCACATGAGTACGGTATAAGGTATTGCTGAGATTTCACAGCAGAAACACTGCCAGCTTACTTGTTTCCTGTAGTGCATGCTGCTGCCAGGTAAAAAATATATGGTACATGATTCATCAGAACTTAGTCACCTTCTTATGTTGCTCCATGATCCATTTTTGCCCCTCTTATTGTAGGTTCTTTTAGCGGTGAAGAAGGGCTTAACATGAACACCCTAGCTAGTTTGTGGCTATTTAGTACTGTGTTCATACACCTAACATGACAAGTGTCGCGGGCGGGGAGGGAGCCGTCGCTGCTGCGCTCTCGCTGGCCCTCAGGCCAGCGCTGCTGCTACTGCTGCTGCTCGGTGGCTCGAGCGGTGGGCCGGATCCGGGGACTCGAGCGGCGCTCCTCGCCCGTGAGTGAAAGGGGGAAGTTTGGTTTGGAGATTTGGTCCGTGACGCCACCCACGGTTTGTGGTGAAGGTGGGCACCATCGCTGCTGGTGACGGGGATCCCGGGAGCGTTGTTAGGGAGCAGCTGAGATGTTTTCCCCCTCCGTGGGTAGGGGGTTGGTGGTCCCGGGGCCCGATGATGTGAGACGGGGAGGCAGGGTCGGGCAAGGTGCAGGGGGACGCTTGAACTGCGCAGCGCGGTGCCGGACGGCACGGTAGTACTCACTCAGCCACAAATGGATGCACAGTCTCTGGTAAAACAAACGGCTGGATGGACTGGTCCCGCAGCCGGCTGCTGTGGCTTCTCCCGGACGGTTGGTGGTGGCTGCCTTTCCCTGCACCTTTTGTGTATCTTCGGTCCCGGTGGCTTCCCACCGGTAACCCGCTCCCCCAGCGTGGATATGTGCCGGAGGAGCCCTTTTGCCCGCAGGCTCTGACCCTGGGAATTCTAGCTGTGGCGGTAGCTGTATTTCCCTCTTGCTGTTCGGACGGTTGCCTTCACTCGGGTCTTGGCTGTTTGGAAACCCCTGGGGTTCCGGTCACTAACGGATTTGACCTGTTTAATGGCGACTCCAAGCCTGGTCGGGGTCCGCAGGCCCTGCCGGTTTGTGCTGGCTTCTCTTCGCTCCCCGGTTCGGTACCGGGGGGCTACCGCCCGTCCCCGGTCCTACGGTTCCGCGTCGATCCGCCTCTCCTGCAGACGGCCACCACCGTCTGCCAACCTTGCTGTCAATGCCTGGGCCACACACCCAGACACCAGCAGTAGCTCCTCTCACTTTCACTGCTCAACACTATCTCAAGCTCTGCCCGAGCTTAACTCCAAAACTCAACTGCCTTCCTTTTCCCGCCTCCAGGGCTGTGAACTCCTCAGTGGGTGGGGCCAACCGCCTGGCTCCATCCCACCTGGTGTGGACATCAGCCCCTGGAGGGAGGCAACAAGGATTTTGTGTCTGGCTCTGATATGCCTATCCAGGGGTGGGGGTGCATGTTGTAGTCCCTGTGACGACCTGGCTAGTCCAGAGCGTCACATTCCCCCTTGGTTGAATGCAGACCGTCCGCGGGCTGCCCGTCCATCACCGGTTTTATTTTCACAACTGAAAAAGGTAAAAACATATGAAAACATTCAGCAAACATTTTTATGAATCTTCCCTTAATGGGAGGCACGGTACTTTAACGTTACAAACAGTAGTCACTTTTATTAAAACGGTCCGCTTCCGCTCTCCCACCCAAACAACCTGGCCCTGATGCTGCCCCTAAGAAGTGGGCAGCACCCCTTGACCCCAGTCCAGATCCAGGCTGCCCGAGCGGGAACGGGTACGGTATCTCGCACCCCACGGTCACTTCAGGGGACCCCACGTCCATGGGGGACCCCTGACCCCCCAGAGGATGGCCACTGGTCCAGGTGGTGGCCGGGCCCCAGCCTACTCTGCTGTGGGCCCTTCCTCCAATCTGCCTCTCCGGAGGCGGCAACGGAAACATGCCAACATATTTACATTTCCACTAGTTTGTGGTTGCCCTGCTAGTTCTCAGGCTTGTCCATAAGCAGTTTCTTATGCACGGCAACAATGGGTCCCTACGGGGACTACTTGCCGGCAACGGCCAGGTCAATCACAGTCGACAATCAGGTAACATCTTCGGTTGATTCACAGTCATTTAACATTTACTTATTCACACACTCAACGTATCACACCCCTAAATGGTGGTTTCCCTGTACCTAAGCGGGGGTCGACCTAGGTTGGGACGTGTGGACCTACGGGGCCCAATGTCAGCGGTGACAGGTAATGGGGCAGAGGGAACAACTGGTTCCTCTTCCCATCTATCGTGTGGGGCAAGCGGAGACATAGGGGAGCTGGGTACAGGTGCATCCCTGGGCACTGGCTCATCATCGGCTACTTCCATCTCTTTTTCATCCACGGGTTTTGGGAACAGTATCACTGGAAGAATCACTGCGCCATTCTGCGTAGGCCAATCTGCCGGGAAATCGCCCATCATGGTTTGGATTACCCCCTTTTCCTTCTCCCCAGCCGGTCTGGGGACCGGAGCTTCAGTCGCCACCCTCAATGGTGGTGGGCACCTCTTCAGGTGGTCCCTAGAGACCGTGGCCGAAGTCTTCCCCTGGTCACGACTGATCTGATAGGTCTTTCCATTCTCCCATTCGGTGGGTTGTATAACATACGGGGTCTTTTCCCATTGGTCATCCAGCTTATGGGTTCTTCTCTTTCGCTTCAGTACTACATCCCCAGGCTGGAAGGGACCTGCAGGCGCCTTCCTGTTGAAGCACTGCTCCTGCTGTCCCTGACTCCGGCACAAGTTCTTTTCTACGTATTCTTGGACTTGTCGGTACTGCGCCCTCCGCCGGGCGTCGCAGTCAGCAGTGGACGGAAGGGCCTCTGGAGCCTCCAGATCCATTTCTAGGTCCATCGGCAACCAGCCTGGTCGAGCTCTCATTAGGTACACAGGCGTGCACTTGGTGGAGCTGCTAGGAATATTATTGTACATGTCTACCAGATCGGGCAGCTTTTCCGGCCATAAGTTCCGCTCTTCCAACGGCAGGGTCTTAAGGAGGTCCAAGAAAAGATGGTTCATCTTTTCACACATGCCATTAGTCTGGGCGTGGTACGGTGTGGTTCGAATCTTTTTACAGCCGTACAACTGGCAGAATTCCTGAAACACTTCGGCTTCGAAAGCTGGACCCTCGTCGGTCAGCACTCTCTCTGGGTACCCATGTGGTTGGCAAAAGTAGGCCTGGAAGGCTCTGGCCGCAGTACGTCCGGTCAAATCTTTAACTGGAACAACCACCATGAATCTTGAATAGTGGTCCACGATGGTCAAGGCATAAGTGTACCCACTTCGGCTAGGGGTGAGCTTAACATGGTCTAAGGTGACCAGCTCCAGCGGCTGATGGGTAACTATTGGGCGTAGAGGGGCCTTCTGGCTGGCTTCGTCCCTTCTTCTCAGCGTACAGGGACCACACTCCCGACACCAGGCCTCTACCGACTCTCGCATCCCACTCCAATAGAACCGTTCTCTCAACAGCATCTCCAGCTTCTTCCACCCAAAGTGCCCGGCACCGTCATGGTATGCTTGCAGAACAGTGGGCACGTTAGCCTGGGGAACCACCAGCTGGCGAACCTTCTCATGGGTCTTCGGGTTGATCAATTCCCGATACAGCTTCCCCTGGTGCAGGTACAGCCGGGCTTGTTCCTTCCACAGTCGTTGGGCCTCGGCGGGGGCGGCAGGGTCTATTCCGGCAGAGCCTTGTTCTACCAGGGTCTTGACAGAGCGGACAGCAGGTGCCTGGTTCTGGGCTGCTTGCCACCCTTGACTGGGCATCGGATCTAAGTTCACTTGTTGTTGCTGGACATGCAACTTCTCGGCTGGCGGCCGGTGGAACGCAGGCAACTCGATTTCTTCGAGGTCATCATCGTCCGGCCCCTCTCCCAACAGGTGGGGCATCCGGGAGAGAGCGTCTGCGTTTGCATTTTTTCGGCCGGCTTGGTACTTGATGGTGAAGTCATAGTTAGCCAACCTGGCCACCCACCGCTGCTCCAATACACCCAGCTTAGCTCTATCCAGATGGGTTAGCGGGTTATTGTCCGTATAAGCAGTGAACTTGGCTGCCGCTAGATAATGGCGGAATCCTCGGTGATGGCCCACACCAGTCCTAAGAGCTCTAGCTTGAAAGAGCTGTAGTTTTCAGGGTTCCTTTCTGTAGGTCGGAGTTTCCGGCTAGCATAAGCGATCACCTTCTCCCTTCCGTTCTGGATCTGGGATAAGACCACTCCCAAACCTACATTACTGGCATCGGTGTAGAGGATGAACGGGAGAATGTAGTCGGGGTACGCCAGGATTTCTTCCCCGGTCAAGGCCGTCTTCAGCTGACGGAAGGACTCTTCATGCTTTTCTTCCCACGCCAACAGGGCTCCAGGGGACCTGCCGCCTTTTGGTCTGTCCCACGAGGTCTTGCATGGGGGCGGCCATCTTCTTGTACCCCTTAATGAAGCGGTGATAGTAGCCCACCAGACCCAGGAACTGTCTCACCTCCCTCACCGTGGTCGGCCTCGGCCAGTCCTGAATGGCAGTGATCTTTTTAGGGTCTGGGGCGACGCCTTCCGCGCCCACCACATGTCCGAGGTACTGCACTCTGGGCTTCAATAGATGGCACTTGGAGGGCTTCAATTTCATCCCGTACTTGGCAAGGGACGCGAACACTTCAGCTAGGTGCTCCAGGTGGGCTTCATACATCTGTGAGTACACAATCACATCGTCCAGGTACAGCAAGACGGTCTCAAAATTCAGATGGCCCAGACAGCATTCCATCAGCCGTTGGAAGGTTCCAGGGGCGTTGCACAGCCCGAACGACATGCTGTTGAATTCACAGAGTCCCATGGGTGTAGAGAAGGCAGTCTTCTTGCGGTCTTCGGGCGCCACGGCCACCTGCCAGTACCCACTGGTGAGGTCCAGGGTGGAGAAGTAGTTAGCAGTTCTCAGTGCGACCAGCGACTCTTCAATACGGGGCAGGGGATAGGCATCCTTATGCGTTATCTGGTTAATCTTCCGGTAATCCACACACATCCTCATGGTGCCATTCTTTTTTCTTACCAGCACCAGCAGGGTGGCCCAGGGACTGCAGCTATCCCGAATAACACCCGCCTCCTTCATGTTCCTCAACATGTCTTTGGCGCATTGGTAGTGTGCAGGTGGGATAGGTCTGTATCTCTCTTTAATGGGGGGGATGCTCGCCGGTGGGGATGTGGTGTTGGACCCCCTCAATTCACCCAACATCTAGTGAATGTTTGCTGAAAACCTGCTCGTACTCCTGTACCACCCGGTATACCCCTTCCTTGTGGTGTGTGGGGGTAGCATCAGTGCCTACGTGTAACTCTCGACACCACTCATCTAACCGCTCAGGGGATGGGTTGTGACTGGCAGGAGGTGGTGAGGTCGGAGGAACAGCCTCCTGGATGGTGTGGGGGTCTAAGGTAAGCAGCTTGGCGAGGGTAGCGTATCGGGGAAGCCTAACCTCCTCCTCCCCGCAGTTTAACACCCTTACGAGCACTCTCCCTTGCTTGACGTCTACCACCCCTCGGGCAGCCATTACCGTGGGCCAGTGTTCGGAGGGCACGGGCTCTACCATGGCTGGGTAATCCCGCCCCTGGGGACCTACCGCTGCCCTGCACCAAATCATCATCTCACTCCGGGGAGGCACAAGCAAAGGGGCCGCATCCATCACTCTCACTCCCCCAATCTCCCCTCCTGTTGAGTTCACTTGCTGCCGGTACATCAAGGCCCGAATCTCACGCTGCACAGCCCTCTGTCGGCCTCCTGCTGCAGTGGCTGCCAGCTGCTCCAGTAGGGTCAGCACATCACTCATGCAGTGCTCCATCACCTTAGTCCCTAGCACTACCTTCCGGTTATGGTCGCTGGGTTCATTCATTATCACAATCATTCCCTGGTGCTGCAGTTCAGCCCGTCCCACGGTCATGGCCACTTGTTTATATCCCACTTGGGTCAATGGGAGTCCATCAGCTGCGATCAGTGTCATGCTACTGTCTGGAGGGGCAAGTTCATCATCCCCCCCCAATACCGCTGAGACAGTGTGTATGGTATCGTGGTTACCTGGGATCCAGTGTCCAGGAGGGCCATCAGCGGGACGCCGTCTACTGCCAGAGGGATGATGGGCCGGGCTACGATGTACCGGTCCCGCCAGTCTGGGAGGCCGCTGGGTTCTACTCCTGAGGATTGGCCCTTGGCCCCAGGGGTTGCTCGTTTAATGGACACCGTCGGGAGTAGTGGCCGGGCTTGCTGCACCTGTAAGAAATTGGAGGTACATACCGTGAGTCATTGGCCCTTCTCCACTGCATCCAGGGGACGTCCTCCGGGCTGTCGGCGAGCTGCATCCTCCCCGGAGGCTTGGGTCTCGTCGGAGGCTGGAGGGCGGCGAGGATCTTGGTGAGGTCTCCATCCATGTGACGGACCTGGGCAGCCAGCTCCTCCATCATTCCGCCAGGAGTTGCAGGCGCCATGGGAGCTGGGAGAGAATGGGCTACCACGATGGGAGCCGTCTCAGCTGGCCATGGGGCCGCTTCAGGGACGTCGGATGCTGGGGGCTGCAGAGCTATGATGGCCCGTTCTTTCAGCACGGCAAAGTCCACATTAGGGTGTTCTAGGGCCCACATCCGTCGCTGCTTGCGGTCCTCCGGGGATCCCATCCCCTGCACGAACTGCTCGACTAACATTTTGTTGCTGTCCGCATCATTAATGGTATTCACCCGCTTCAGTGTATGGAGGGAAGTTTGCAGGCGCAAGGCATAGTCTCTAATACTATCTGCAGGCCGCTGTCGACATTGATAAAACTGCATCCGCGTCCCGCCGGCAATGCTGAAGGAAGGAGGTGGGCGGGATGTTTACGTCCCGCTCATCTCTGCCCCCTCCGCTTCTATTGGCCAGCCGCTGTGTGACGTCGCTGTGACGCCAAACGTCCCTCCCCCTTCAGGAAGTGGATGTTCGCCGCCCACAGCGACGTCGCTCAGCAGGAAAGTGTGTGTGACGGGGGTTTAACGACTTTGTGCGCCACGGGCAGCTAATTGCCCGTGACGCACAAACGACGAGGGCGGGTACGATCACTCGTGCGATCACACGATAGATCGTATCGTGTGACGCCCGCATAAAAGTTTAAAAATGATATACTTATAAAAAATGAAGTGTTTCACATACAAGGTTAAAAATCCAGTGTGGCTGAGGTTATCTGTACACTGACATGGAAAATACACATTACTCAATTCTGTAGGTCAAATTACAGGTATGGAGTCCTCACAAAGATCTTAGAAAATGGCTTGAATAAATAGACCAGCATTACAAAAACTCCAGAGTATCCAGTTAACCTAACATCTCTTGCTAATTCTTTGATTTCAGTAGAAAATTTTATATATAGACATCGTCAATATATAGAAATACTATATCAGCTGTTAGTAGTTATGTATATGGATTGTAGCATATTTAGCATTGGAGATAATGTAGTCAAGTGTTATCCAAAACCGAACATATACCTTATTGTACAAAATATTTTTTGGGTGCCATTACCAATGCATATGCCAGTTTTAGTTTGTGTCTACGTCGCTAGTCTCATTTGGCGAACAGTAATCTAGGGCTCCTTAAAAAAAGATTTATATCCTTTAACTTTTCTACATTTTTTCAGGTTACACCAACAAACTTGAATATATTTTATGGAGATTATAAGTAGTATAGAAACAATAAGTTGCAAGTTCTTGTGAAGTTTAAAGGAAATGATACATGGTTTTCTAAGCATATTAAAAATATGTCTGAAAATTGTAATTAATGACTTTAAAATATTTAAAAACCATGTATCTTTTCCTTTACACTTCCCAAATGTTTGCAACTTTATGTTGGTGTGTCACATAAAATCCTAATAAAATACATTTAAGTTTAAGGATGTGATGTGAAAAAATGCAGAAAAGTTCACAGGGTATACATTTTTCAATTTGCTGTTTTGACCAAGATTGTATGTTATCTCATATCCATAGAATAAGGGATAGTGATGGATGAACTTGCAGATACCTGGGATCGACGGGTCCAACTGGGTTAAAAAAAAAAACCAAAACCCAGGCCTGGACTTGATCCCAGCTATCTGGTCAGACACCGATTCCAATATAAGTCTTTGGGGACCCGAATTAGGCGCTTAAATAGTTGTAGAAGGGATAGGGGAATTAGAGCAAGCACATTATGTTTATAACACTACTTTCAGGGCTGATCATTATCTTTCATACAAATTCATTACTTCCATGGACCACTGGCAGTCCCAGCGTATCTGATTAATTGCGCCCCACCGTGTATAACAGCGTGTCTGACTACAACCAATCAGAGGCGCGCTGTGTGCATCTCTCTTGCGGTAAAAATAAAAAAATTGGTGTAGGTTCACCTTCATATTATGATACCCATTCATGATAAAGCATACAGGCTGCAGCCCCCAGCTGTGCATGTTATCTTGGCTGTGTATAAAACTAAAAAGAACTGCATGCAGCTTTATGAATACAAATTATTTCAATAAATTTCATACTCGGCCATGATAAAGCCGACAGCTGGAAGCTGGTATCTGCAAGCTGGGGAGGCCCCATGGTTATTGGGTCCCCCCAGCCTAAAAAGACAGCCCACAGCCGTGCAGGAAGGTGACATGCATTAAATGCAACAATCCCCGAAACGTTACCCGGCTCATCCCAATTGCCCTGGTGCGATGGCAATCGGGGTTATAAGTGGTTAATGACAGCTCACAGCTGCCACTAAACTCTAAAATAGTAATAAGAACTGTCTATGAGACCCCCATTACTAATCTGTAAGTGAAAAGAATAGACACAAACACCGAAGAAATCCTTTATTTGAAATAAAATAGAAAAAAACACCTTCTTTCACCACTTTATTAACCACCAAAACACACGTCCGACGTAATCCATATGAGGTGCCATAATGATTCCAGCTCTGCTACATCTGAAGTGACAGTGTGCGGGCATATACTATGATCGCCCACGGTGAACTTCTGGCAGAGGCTGAGCCACAGTGATGAGCGGTAACATCACTCAGGTTATTTGCAGTCACAGCTGGAGGTTCCCACTGTCCTCCACCTGTGATCGCAGGTAAGCTGACCTCAGGTGACCTCATTGAAGTGAGTGACCTGTCACACAGGGTGGGGGTGCTGTCTGACTGCAACCAATCATACTCACAGGGACTGCCAGTGGGCAGAGGAAGTATTGCATATGCTTGAAGATAATGAGTGGTCCTGGAAGCAGTGTACAGCCGTGTGGAAATCGGTACGTATGAAGCTCTTGCTTTATTCTTATTTTCTTTCTTATTTCTTTGGTTTATTTTTTTTTACCCAAGTGGCTAAATCCGGATCATTACCCTAAGAACTCCGGGCCTGGGGTCAGTGCTTGGGTTCTTTTGAACCCACACAGATCCAGACTGTTACAGTCCGGGTCCACCTATCAGTAATTAGGGACAGTTTGTTGTTCGATGAGGGTTTTGAAAATTGAACTCTGCAGAGCCCAGTGTGAATGAAGCCGAGTCTTTCAGACAAAAATATTATCTTGAATTCTGCCACCAGAACACTTTGTCATTAAATATTATGATAGTTTGTAAGAATTCATAAAAATGTACATATATATTGTTATTACAATCATAATGAAATAAAGGTGACATAGGAAAAAAAAATTAGGCTGATTTCATGTATTGCATATTTTTGGCGCAATTTGTGCAAGCATTCTTCTGCATTTTGCTTAGTGTCAGATGTGTACTTTGCTTTCTAAATGTATCTCTGGTGTACCAGTTCACTAGTTAAATATTACTAGATTTGTATTGCTGAGTAAGCAACTCTTCTGGAATTTTTTCTAAGGTTTTCCAGAGGAAGGGCCTTAAGGGAAATCAGTTACAATCCTAGTTATTTGATTTATAGCAATCTGCGCTATACAAATTTTATCTATATATTTAATGACTTGGTTAATAAAATTATAATTTTGTTTTCCAGTAAAACGATGGAGGGAACCTAAAGAAGAAAGGCGTCCATGGAGAATATGGTTAGCAGTTTCTTATATGCTTATGATTCACAAAAGTCCCTTACTCTGCCAACATGTTTCACCATTAATCTGGCTTGTCTTAAGCCCCTGTATCTCTGATGAAGCCTACACACAACAGACACCCCATCAACGCTAGTATTAGCCTTAGGAGACTGTAGGAAAAGCGTTAGGAGAGTGTTAGAAAAGCTACACTTTAGCGGTGCAGTCTACCAGTTGTATTTTAATTAACGTTTGTGTTGGGCATTTCATATTGTTCATTTTAAATAATATCCAATAAAAATTGTTTTAATAATGAAAGTGGATATACTGGAAGAAGAGTTACATTTTTATGTCTTTTTAGAAATTGTATATAGTCCTCTAAAACAATACATGAAAGCATTAGGTCATGAATCTTATTGATCAAATATCTATGTAAGAAAGAAACCTAGCAAGAGTATGACATAGAAAAGTAAGCAAAATCATTGTTTTCCTAACTTTAGTTTGCAAAAACAGAAAATCCTCTGTCCATGTGTCCCTAGGGCCGTTTCTCTCTATGAGCCAGAAGAGTGTCATATTCTTGTGGACTTCAGTAGTCCAAATATTACCGTATTTTTTGGATTGTAAGACGCACTTTTCCTCCCAAAAAATTGGGAGGAAAATGAGGGGTGCATCTTAAAATCCGAATATAGCTTACCGGGAGGAGGAAAATGGGTGGGGGCTGTCTGTGTGGCTCTCTGTGCTGGTGGCCGGCTGCTTCTCTGTCTGGGTGGACGGGCGGCCTGCTAGCTGCCACTCTGTGCGAGCGGCCGCCTAGCTGTGTAAACTGCGGTGGCTGTATGGTGGGTGTCCTAGATGGTTTGTCTGCGGTCCGTGATTCAAATGATGGCACCTGGAGTCAGCGCATGCGCCGCTCCGGGCGCCATTTTTTTGAAGCCTGGACCGCGGACAGAGCATCTAGGACACTCGCCGCACCGGCCTGCTCCACCACACAACCACCGCAGCTTCCGCTGTAAGTACAGACCCGCCACCGCTGCTCTCACTGACCTGCCACTGTCCTCACTGACTGGCCACTGCCGCTACCTTCACTGACCCGCCGCTGCCCTCATAGACCCGCCATTGCCCTCACTGACCCGCCGCCGCTGCGAGCACTGACCCACCGCCGCTGCGATCACTGACCCGCAGCCAGCACAGCCTCTGCCTCCTGCGATTCCACTCCACCACTGCTGCCGTTCCCCTCCGGTAATACAACACCGGAGTATAAGACAGACCCCATTTTTTATTTATTTATTTATTTTCTAAATTTGGGGTGCATCTTATAATCCGGTGCGTCTTATGTAACAAAAAATACGGTACATTAAAGTCCATTTGTCAAAATACTATCTTTAGTGCTTTAAAAAGTATTCATACGCTGTGAACTTTTGAAATTTTTTCACGTTACACCCACAAACCTAAATGTGTTTTTTTGGGGGTCTATTTGCTATAGAAACATTAAGTAGCAAGCATTTGTGAAGTATAAAGGAAATTATATATTTTTTTCTAAATATTTTAAAAATATCAATCTCAAAATTGTCCCTTTCCCTGCTAAACAAAAGCATCACCACAGCATGATGCTGACACCCCCATGTTTGACAGTGGGGATTCTGTTTTCTGGGTTATGCGCAGTGTTAGTTTTCCACCACATATAGCGTTTTGCACTTAGCCTATAAAGTTCTACTTTGCTCTCATCTGACCAAAGAACCTTCTTCCACATGCTAGCTGTGTCCCCTACATAAAATGCAAACGGGAAATCTTATGACTTGCTTTCAAATTTTTTTTTTCTTTCCACTATTCCATAAAGGCCAGATTTGTGTGAAAGTTCCCAGGGTATGCATACTTTTTCTAGGCACTGTAATATTACATGTTCCATGTGGCGGGATAATCTGCCTGGCCCCATCATCTATGGTAAAATCAGCTGATTGCTTGGGACGTTGGAAGTGGCACCCAGGATAGTCAGCTGATTTGACCCAGGAAACACATCTATGCTAAGGTAGAGCTCTTTCAAACATAATTTATCCTTGAAGGTTATTCTATATCCCTTTTTGTGGTAGATGTGCAAGACCTCTTGTGGGCACCAAGAAGCGATAAGTTATTTTCAAAAGTCCATAAATCAAATCTCTTTAATAATACACCTTTAAATCTGTGCATGTCAATCTTATGTATTTTGAGCCTTTCTGCTCTTGTAAGAAAAATATGCTTGCCCTGCAAGACCAAATTACTGGCCAAAGAACCCCTAAAAAAACGTCTAATGCAAATTTAAATCTGTTAAGTACAGTATTTGTAACCCTTTAAAGGGAACCTGTCAGGTCCAATATGCACTCAGGACCACGAGCAGTTCTGGCTGCATATTGCTAATCCCTGCCTAACCGTCCCTGTGTACACTAGCATAGATAAAGGGATCTTTAGAAAAATTATTTCTAAAGATCTTTTACCGTATGCTAATGAGAGAGGGGACTAGTTCACTGGTGTTAGTTCCTTTGGCTAGTCGGCTCCATTAGCATTTAGTATGCCCCTGTGGGCGTGCTAGCATGCTATTCAATATGCAGCATCAGAGGATGATCTCGCTCACCTCTCTGCCGCCATCGCGTCCGATGCTGGATTTTGGCTCATTGCGGAGTTTCGGTCATGCGCACTATGAAGCCGGGTGTATGCGTCCTGGCGTCAAACTGAAGTAGTGCGCATGCGCACTGAGCCGTAATCCAGCGTTGGATACATACTGCGTTATAAAACCAAAGAAAACACTGAGTTTTAAATGCAGTTACAAAAGTGTGTATATTAATACATGTATGAAGAGATCAAAAAAATGATTAATAGAAACTGATTGGGAAAAGCAAAAAAGCCATTTTAATATCAATTGTCATAAAAAAAATCCATACTGAAAACACATAATAAAAAACAATGGTAAAAATGCACAGATCAGGGAAAAGAGGGAGTGGAAAGATGACCCTGCATATAGATGGACAAAGTAATGTGGGCACGAGCTAAAAGGTGAAGGTTTAAATACACCTATGTGCACATATATCCCGCAAAAAGCTTATGGCATAGAAAAAGCCCACACTGCTGTCACCAGCGCATAAATTGCAGTAAACTGGTGAAGTGTAAATGAGCAGCAGTAAGCCAGGATATAAAGTGCAGAAAAAGTCAACATCGCTTACCCATCGTGCCACACCGGGAAAAACTCTGCATCCAGCAGATAGTGCAGGGCTATCCCTACATGTTTCGTGCCATTACCGGCACTTCCTCAGGGGGTGTACAGCGTTATACAAGAAATGTGCATAAATAAGCACCAGGGTAAAGTAGAAAATACATTTCCCATTAATAAGTAGAAATTCTTTTTCCTTTTTAAACATTTGATATCTAACTTCAAAATCCACGATGCTTCCCTTTTATGAGTTTAGTCCAGTAACTTCCACATTTAGGTACTTAATATGTTCTATTCCATTAAAACGGATATAATGTATTCTGTACATATCTGATACGCATTGTCTTTTTCTTCATCGTTCCTTATGGGAGACCCAGACCCATGGGTGTATAGCTTCTGCCTCCGGAGGACACACAAAGTACTACACTAAAAAGTGTAGCTCCTCCCTCCGAGCATATACACCCCCTGGATGACAAATCTAGCCAGTTCAATGCTTTGTGTTCAGGAGGTCACACACACATGCATTCTCATCTGATTTTTGATTTTTGATTTCAAAGAGTTGGAAGAAAAGCGGGTCCAAGCTGGACTCCCGGCATGTCCCTTCTCACCCCACTGTGTCGGCGGTGCTGTTAAGGTTGATTTTACAAGGCTGGAGCCTTACATGCCGCGCTCCTTCACCATCCCTCGGGCTCTGGCTTGAAGTGGGAGCCATCACGGTTCTCACTGCTTTGCAGGAGACCGGTCTCCATCCACAGCCCTTTCAGGACCCTGCCGGACGGAGCGCTCACCCCTCAGGGACCTGGCCCTGCGTCTCATAAGCTAAGTATTGAGACGTTATTGAGGGGTCCCTTATACATTTATTGTGGGGAGAGTGTGTTATTTAACTTTGCTGTGATTTCCGGCTGGTTCTCTGGTTTTCTCCTGAGAACCGCGCCGAGGGTGCCTGCTCGTCGGCCGCATGGAAAAATTTAGGCCCCGGCTTCGGCTGCGGCCTAGTTTCGTTTTCACTGCCCCTGCATGTCAGTCATGCAGGGGGACAGTGCGGCGCCGCCCACCGGCCGTTCAGCTCAGGGGAGGACACTCCTCTCTGAGGAGATGTTTCCCTCCCCTGTATTTCTCCTTGGCCCTCCGGTTCCCGCTCTTGGACTAAACCCCGCCCCCCTCCTCACTCCGGCGCCATTTTATCAGCGTTCACACACTGATCGGCGCTGGCTGCTGCAGCTCTGCATCTGTCTGGGGGTCCAAAATGTGGAATCCGGAGGGCACACAAAACGGTCTGGTAAGCCACAACCTCTGGTTGTGGACTTTCTTGTACACTCTCTGGGGGTCATTCTGAAGGAGTGTGTTCTTTACTGCAGAACCTCCACCTCAGCAGCATGTCTCTCACTAGGAGCAAGGCTGCAAGGCTTTACTCTATATGCACTGCATGTAAGCTCATACTGCCTGAACCGAGCACATATCCACATTGTGATGCCTGCTCTAACATGGTGGTGCCTCAGCCTGGAGTCTCCCCAGGGGTCCCTCCGGCTGCTCCAGCCCCGGTGGCTGAACCCCCGGCTTGGGTAGCTTCGTTTTCTAAAGCTATCTACCTGTCCTTTGCCGCCTCCATGGGACAGCTGTCCCGGACTCTGCTGACCATGCATCAGGGCGCCTCTGCTGCTCCGACTCGCTCTGCAGAGCTCACAGAGGATTTTTCATCTGTTCCCAGACCCCGTCCTCCTAAACGGAGACGCAGGGACTCTTCTCCTTCCTCGTCCCACGGCTCTGATTCACGAGCTGAATCGCAGGGCGAGGAGGATGCCTTTACTGTGGGCTCGGACGCTACCTCTATGTACCCCATTGATCTAACTGAAGGTGATGCGAATGTTAGTGACTTGATTGCGTCCATTAATTCCGTACTGGACCTCAATCCACCAGTGTCAGAGGAACAAGCCTCTCTGGTAGAAAAACACCAGTTTACCTCACCTAAGAGAGCAAGGAGTATGTTTTTTAATCACTCCAGTTTTCAGGCCACTGTGACCAAGCCCAGGGCCTGTCCTGACAAACGCTTCCCAAAGCGTAGTTCTGATGACCATTTTCCCTTTCCACCAGAGGTGGTCAAGGAGTGGGCTCATTCACCAAAGGTAGATCCTCCAGTGTCTAGAATCTCAGCCCGGACAGTTGTATCTGTGGCCGATAGCACCTCACTTAAGGACCCACTGACCGCCAGGTTGACCTTCTGGCCAAATCTGTATATGAAGCGGCAGGGGCCTCGTTCTCCCCGTCTTTTGCAGCAGTGTGGGCTCTTAAGGCCGTCTCTGCTTCTCTGGCGGAGATGCATTCCCCAGGGACTCTATGCCCGAAATGGTTGCCTTAACTTCCCAGGCTTCGGCTTTTTCATCCTATGCCATGTCTGCCATTCTGGAGGCTTCTCACCGCACGGCGGTGGCTTCCGCTAATTCCCTCGCGATCCGCAGGATCTTGTGGCTTCGAGAGTGGAAAGCAGACGCTTCTTCCAAGAAGTACCTTGCTGGGCTCCCCTTTGCTGGGTCCCGGCTGTTCGGTGAACAACTGGATGAAATTATTAAGGAAGCTACTGGCGGGAAGAGTACTTCCTTGCCACAAACTAAAACCAGGAAACCTGTCCAGGGCAGGAACCAGTCGAGGTTTCGTTCCTTTCGTTCCTCTAACTGGTCATCCTCTAAGCCCTCAGCCTCGTCCAGTAACTCAGCCAAGGATCGAAAACCCAGCTGGCGCACGAAGCCGCATCCTCAGAAGAATGGAGGAGCCGCTGCCACTAAGGCAGCCTCCTTTTGACTATCTGGCTGCGCCAGCAACGTCCTTGGTCGGTGGAAGGCTCTCCCACTTTGGCGACGTGTGGTTTCAACACGTCTCCGATCAGTGGATGCGGGATATCATCTCCCACGGCTACAGGATAGAATTTTCTTCCAGCCCGCCAAACAGATTTTTTCTGTCCACTCCCCCCTGCTCCAAAGCCGCCGCCTTCTCTCAGGCCGTGGCATCCTTGCAGGCCAACGGAGTAATTGTACCGGTTCCCGCCCGGGAACGGTTCAGAGGTTTCTACTCAAACCTCTTCCTAGTCCCCAAGAAGGACGGTTCCTTCCGGCCCATCCTGGATCTCAAGCTTTTCAACAAGCATGTTCAGGTGCGGCACTTTCGCATGGAATCTCTGCGATCGGTCATTGCCTCAATGACCCAAGGAGATTTTCTAGCATCCATCGACATCAGAGATGCCTATCTGCATGTGCCAATTGCAGTTTCACACCAGCGTTGGCTACGTTTTGCAATCGGAGAGGAACATTTCCAATTCGTGGCTCTCCCCTTCGGGTTAGCCACGGCCCCTCGTGTATTCACCAAGGTCATGGCAGCAGTGGTTGCGGTTCTGCACCTCCAGGGTTTGGCAGTGATTCCTTACCTGGACGACCTTCTAGTCAAGGCTTCATCCAGTGCAGACTGTCAGCGGAGTGTCTCGCTCACTCTCGCCACGCTTTTTCAATTCGGGTGGCTTGTCAATCTGCCCAAGTCCACTCTGACCCCGACCCAGAAACTTACGTACCTAGGGATGCAATTCGAGACTCTGCCGGCACTTGTGAAGCTGCCCTTAGTCAAACAGCAGTCCCTTCATCTGGCGGTGCGCTCTCTGTTGAAGCCCCGCCGTCATTCCATCAGGCACCTCATGCAGGTGCTGGGTCAGATGGTGGCGTCAATGGAAGCAGTTCCCTTTGCCCAGTTCCATCTGCGTCCTCTGCAGCTGGACATTCTCCGCTGTTGGGACAAGCGGACCTCTTCCTTGCACAGGCTAGTGGCGCTGTCGCCACAGACCAGGAGCTCTCTTCAGTGGTGGCTTCGGCCCCTCTCTCTGTCCCAGGGACGCTCCTTTCTGGCCCCGTCCTTGGTGATTCTCACCACGGATGCCAGTCTATCCGGCTGGGGAGCAGTGTTTCTCCACCACCGAGCACAGGGCACTTGGACTCCGTCCGAATCAGCCCTCTCGATCAATGTGCTGGAAATCAGAGCTGTGCTCCTAGCTCTCGTAGCCTTTCACCACCTGTTGGCGGGCAAGCACATTCGAGTCCAGTCAGACAACGCGACAGCAGTTGCCTACATCAATCACCAGGGCGGGACTCGCAGCCGCCTAGCAATGTTGGAAGTTCAACGTATCCTTCAGTGGACGGAGGACTCCAAGTCCACCATATCCGCAGTCCACATCCCAGGCGTAGAAAACTGGGAGGCAGATTATCTCAGCCGTCAAACCGTGGACAGCGGTGAGTGGGCCCTGCATCCGGCAGTGTTCCGGTCAATCTGCCGCAAGTGGGGCACTCCGGAAGTGGATCTAATGGCATCCCGGCACAACAACAAGGTCCCGGTTTACGTGGCTCGCTCCCACGATCCTCAGGCCTTGGCAGCGGACGCGCTGGTTCAGGATTGGTCCCAGTTCCGTCTGGCCTACGTGTTTCCCCCTCTAGCTCTCTTGCCCAGAGTCCTGCGCAAGATCAGAATGGAGGGCCGTCGGGTCATAATCATTGCTCCAGACTGGCCCAGGCGAGCTTGGTACCCAAACCTGCTCCGTCTGTCCGTAGAGGTGCCGTGGCATCTCCCGGACCGCCCAGACCTTCTCTCACAAGGTCCGTTTTTCCGCCAGAATTCTGCGGCTCTCAGATTGACGGCGTGGCTCTTGAGTCCTGGATCCTGACGGCTTCAGGCATTCCTTCCGAGGTCATCTCCACTATGACTCAGGCTCGGAAGTCTTCCTCGGCCAGGATTTACCACAGGACTTGGAGAATTTTTCCTGTCCTGGTGTCGCTCTTCCGGCCATGCTCCTTGGCCGTTTTCCTTGCCGACCATCCTCTCCTTTCTACAGTCCGGTCTGCAGATAGGACTATCCCTCAATTCCCTCAAGGGACAGGTCTCGGCTCTGTCAGTGTTGTTCCAGCGGCGTATCGCCCGACTGGCCCAGGTGCGCACCTTCATGCAGGGCGCATCTCACATCATTCCGCCTTACCGGCGGCCTCTGGATCCCTGGGACCTTAATCTGGTCCTCACGGCCTTACAGAAACCCCCCTTTGAGCCTCTTAGGGTATGTGCGCACGTTGCTTTTTACCTGCTTTTTACCTGCTTTTTTGCTGCTTTTTCTTCTGCGCTGTTTAATGCCAAAATGGATGTGTTCTTCTATTCAAGCAAAGTCTATGGGAATTTGGGTTTCTTGTTCACACTATGTTGTTCAAAATGCTGCCTTTTTGTGGCAGAACTTTGGTCAAAAACTCAGCTTTGCAGTGCAAAACCCAAATGGCAAAAACAATTGACATGTTGCTTCTTTGAAAAGCTGAGTTTTTGACCAAAGTTCTGCCTCAAAAAGGCAGCATTTTGAACAACATAGTGTGAACAAGAAACCCAAATTCCCATAGACTTTGCTTGAATAGAAGAACACATCCATTTTGGCATTAAACAGCGCAGAAGAAAAAGCAGCAAAAAAGCAGGTAAAAAGCAGGTAAAAAGCAACGTGCGCACATACCCTGAGGGAGGTTTCTTTGTTTCGACTTTCACAGAAAGTGGTCTTTCTGGTGGCCATAACTTCTCTCAGGAGAGTCTCTGATTTGGCTGCGCTCTCTTCGGAGTCACCCTTTTTGGTTTTTCACCAAGACAAGGTGGTTCTCCGTCCGACTCCGGACTTTCTCCCTAAGGTGGTGTCTCCTTTCCACCTTAACCAGGACATTTCATTGCCTTCCCTTTGTCCGGCCCCTGTGCATCGCTTTGAGAAAGCGTTGCATACTTTAGATTTGGTGCGGGCGCTCCGGATCTATGTGTCACGCACCGCTGCTCTTAGGCGGTGCACCTCTCTTTTTGTGCTGACCACAGGTCAGCGCAAGGGTCTCTCGGCTTCTAAACCGACCCTAGCTCGTGGATTAGGTCGGCCATATCCGATGCCTACCAATGTTCTCAGGTGCCTCCCCCGCCGGGGATTAAGGCGCACTCGACTAGAGCTGTCGGTGCCTTTTGGGCTTTCAGGCACCAGGCTACGGCTCAGCAGGTCTGTCAGGCTGCCACTTGGTCTAGTCTGCACACCTTTTCGAAGCACTACCAAGTGCATGCTCATGCTTCGGCAGATGCGAGCTTGGGCAGACGCATCCTTCAGGCGGCTGTCGCCCATTTGTGAAGTTAGGTTTTGCCTACTTCTCAGTTTTCTGTTTATTTCCCACCCATGGACTGCTTTGAGACGTCCCATGGTCTGGGTCTCCCATAAGGAACGATGAAGAAAAAGAGAATTTTGTTTACTTACCGTAAATTCTTTTTCTTATAGTTCCGACATGGGAGACCCTGCACCCTCCCTGTTGCCTGTTGGCAGTTCTTGTTCCGTGTGTTTTCACCGGCTGTTGTTGTAGACAGAGGTTCCGGTTATTCCGGGTTTTACTCTATCTCTACTTGTGGGTGGATGTCCTCCTTCAGCTTTTGCACTAAACTGGCTAGATTTGTCATCCAGGGGGTGTATATGCTCGGAGGGAGGAGCTACACTTTTTAGTGTAGTACTTTGTGTGTCCTCCGGAGGCAGAAGCTATACACCCATGGTCTGGGTCTCCCATGTCGGAACTATAAGAAAAAGAATTTACGGTAAGTAAACAAAATTCTCTTTTTTTAAGTGAATATTATAATACAAGTGAGTTTATGAAGTTCCGGACTGTTGAAAAGAATATTTGTTTGACCCTAGGGACACATTTTTAAAGTGGTTGTCTGTAATGAAATGATTCCTTTAATATTTTTAGAAGTTGGTACATTTTTTATTTGATTCCCAACAGTTGTAAAATGAAATTTAATATTTTCATAATTATGAAATATGAATAAAAACAGGAGCAAAACACTGACAATAATGCCCTTTAGCAAATGATTTGTATAGACCAATGGCATCTGAATGCTTTAGTACTGGGTTTATGTCTGTGGGAATTATGTGCTTGGGGTTATTTTACTATTTGTGTGTTGCTTTGTTTTTTTTCCCCTCTATATATTTATATTTAAAATCTTTAGGTTTTTTGATACATCTAAACAAGCCATCGGTGCCCTGTTCATTCATTTCACTAACATCTTTCTCTCGGATCTGACGGAAGAGGACCCTTGCTCTTTGTAAGTATTGACTATATGAAAATTTTGTGTGTATTTTAAACTAAATGTTACCAATGTCCTTGTTTTTACTATGCAAAATTACATTGGCTCCTTGTAATTCAGAGAAGAATAATATGGACACAATATGCCTATGTAAAGGATGAAAAACAGACTGATGGTTAGTGAAGGCCTACAGAACAGTGTTGCTATTTATTATTTATTTTGGTGTGCACAGCCGTACAGAAACCATCACTCCAGTATTCCCCACTGTTCTGGTATCCTGTTGTATTGAAGCTGACAAAAGTCCAAATTTGTAAACTAGCGGTCAAATAAAAATGGTTTCAAAATTCGTAGGGGTTGTCCACTACTAGGGAAACCCTTTCTCATTCCTCATGTATCCCCCAATTAAAACAAAAAAGTCTATATTCTCCTCCTGTGCCGGTGCCGTTCTATTAGTGCCGTCTCTCGCTCTCCCAGGGCTCACATGAGGTTGGGATGTCGCGTCCTGTGCTCAACCACTGCTGGTTTCTCTCCCCGCCTTCAGACATATGAGTTAATCAACAGGAAGGGAGAGGTATTGCTGCCGCTCACTTCCTGTTGATTACTCCTGCATCCAAAAGAAGTGAGAAAAAAGCCAACTAAAATTGGACACGGTGCTCGCGTGACATCAAAACCTCACGAGCCCCGGAAACATTAGCGCTGGCGTGGCGCTACCACCATAGTAATGAGGTTTTTTAATTGGGGGAAACATGTGGAATGCTTAGAGGTTGCCCCAGTAGTGGACATCCCCTTTAAGGCTAAAAATCCGATGACCATTCCTTTTCAGGACATTTCTCACCACTGGTAAGGAGGAAGTTCCTAACTTTTTTGTGGTGTTTGGTTACAATGACTGATGAAGGTTAACAATAGTATTTTTGTTAGGTTTTTTTTTAACACACTCTTGCTAATATCATTACATTTGCTTGGAAGCTGACTAACTATTAGTAATTGACTACTGTACATAGGGCTTTATAAGAATTTATTACCATATACTGTACATAGAAATAAATTATTTTGTCCGGCTCACCTGCTCAATGGAGACTATTCAGACCTTGGACCGTGCACGGAGGGAAAGTCGGCAAGGCTTGAACAGAGAATCCAGAAAAAATTCCAGCAATCCAGTCCAAACAATGTTTCTTAAAATATACATACATTTTTATTTTCAATTCATATTAAAAAGTCCATTATAGGGTCGACGTAAGCCCACATGGGCTTATGACGACCCTGTAATGGACTTTTTAATATGAATTGAAAATAAAAAATTTTTGTATATTTTAAAAAAAACATTCTTTGGACTGGATTGCAGGAATTTTTTCTGGATTCTCTGTACATAGAATTGTGCTAGTAATGACTTGTAGTCTCGCAATACTGACTTCATGTGTTGTCTGTTCCAAGTCCAGGGCAAGTTAATAAAACTAGAATATATGTAGGAATGATAGTGTAGCAATACAGATCTAAAATATTCTAATATACGTAGATCAAAAAAATATTTAAGCTGGCCTACTGCTGCCATTAAATGACCGCCAATTAGCTACATGTCAAGTGATCATTTAATAGACTGTTTAGAGAGTCTGACCAGTCACACTTCTAGATGCACAAAATGATCACTAATGTGATTGCTCTATGATGTGCCACCAAGAACAATGATTTTCTATTCAAATGATTTTTATTAGGTTTTGTAAAGAACAATGATTTTCTATTCAAATGATTTTTATTAGGTTTTGTAAAGAACAATGATTTTCAAGCAAGCTTAAAAATCATTTCACCTAATGAATGGGAGTTTTGCTCATCTGTCTGGTGGTTGATGGTTTGTGTATTCACCACTGTGTATGCCTGATTTTACCTATCTTTCTCTAACTTTGTATATCTATTGTAGGGTTTCATTCTCATTGATGTCAAGTCTTCATAAAATTCCTCGTGTCTGTAAAATGCATAGTAACATTAGTTTAGGTTAAGAATCTAAAGGAAAGTTAGATTATAATTAAATCAACGTTTCCTATAGGTTTTATCTACTACTGTTTGTATTTTATATGTCTCTATATCGTTTTCACAATTCTATTTACTAGTAAATCATTTTTGCATGTACATGCTTTTACCTTACATTGTAAAGAATAGCGCCAGTTTCTAACATGTTGCAGTACATTTTTGCTCTTATGCATTTAACAAGTATCCACCATTAATTGTTATACCTATACAGGTACCTGATGAATTTTTTGCTGGATGCAACTCTTGGAATGATACTTATATGGCTGAGTGTTAAATTTGTTTCCATGATCGTGCAACAGAGACGATATACATTACTTGTATTTGGTGAATATGGTAAGAATCAATATTATGTATTTAGACTATGCATTTGTGATCCTTATTTGTATTTCTGTCACTTATTTGTTTAATATCCATCATTCACTTATATTTCTGGTGTATTTGAAGATTTTATAGTTTTAATATGTTTTGGAAATAAAACCATACTCATATACACATTTAATTAAACATCATTTACAGTTTAAAACTAATCTCTGTATAAAATAAAATACAAAGCGAAATAGATTTCACTGCCTAGAATACAACTAACCAGAGCAATCTCTGCGCATACATAGAGCCATTAATTAGTAACGGGGGGTGGGTAGTCTACTACTGGACGAGCCCTTTTGAAACCCCCAACTTGCTGAATTAAAAACATAAACATACTTAGATCCCGGACCCGTGACACTCCTCCACTATGAGCAGTGTATTCACGTAACATTGTTTCTGTCACCTGATCACTACAGCAAATCAGTTTTCGGTGATGGACTGCAGCCTTCTCAGTTCCATCACGATAGTAAAAGATAAGAGAAGTGGTGAAAGGCACTAGATCTGGATGAAAAACCTTATTTACTCCTGGCCATATGAATTAAATGGCTTGGCCGATTGTTCAGCTGACAGCCATCACAGCCGACACTCCCATTCACAGGAGTTTGGCCGAGTGCTTATGTCTTCTCTGAGAAAGTTGCTGGCTAATGATATGGGCAAGCATGTTAAGGACAATGAACACAGGTGCATTTTATTTATGCCATTTTGAATGCACAGAGACACTGTGAGGAGATTCCAAGGCCCATTGTTGTGCCATTCATTCACTACCACCACCTCATGTTGCAGCATGCTAATGCATGGCTCCATGTTGCAGGGATCTGTGCACAATTGTTGAAAGCTGAAAACATCCCAGTTATTACATGGCCAGCATACTCCCCGGACATGTCACCCATTGAGCATGTTTGGGATGCTCTGGATCGATGTATACAACAGCGTGTTCAAATTCCTGCCCATATTCAGCAACTTTGCACAGCAATTGAAGAGGAGCTGTCCAACATTCCACAGGCCACAATCCGCTACCTGATCAACTTTATGTGAAGGCAATGTGGTGCACTGTGTGAGGCAAACCAGATACTGACTGGTTTTCTGACCTCCCCGGACCCACCCAAAAAGGTAAAAACTGCACATTATAGAGTGGCCATTTATTGTGGTCAGCCTAAAGCTGGGTTCACACATAGCGACAGCGACAACGACGTCGCTGTTACGTCACCATTTTCTGTGACGCAACAGCGACCTTGTAAGTCGCTGTTATGATCGCTGCTTAGCTGTCAAACACAGCAGAAGCAGCAGCGATCATAACGACACGCATCGCTGTGCTACATGTGCAGAGAGCAGGGAGCCGTGCACACTGCTTAGCGCTGGCTCCCTGCTCTCCTAGCTACAGTACACATCGGGTTAATTACCCGATGTGTACTGCAGCTACATGTGCAGAGAGCAGGGAGCCGCGCACACTGCTTAGCGCTGGCTCCCTGCACTCCTAGCTACAGTACACATCGGGTTAATTACCTGATGTGTACTGCAGCTAAATGTGCAGGGAGCAGGAGCCGGCACTGGCAGCGAGAGCGGCGGACGCTGGTAACGAAGGTAAATATCGGGTAACCAGGGAATGGTCTTCCCTTGGTTACCCGATGTTTACCCTGGTTACAGCTTACCGCAGCTGCCAGATGCCGGCTCCTGCTCCCTGCTCGCTTCATTTCGTCACTCTCTCGCTGTCACACACAGCGATGTGTGCGTCACAGCGGGAGAGCAACGACCAAAAAATGAAGCTGGACATTCAGCAACGACCGGCGACCTCACAGCAGGGGCCAGGTCGTTGCTGGATGTCACACACAGCGACAGCGATGGGATGTCGCTGCAACGTCACAGAAAATGATGACGTAGCAGTGACGTCATTGTCGTCGTCGCTGTGTGTGACACCACCCTAAGACACACCTGTGCAATAATCATGCTATCTAATCAGAATCTTGATAGGCCACACCTTTGTAGTGGATGGATTATCTCGGGCAAAAGAAATGTGCTCACTGAGGCTAAGTTCACACAGGACATCTTTTGCTGCATTTTTTGTGCGTTTTTGAGGTCACAAAGATGCACCAAAATGCAAGCATTTCCTTCTCCCAGCAAAGTCTATGAGATTTTGATTTTGTTGTCCACACTGGGCATCATTTTTTGGCTGCATCTTGGCTGTGTTTTTGAAGATGCAGCCAAGATGCAGCATGTCAATTATTTCTGTGGTTTTCCAGCGTTTTTGAGCCCTTCCAGTCATTAGATTTGACTTAAAAACGCATTTGGCAAAAGGCGGTAAAAACACAGTTCGTTTTTGTTGTGTTTTTGCAGCAGTGCATTTTTGGTGCTTTTTTTGATGCATTCAATATGCAATGACAAAAAGATGCCGCGTGTGAACATAGCCTATCATAGATTTAGACAAATTTGTGAACAGTGTTTGTCAGAAAAAGGCTTTTGAGTTCAGCTCATGAAAAATGGGAGCAAAAACAAAAGTGTTGAATTTATATTTTGTTCAGTGTATTTACCTATCAAAAATCATGGAATCTGCATAGTCTGCTAATGCAAATGAGGGTCACCTTACTTTTATATCAGCCGAATGCTATATATATATATATATATATATATATATATATATATATATATATAAAGTGTCCAACAGTAAATATACCTTTTAAGTTTTAAGAATTGAAGTTCTTAGATAATTTATTGAAAATAAGTTTTTCCAGCTAAATAATTATAATGCAGTCTGTTTTGTGGGGCGTCATCTGCTTAGTAACTGTGCTGATTACAAGACCAGATTGGGAAATCTATCTTCTGGATTGAACTCCGGATTCTAGGCCGGAAGTGCTCTATCTAATACGTTGTAAGTTCACATGACTTTTTATTACAGGAACATTACTGTTTCAATCAAATACTTTCAATTGCAACTAATTCATATTCCACCATATTTTTTTTTTCTTCAGTTTTCCACTAAATAGACTGTGCCTACTTATCTGTGAAATGATGAATAGTACACTTGTTATATTAGACTGCATGGTTTTACCGTATTATCTGCTTTATACTATTTTCTCACTTTATCACTTTCTACACTAGAGGTTACTATAGCCTCGATACTATACAGTGTGGTCTGTGAAACTGAAAAACATTTCTGCTTTCATAAATAAGTAAATGAAGAAGAGATATAGTATAGTGCCTGAATTTTTCCTTCTAAGCATTGTTTTCTGTAAGCTGTGGAGTTAACCACAGTTGCAATTAAATCTTTTAATATTACCTAATTAATCAGTCATACAACAATTTGTGCTATATTTAATATAACTTTCTCAAAATGCATCACTGCCATTTATTTAACTTGGGGTTAAGGATTCACCCGCTGAATTTCTACTGCACTGAAACCCCATCAATGAGTCATCAGCAGCTATCCAAGAATCAATAAATCTACTGAAACGGTGACGTCATTGAGGTTACCACAGTTCACACTGTGACTCGGGAAGTGTGACCTGCAGTAACCTCACTGACATCACTGCAGGCATACTCCTCACAGAGTGCCTGCACTTCCAGCACAAGGAATGCATTCTCCGAGCATGCCCCCCACATGCTGGAAAACTGAGTCGTCATGGGACCTCCTCATTGAATTATAGCAGAGGGGGGGTTCTTGCTTTTTTTTTTATTTCGTGAAAGAGGGAATGTGTTAGGGAGTGTTTTTTTTTTTCAAAGAAAAAAAAAGTTTTTTTTGTCATCAACCACATATGTTACCCCACTTGCCACCGCCAAAGGGCAATGGGATGAGTCGGGCAAAGTGCCAGGATTGGCGCATATGATAAAGGTGGCAGATGTGGGGCGGCTGCGGCCTTTAAATTTTAGATTGGGGGGGGGCCAAAAAATTATGGACTTTTCCAGCCTGAGAATACCAGTTCCCAGCTGTCAGCTTCACCTTGGCTGGTGATCCAATTTGGGGAGGCCCCCCATGTTTGTTTGTTTGTTTTTTTTATTATTTATTTGCTTATTTATAAATAAGTAATTGAAAAAACAGCATGGGGTGACCTTTTGTTTTGGATTACCAGCCAAGTGGCCTGCAGGCTGCAGCTGTCTGCTTTACCCTAGCTGGCTATCAAATATAGGGGAAGCCCCACATCTTTTGTTTTTATTTTTTTACATTATTTATTTTTGGGCTGCACACCCTTTAGTGCCACATGAAAAGCACTAAAGAGTGCAAGCTTACAATATGTAGGCATTGGTGTTGCCTCTTGAAAAAGTGATAAATTTGGTGCTAAGTAACATTTTTGTGAAAAAAATGAAAATGTTCAATATGACGACCTAATTATCAAAACTGTGAAGTACATGTGGGTTCAAAATGCCCACTATACCCCTGAATAAAATCCTTTAGTGGGTCTAGTTTCGAGTTCATTTGTAGGGTGGTTTCTGCTGTTTAGGTATTGTACCTTAGAGGCCCTGCAAATCCAACAAGGTGCCAGCAATCTATTTCAGCCAAATTTGTGTTCCATAATTCAAATAGTGCACCTTCTGAGCCCAGCCATTTGTCAGAATAGAGGTTTTTGACCACATGTAGGGTATCAGCACGCACAGAAGTGGGTAACACAAGTGGGTAACAAATTTTGAGATCCAATTTGTCATGCTATCAATTATAAAAGTGAATAAATTGAGGCTAAAGCAACATTTTTAGGTAAAATGTAAGTTTATTTATTTCTTTATTCCACTTTCCTTTCATTTCCATGAAGCACCTGAAGGGTTAATACCATGTTTTTCCAAAAATAAGACACTGTCTTATACTTTATTTTTGCCCCAAAAAAAGTGCTAGGGCTTATTTTTAGAGTAGGTGTTATTCTTTGAGAAGCATGGTTGGGGGTAAGTTTATAGCCCAAAAAAGCAGACCCCTCCCGCTTCACAGGAGAATCATATTTTTCAGACCCCGGACGTGTGTATGGCTCCTAGGTCCTCCCTGTGATCTACAGCGGGCGCTTCCAGCAGATATGTTCCTCGCCATCCTCCCCTGCTTCTGGCTGACACACATGCATCAGATCGCGCACACACACTCATACACATACACACACACACAATCACCGATCAGATCACACACACTCACTAGTCACTCCCCACATCTAGCAGTATAGAATGCCTCTAGCCACAGGGAAAGATGGGAGGAAGTTACGCATCACAGGACCTGTAAGCATTCCATCCGCAGCCGCAGGTCCTTGCGCTGCAGTGCACTGCCTCTCAGGATTTTGCAGTCCAGAAGCAATCAATGTCGCTAGATGTGGTGAGTTTTTTTTTGTGCAATCTGATGGGTGATTGTGTGTGTAATCTGATGTGTGCGGGTGTGAGATCTGACATGTGTGGGTGTGCGATCCACTGCAGGGCCTCCCGCTCTACTTTTCGGAAGTATGATTGCGGGCTGTTCACGGTCTATAAGGAAGTGTCCTGTAGTATCTTTAACTTTGTTAGCTGCATGGACACTTCATTATTGATCCGCGACTAGGGCTTATTTTCGGGGTAGGGCTTATATTTAAGCCTTGCTCCGAAAATGCTAAAAATCCCTGCTAGGGCTTATTTTTGGGGGAGATCTTATTTTTTGAAAAACACTGTAAACTTTTTGAATGTGGTCTTGAGCACTTTAAGGGGTGCAGTTTTTAGAATAGTGTCACTTTTGGGTATTTTCTGTCACCTAGACCTCTCAAAGTCACTTCAAATGTGATGTGGTTGCTAAAAAAATGGTTTTGTAAATTTTGATGGAAAAATGTGAAATTGCTGATGAGCTTTGAACCCTTCTAACTTCTTAACAAAAAAAAAAGATTTTTCAAAAATTGTGCTGATGTAAAGTAGTCATGTAGGAAATGTTATTTATTAACTATTTTGTGTGACGTAACTCTCTGGTTTAAGGACATAAAAATTCAAATTTTGAAATTACGAAATTTTCCCCAAATTTCCAGGGTTTTTTTCACAAATAAAGGCAAAATATATTGTCCTAAATTTACCACTATCAAGGAGTACAATCTCATAATCACTGAGATCCGTTGAAGCGTTGGCCTGGGCAGTAAGATCAAATTGGCTCAGTCATTAAAGGGTTAAGAAATGTTGGGATGGTGTAACATACAGTGCCTACAAGTAGTTTTCAACCCCCTGCAGATTTAGCAGGTTTACACATTCGGAATTAACTTGGCATTGTGATATTTGGACTGTAGATCAGCCTGGAAGTGTGAAATGCACTGCAGCAAAAAAGAATGTTATTTCTTCTTTTTTTTTTTTTTTTTTTTTTTTTTTTAAATTGTGAAAAGTTTATTCAGAGTGTCATTTATTATTCAACCCCTCAATCCACCAGAATTCTGTTTGGTTCCCCTAAAGTATTAAGAAGTATTTCAGGCACAAAGAACAATGAGCTTCACATGTTTGGATTAATTATCTCTTTTTCCAGCCTTTTCTGACTAATTAAGACCCTCCCCAAACTTGTGAACAGCACTCATACTTGGTCAACATGGGAAAGACAAAGGAGCATTCCAAGGCCATCAGAGTCAAGATCGTGGAGGGTCACAAGGCTGGCAAGGGGTACAAAACCCTTTCCAAGGAGTTGGGCCTACCTGTCTCCACTGTTGGGAGCATCATCCAGAAGTGGAAGGCTTATGGAACTACTGTTAGCCTTCCACGGCCTGGACAGCCTTTGAAAGTTTCCACCCGTGCCGAGGCCAGGCTTGTCCGAAGAGTCAAGCCTAACCCAAGGTCAACAAGGAAGGAGCTTCGGGAAGATCTCATGGCAGTGGGGACATTGGTTTCAGTCAAAACCATAAGTTTTGTACTTCACTGCAATGGTCTCCGTTCCAGACGAGCCCGTAAGGTACCTTTACTTTCAAAGCGTCATGTCAAGGCTCGTCTACAGTTTGCTCATGATCACTTGGAGGACTCTGAGACAGACTGGTTCAAGGTTCTCTGGTCTGATGAGACCAAGATCGAGATCTTTGGTGCCAACCACACACGTGACGTTTGGAGACTGGATGGCACTGAATACGACCCCAAGAATACCATCCCTACAGTCAAGCATGGTGGTGGCAGCATCATGCTGTGGGGCTGTTTCTCAGCCAAGGGGCCTGGCCATCTGGTCCGCATCCATGGGAAGATGGATAGCACGGCCTACCTGGAGATTTTGGCCAAGAACCTCTGCTCCTCCATCAAGGATCTTAAGATGGGTCGTCATTTCATCTTCCAACAAGACAACGACCCAAAGCACACAGCCAAGAAAACCAAGGCCTGGTTCAAGAGGGAAAAAATCAAGGTGTTGCAGTGGCCTAGTCAGTCTCCTGACCTTAACCCAATTGAAAACTTGTGGAAGGAGCTCAAGATTAAAGTCCACATGAGACACCCAAAGAACCTATATAACTTGGAGAAGATCTGCATGGAGGAGTGGGCCAAGATAACTCCAGAGACCTGTGCCGGCCTGATCAGGTCTTATAAAAGACGATTATTAGCTGTAATTGCAAACAAGGGTTATTCCACAAAATATTAAACCTAGGGGTTGAATAATAATTGACCCACACTTTTATGTTGAAAATTTATTAAAATTTAACTGAGCAACATAACTTGTTGGTTTGTAAGATTTATGCATCTGTTAATAAATCCTGCTCTTGTTTCAAGTTTGCAGGCTCTAACTTATTTGCATCTTATCAAACCTGCTAAATCTGCAGGGGGGTGAATACTACTTGTAGGCACTGTATACAGATAAGTCGAGAAATATTTTGACAATGATTGTATCTTTGTGATTTGTGCTCTGTATGCCACTATTTTTTATTTAAAATGAAACAACTGAGATGCAGTTGAAGTGTAGACTTTCAGGTTTTATCAATGGGGTTGAAAAAAAAAATATTTTGTGAAACATTTAGGAATTGCAATTTTTCTACAAAGCCATCTATTTTCAGGGATTCAAAAGTAAATGTACAGATTTACATTATCATAAATACAATTTTCATTTGTATTACTTTGTAGAGAATCTTTTGCATGCAATGACTGCCTGAAGTCCGGAAGCCATGGATGTCAACAAACTCTGAGCTTTCCTCCTTTGTGATGCTTTGCCAGGTTTTTACTGCAGCTGACATCAGTTGTTGCTTGTTTGAGGGTCTTTCTGCCTTAAGTTTTATCATATTCAAAAATAGTAGTTGCACTCAAGTAAAGGGAAGGAGAAAAAGCAAGCATGTAGATAGTGAATATTGGAATGTGAATACACTGCTAGGAAAACATGAAAAAAAATTATTTGAAAAATATGAGTTACTTAACAAATAAAGATGGCCAAATTTACTTGTGCCCAGATACCAACGTTAAGGTGTAACTCTCATCTGGGTCCTACTTTAAATGCTAAAATTGCACCTGTTCAGACTATGAGATGAGGAAGTGACGGCACTTTTTCTAGTTAAGTTTTATCTTAAGCATGTGAAATGCATGGGGATGAGATCTGATGATTGACTCTGCCATTGCCAAAAAATGTAGTTCTTTGGCTTAAAAAACTCCTCGGTTGCTTCTTTCAGTATGTTTTGGGTCATTGTCCATTTGTATTGTTAAGTGCTGTGAAATCAACGTTTATGCATTTGGTTGAATCTGAGTATAAAGTATTGCCCTGTACATTTCAAAAGTCATCCAGCTGTTTCAGTCATATTTTCAGTAAACCCAGTGCCATTGTAAGCCATACATACCCATGCCATCACAATGCCTCTGTGTTTTATAAGAAAGCAAATGAAACCTCAACTTATCTTCACTGTACTATTGAAGGAATAAAATAATCCACACTATCCATAAACAGAGAGATGGTGAGGGAGCACTTAGCTAATTTAAATGAATTTAAATCTCCTGGTCCAGATGAATTATGTCCTAGGGTTCTGAGCGAAATAGCTAAGGAAATTACAGACCCACTAGCCAGACTCTTTGAACATTCGTGGAGAACAGGAGAAGTCCAAGAAGGAGGAAAAAAGATGGTGCCAGGAAATGGAAATCACAGGCCAGTGAGCCTTACTTCTATAACAGAAAAAATCTTTGAACAAATCATTAAACAGCATGTATGTAAGTACTTGGATAAGAATTCAGTAATTAACCAGAGCCAGCATGGGTTTGTAGCAAATAAGTCATGCCAGCTTAATCTAATTTCTTTCTGTGATGGAACCACTTACTGAGTGGATCAGGGTAATGCGGTAGATATTATATATATTGACTTCAGAAAAGCATTTTATAAAGTATCTCATACTATCCTTACTGAAAAAAATGATTAAGTATGGGATTGACAAGGTTAGGTTTAGGTGGATTCATAATTCATATGTGGAGCTTCCCCACAAGTGACCCCATTTTGGAAACTAGACCCCTCAGGGAATTTCTCTAGAGGTCTGTTGAGTACCTTGAACCCCCAGGTGCTTCACAAAATTTTAGAACTTTGAGACGTGAAAATAAAAAAATACATTTTTTCAGCATAACTGTTGCTATAACCCCAAATCATTTATTTTCACAAGGATAACAGGAGAAAATGCACCATACAATTTGTTGTACATGTTCTCCCGAGTACGATGATATTGGATATGTGGTAAAAATCAACTGTTTAGATGCATGGCAGGTCTTGAAGGGAAGGCTAGTCATTGGACTTTTTGAACTCAAAATTTGCTAAAATCATTAGCAGATGCTATGTCACATTTGAAAAGCTCCTGATGTGGCTCCAATGTTTCAGCATAAGTGCCCCCATTTTGGAAACTAGACCCCCCAAAGGAATATATCTAGATGGTTGGTGAACACTTTGAACACCCAGGTGTTTCACAGAATTTTATAATATTGAACTGTGAAAATTAAAAATTTACATTTTTTTTACCACAAAACTGTAGCTTTAACCCAAAATTTTTCAAATTCACTAGGGTAACAGGAGATAATGGACCATACCATTTGTTGTGCAATTTCTCCAGAGTATGCCAATACCCCATATGTGGTCGAAAACTACTTTTGAGGCACAGTAGAAAGTAATGAAGGGAAGGCGCGCCATATTGGAGTGCAGATTTAGTTGGAATGGGTTGCGGGTGCCATGTTACATTAGCAGAGCCTCTGAGGTGTCATAACAGCAGAAACCCCACTATAAATAACCCCATTTTACAAACTGCACTCCTCAATAATTCATCCAAAAAACCAAGGGATGGTAAAAACCAGGTAGAAGGGGAGGGAGACAGAAAGAAAAATTATGAGTTGTCATATTGTTATACCAAGAAATACTTACCGTATTTTTCGTTTTATAAGATACATTGGATTATAAGGCACAATACAAATTTAAAGATGATAAAGGTAAAAAAAAAATGGGATCCATCTTAAACTCCGGTGGTGTCTTGCTGGAGGGGGGGGCAGCAGTGGTGTCACAGTGAGGCAGAGGTGGTGCTGGAGAAGAGCAATGCTGTAGGCACTGCGGTGGGGTCTGTGCTGACAGCAGTCGGGCTGTGCTAGCTGTGTAAAGCAGAGTAGTGCAGCAAGTGTCCCAGATGCTCTCTTGGCGGTGCGGGCTTAAAAAAAAATGCCAGCCAGAGGCGGCGGGTGTGCAGATGAGATCTTGAGCCAAGAGCTCCATCTACGCACATGCTGAATCTGGGCACTATTATTTGACTATTATTTGAAGCCGCCGCATCACCCTGCTCCACACAGCTGCCCGCATAGCCAGCTGCCCGCACAGCCAGCTGCACTCACAGCCAGCCAGCTGCCTGCACAGACAGACAGCCGCTCACACAGCCAGCTTTCCCCACAGACAGACAGCTGCCCGCACAGACAACCGCCCGCACAGACAGCTCTCTGCACAGCAGCTGCCAGCACAGCCAATAGCCAGCACAGGCAGCCCTCCGCACAGACAGACAGCCCTCCGCACAAACAGACAGCTCTCTGCAGAGACAGACAGACTGCCGACAGCACAGCCAAGTGCCCGCACAGACAGCCGCCCGCACAGACAGCCCCCACCATAACCAGCACAGCCCCTACCACAGCCCGTACGGCAGCCAGCACAGTGCACATTCTCCACCTCCCGGTAAGCTATATTCAGATTTGAAGACCCCTCATTTTCTTCCCAAATTTTTGGAAAAGTGTGTCTTATAATCCGAAAAAAATGGTAAATATATGAAATATAGTTATTTAGAGTATCTTGAGAATCAAGGCAGATAAAGGGGTTAGAGCTTTTTATTTGGAGACATAATATTCTAGAAAAGTCAAGGCTAGCATTATTTTGAAGCCAGGGATCCCAGATTGCACAGAATTGTTCCAGGTTGTCATTTCTAGTAGCTTCTAACAGCAGTAAAAGAGAAAGATAGGGATCTCCACTAAAAATGTTGTTTTAACCACAGATTTCCAATTTTAACAAGGGGAAAATGTAAAAAAGGCAATAAAATCTTATAATCTGTTACATATTTTCCCCCTAAACATGGCAATACCCCACATGTGACTGTATAGTACTGTTTAGCCGCACCACACGGCTCGGGAGGAAAGGAGTGTCATTTGGATTTTGGAGCACAGATTTTCCTAGAATAGTTTGCGGACTCCATTTGCAGAGCCCCTAAGTGCCAGAACAACAGGAACCCCATCAAATGACCAAATGTTTTAAATTTCACCCCTTTGGGAATTCATCAACGGGCGTAGTGATTTAGTCTCTGAAAAAACACGCATGAGGGAAATGCAGTGAATGTTGCAGAATTGAAAATTGCAAATAAGTTTTTGTTGTGCCCAGTGCATTGTAGTGCCTGTACATTGTGCCCAGCTTGTGCTTCTGGAAACCTGCACCCCATAAATTAAGCGGGCTCTCCTCACTACAATGCCATACATGTGGACACTAACTGTGGTTTAGGCTCATTGTGTTGCTCGGAAGGGTGGGGGGGGCATTTGACTTGGTTAGTTCGATTAAATGCTAGTTGGTGGCAATTTGGGGTACAGAACATTTTGTATTAGTTTACATTTATCCTGTATCCTGTGCTCTATGCTGAGCACTTACGTCTGGATTTCCATTTATATCTATATATAAATTCAGGTAAAACCCCTGACTGATCCATTCACTATAATCAGGCAGCAGACTTAAGGGTACTTTACATGCTGCGATATCGATATCGCTAGCGAGCGTACCCGCCCCGTCTGTTGTGCGTCACGGGCATATCGCTGCCCGTGGCACACAACTTCGTTTACACCTGTCACACGGACTTACCTTCCCTGGGACGTCGCTGTGGCCGGCGAACTGCCTCCTTTCTAAGGGGGCAGTACGTGCGGCGTCACAGCGACGTCACATGGCAGCCGTTCAATAGAAGCGGAGGGGCGGAGATGAACGGGACGAACATCCCGCCCACCTCCTCCCTTCCTCATTGCGGCCGGCCGCAGGTACGAGGTTGTTGCTCGTTCCTGTGGCGTCACACATAGCGATGTGTGCTGCCGCAGCTACGACAAACAACCTCGCTACTGAATAGACAACGATTTTTGGTAAGCGAACGTCTCACATACCAACGATTTTTGCCTCTTTTGCGATCGTTTCAGGTCGCTCATACGTGTTACACGCTGCGACGTCCCTAACGACGCTGGATGTGCGTCACAAACACCGTGACCCCGACGATATATCGTTAGCGATGTCGCAGCGTGTAAATGGCCCGTTACTCCAGACTCTGTTTGGCCTCTGTTCAGCTGTGTCCATCTTTTCAAAAGTGAGCAAAGCTGTTGATGACCTTACTTTTGTGCACATCTGAAAATAGGCGTAAGAAGATAGATACTGCGGGACCATAGGCCAGACATGAGGTCAAAATGACTCCCTCTGCCTCACTACAGTGAATTTTCGTTTGTGATTATGTCTGAATCACGGTTTTCAGAGATTTACATGTGATCCGCGATGTTAGCGCACAGCGTAGAGAGCAGGCTAAATATCAGCCGCGCCGTACTGTGATCTTTGGGAGGCAGAATGAACAAATAAACAGCAGTTGAAGAATTGTCTTTATTTATTTTTAAGTCTGTTCACCCTGCAATATAAATTATTAGGTGACTTTATTTGTCTGTTTAGTACGATTACATCGATACCAGTTTTTTTTAAATTTGGCTACTATCCTGCTAAAAATACTTTTTTTTTAACAAAATAAAGTTTTTTTGCATCACTGAATTTTGAAGGCTATAGCTTTTTTATTTTTCTGCCTACAGAGTCATGGGAGGGCTTGTTTTTTGCGGGATGAGTTGGAGTTTTTATTGGTACTATTTTAGGCCACATAATATTTTTTGATCGCTTTCTATTCTGCTTTTTGAAGGCAGAAACAAGGAAAAACAAATTCTGAAATTGAGGGGTTTTTTTACGCCCTTCACTGTGTCATACAAGTGAAAAGACAGATTTATTCTTTGGGTCCAGTACGATTACAGCAATACCATATTTATATAGTTTTTTATGTTTTGCTGCTTTTACACCATAAAAACTATTTTAGAGGAAACAAAAGCAGTTTTGCATTGCTTTATTCAGAGAGTTATAACTATTTTTTGGTGATGGAGCTGTATGGTAGCTTGTTCTTTTGCGGGACAATATAACATTTCTTTGTCGCTCCATTGGGAGACCCAGACAATTGGGTGTATAGCTCATGCCTCCGGAGGCCACACAAAGTATTACACTAAAAGTGTAAAGCCCCTCCCCTTCTGCCTATACACCCCCCGTGCATCACGGGTTCCTCAGTTTACATGCTTTGTGCGAAGGAGGTCAGACATCCACGCATTAGCTCCACAGCTTGGTCAGCAGCAGCTGCTGACTATGTCGGATGGAAGAAAAGAGGGCCCATTACAGGGCCCCCAGCATGCTCCCTTCTCACCCCACTCTTGTCAGCGGTGTTGTTAAGGTTGAGGTACCCATTGCGGGTACGGAGGCTGGAGCCCACATGCTGTTTTCCTTCCCCATCCCTTGATGGGCTCTGGGGAAGTGGGATCCTAATTCGGTCTCCAGACACTGAGACCGTGCTCCATCCACAGCACCTGGGGTATCTGCTGGACAAGGAGCCGAGTATCGTCAGGGACACTGCTGCTTTGAGGTACTCTGTGTCCCCGTGGGGACCGCGCACAGAATCACTCCAGCATTGCTGGGTGTGTTAGTGCACCGGGGACCGCGGCGCTGACCGCGTTTGTGTCATCACACACTACAGCGTGCTGGTGTGCTTGGTTTACTAGAGACTACCGCCTGACCGCGCGCTGCCATTGCAACACGGCAGCGCGCCTGGGATTGTTTGTACGCCGGGGACTTCCGCGCAGACCGAGCTTATACGCCGGCCGCGCTTATAACTTGAGTCCCCGGCTTTTCCGGCCTAGTCTCGGTCTTTTCCCGCCCCCAGGCCTGTCAGTCAGGGGAAGGGAGAGATGTGGTGCAGAACGTCAGCACTGAGGGCTGGAGCGTGCTTTGCATACTCCACCCCCCTCACTGTGCACAGTGGGGCACCAGACTCCCGCACTTTTTCGGGCACGCCCACGGCCTCCTCCTCTCCTCAGGACGCCAGCAGCCATTCCTGTCAGCTCTTCCGACGCTGGAGAGGGGAGACAAGCTCTGGGAGACCCAGGCAGCGTTTCTGGTGACCACACATAACCGCTTGAGCGGTCGGTAAGCAGCACCTATGGTGCTGGCCCCACTAGTGCAGTAGTGTACATATAGATTATATCCTTATATGCTATACTTTACACTGTATGGTGCACGATTGATTTTTGGCTATATACCCTCTGGGATTGCTCAGAGGACACAACAGCATGTCGTCCACAAGAAGCAATGGTGCCAAAGCACAGACTTACTATGCTGCCTGCGCTGCATGTACGGCTATACTACCAGCAGGTTCCACTGACCCTCATTGTGTGCAATGCTCGGCCCCTGTGGCACTTGCTCAGCCGGAGCCTCTGCGAAGGGGGGCCCAGGGGGAACCACCAGCTAACACTGTCCATGTGACGGGGACAGAGTTTGCAGTTTTTACTGATAGACTTTCTGAGACTATGGCTAAGATATTAGAAGCTTTGCAGTCCAGACCGGTATCTCAGACCATGGGCACTGTGGAATCACTGCACCATGGTCCACCTCAGTTGGAGCAACAATGTCCTCCCGGGGTGTCTCATAGGTCCCAGGGTGAGGTCTCTGACACGGACCGCAGTCCCAGACCACCTAAGCGAGCTCGCTGGGAAACTCCCTCGACATCATCACATTATTCACGGTCTCAGCATGAGGACTCTCTGTATGATGAAGCGGAGGTAGCTGATCAGGATTCTGATCCTGAGGCCGCTCTCAACCTAGATACACCTGATGGGGACGCCATAGTGAATGATCTTATCGCGTCCATCAATCAAATGTTGGATATTTCTCCCTCAGGTCCTCCAGTGGAGGAGTCAGTTTCTCAGCAGGAGAAATTCCGTTTTAGGTTTCCCAAGCGTACCACGAGTATGTTTCTGGACCACTCTGACTTCAGAGACGCAGTCCAGAAACACCGAGCTTGTCCTGATAAACGTTTTTCCAAGCGCCTTAAGGATACACGTTATCCATTTCCCCCTGACGTGGTCAAGGGCTGGACTCAGGGTCCCAAGGTGGATCCCCCAATCTCCAGACTGGCGGCTAGATCCATAGTCGCAGTGGAAGATGGGGCTTCACTCAAGGATGCTACTGACAGGCAGATGGAGCTCTGGTTGAAATCCATCTTTGAAGCCATCGGCGCATCTTTTGCCCCAGCATTTGCAGCAGTATGGGCACTCCAAGCTATCTCAGCGGGTCAAGCGCAGATTGACGCAATCACACGTACGTCTGCGCCGCAAGTGGCGTCCATAACCACTCAGACGACGGCATTTGCGTCCTACGCTATTAATGCCATCCTGGACTCTGCGAGCCGTACGGCGGTTGCAGCCGACAATTCGGTGGCAATACGCAGGGCATTGTGGCTACGGGAATGGAAGGCAGATTCGGCTTCCAAAAAGTGCTTAACCAGTTTGCCATTTTCTGGTGACCGTTTGTTTGGTGAGCGATTGGATGAAATAATCAAGCAATCCAAGGGAAAGGATACTTCCTTACCCCAGGCCAAACCAAACATACCCCAACAGAGGAGGGGACAGTCGAGGTTTCAGTCCTTTCGGGGCACGGGCAGGTCCCAATTCTCCTCGTCCAAAAGGCCTCAGAAGGATCAGACAAACTCCGATTCATGGCGGTCTAAGTCACGTCCTAAAAAGACCGCTGGAGGTGCCGCTACCAAAGCGGCCTCCTCATGACTTTCAGTCTCCTCACACCGCATCCTCGGTCGGTGGCAGGCTCTCCCGCTTTTGCGACACCTGGCTGCCACAGGTAAAAGACCGTTGGGTGAGAGACATTCTGTCTCACGGTTACAGGATAGAGTTCAGCTCTCGTCCTCCGACTCGATTCTTCAGAACATCTCCGCCTCCCGAGCGAGCCGATGCTCTTCTGCAGGCGGTGGACACTCTAAAGGCGGAAGGAGTGGTGATCCCGGTTCCTCTTCAGCAACAGGGTCACGGTTTTTACTCAAACCTGTTTGTGGTTCCAAAGAAAGGCGGGTCTTTCCGTCCTGTCCTGGACCTAAAACTGCTCAACAAACACGTAAAGACCAGGCGGTTCCGGATGGAATCCCTTCGCTCCGTCATCGCCTCAATGTCCCAGGGAGACTTCCTTGCATCGGTCGACATCAAAGATGCGTATCTTCACGTACCGATTGCTCCAGAGCATCAGCGCTTCCTGCGTTTCGCCATAGCAGACGAACACCTTCAGTTCGTGGCACTGCCGTTCGGCCTGGCGACAGCCCCACGGGTTTTCACCAAGGTCATGGCTACAGTAGTGGCGGTCCTTCACTCTCAGGGACACTCGGTGATTCCTTACTTAGACGATCTCCTAGTCAAGGCACCCTCTCAAGAGGTATGCCAACACAGCCTCAATGCTACTCTAGAGACTCTCCAGAGTTTCGGTTGGATCATCAATTTTCCAAAGTCAAATCTAACTCCGGCCCAATCACTGACATATCTTTGTGATTTGTGCTCTGTATGCCACTATTTTTTATTTAAAATGAAACAACTGAGATGCAGTTGAAGTGTAGACTTTCAGGTTTTATCAATGGGGTTGAAAAAAAAAATATTTTGTGAAACATTTAGGAATTGCAATTTTTCTACAAAGCCATCTATTTTCAGGGATTCAAAAGTAAATGTACAGATTTACATTATCATAAATACAATTTTCATTTGTATTACTTTGTAGAGAATCTTTTGCATGCAATGACTGCCTGAAGTCCGGAAGCCATGGATGTCAACAAACTCTGAGCTTTCCTCCTTTGTGATGCTTTGCCAGGTTTTTACTGCAGCTGACATCAGTTGTTGCTTGTTTGAGGGTCTTTCTGCCTTAAGTTTTATCATATTCAAAAATAGTAGTTGCACTCAAGTAAAGGGAAGGAGAAAAAGCAAGCATGTAGATAGTGAATATTGGAATGTGAATACACTGCTAGGAAAACATGAAAAAAAATTATTTGAAAAATATGAGTTACTTAACAAATAAAGATGGCCAAATTTACTTGTGCCCAGATACCAACGTTAAGGTGTAACTCTCATCTGGGTCCTACTTTAAATGCTAAAATTGCACCTGTTCAGACTATGAGATGAGGAAGTGACGGCACTTTTTCTAGTTAAGTTTTATCTTAAGCATGTGAAATGCATGGGGATGAGATCTGATGATTGACTCTGCCATTGCCAAAAAATGTAGTTCTTTGGCTTAAAAAACTCCTCGGTTGCTTCTTTCAGTATGTTTTGGGTCATTGTCCATTTGTATTGTTAAGTGCTGTGAAATCAACGTTTATGCATTTGGTTGAATCTGAGTATAAAGTATTGCCCTGTACATTTCAAAAGTCATCCAGCTGTTTCAGTCATATTTTCAGTAAACCCAGTGCCATTGTAAGCCATACATACCCATGCCATCACAATGCCTCTGTGTTTTATAAGAAAGCAAATGAAACCTCAACTTATCTTCACTGTACTATTGAAGGAATAAAATAATCCACACTATCCATAAACAGAGAGATGGTGAGGGAGCACTTAGCTAATTTAAATGAATTTAAATCTCCTGGTCCAGATGAATTATGTCCTAGGGTTCTGAGCGAAATAGCTAAGGAAATTACAGACCCACTAGCCAGACTCTTTGAACATTCGTGGAGAACAGGAGAAGTCCAAGAAGGAGGAAAAAAGATGGTGCCAGGAAATGGAAATCACAGGCCAGTGAGCCTTACTTCTATAACAGAAAAAATCTTTGAACAAATCATTAAACAGCATGTATGTAAGTACTTGGATAAGAATTCAGTAATTAACCAGAGCCAGCATGGGTTTGTAGCAAATAAGTCATGCCAGCTTAATCTAATTTCTTTCTGTGATGGAACCACTTACTGAGTGGATCAGGGTAATGCGGTAGATATTATATATATTGACTTCAGAAAAGCATTTTATAAAGTATCTCATACTATCCTTACTGAAAAAAATGATTAAGTATGGGATTGACAAGGTTAGGTTTAGGTGGATTCATAATTCATATGTGGAGCTTCCCCACAAGTGACCCCATTTTGGAAACTAGACCCCTCAGGGAATTTCTCTAGAGGTCTGTTGAGTACCTTGAACCCCCAGGTGCTTCACAAAATTTTAGAACTTTGAGACGTGAAAATAAAAAAATACATTTTTTCAGCATAACTGTTGCTATAACCCCAAATCATTTATTTTCACAAGGATAACAGGAGAAAATGCACCATACAATTTGTTGTACATGTTCTCCCGAGTACGATGATATTGGATATGTGGTAAAAATCAACTGTTTAGATGCATGGCAGGTCTTGAAGGGAAGGCTAGTCATTGGACTTTTTGAACTCAAAATTTGCTAAAATCATTAGCAGATGCTATGTCACATTTGAAAAGCTCCTGATGTGGCTCCAATGTTTCAGCATAAGTGCCCCCATTTTGGAAACTAGACCCCCCAAAGGAATATATCTAGATGGTTGGTGAACACTTTGAACACCCAGGTGTTTCACAGAATTTTATAATATTGAACTGTGAAAATTAAAAATTTACATTTTTTTTACCACAAAACTGTAGCTTTAACCCAAAATTTTTCAAATTCACTAGGGTAACAGGAGATAATGGACCATACCATTTGTTGTGCAATTTCTCCAGAGTATGCCAATACCCCATATGTGGTCGAAAACTACTTTTGAGGCACAGTAGAAAGTAATGAAGGGAAGGCGCGCCATATTGGAGTGCAGATTTAGTTGGAATGGGTTGCGGGTGCCATGTTACATTAGCAGAGCCTCTGAGGTGTCATAACAGCAGAAACCCCACTATAAATAACCCCATTTTACAAACTGCACTCCTCAATAATTCATCCAAAAAACCAAGGGATGGTAAAAACCAGGTAGAAGGGGAGGGAGACAGAAAGAAAAATTATGAGTTGTCATATTGTTATACCAAGAAATACTTACCGTATTTTTCGTTTTATAAGATACATTGGATTATAAGGCACAATACAAATTTAAAGATGATAAAGGTAAAAAAAAAATGGGATCCATCTTAAACTCCGGTGGTGTCTTGCTGGAGGGGGGGGCAGCAGTGGTGTCACAGTGAGGCAGAGGTGGTGCTGGAGAAGAGCAATGCTGTAGGCACTGCGGTGGGGTCTGTGCTGACAGCAGTCGGGCTGTGCTAGCTGTGTAAAGCAGAGTAGTGCAGCAAGTGTCCCAGATGCTCTCTTGGCGGTGCGGGCTTAAAAAAAAATGCCAGCCAGAGGCGGCGGGTGTGCAGATGAGATCTTGAGCCAAGAGCTCCATCTACGCACATGCTGAATCTGGGCACTATTATTTGACTATTATTTGAAGCCGCCGCATCACCCTGCTCCACACAGCTGCCCGCATAGCCAGCTGCCCGCACAGCCAGCTGCACTCACAGCCAGCCAGCTGCCTGCACAGACAGACAGCCGCTCACACAGCCAGCTTTCCCCACAGACAGACAGCTGCCCGCACAGACAACCGCCCGCACAGACAGCTCTCTGCACAGCAGCTGCCAGCACAGCCAATAGCCAGCACAGGCAGCCCTCCGCACAGACAGACAGCCCTCCGCACAAACAGACAGCTCTCTGCAGAGACAGACAGACTGCCGACAGCACAGCCAAGTGCCCGCACAGACAGCCGCCCGCACAGACAGCCCCCACCATAACCAGCACAGCCCCTACCACAGCCCGTACGGCAGCCAGCACAGTGCACATTCTCCACCTCCCGGTAAGCTATATTCAGATTTGAAGACCCCTCATTTTCTTCCCAAATTTTTGGAAAAGTGTGTCTTATAATCCGAAAAAAATGGTAAATATATGAAATATAGTTATTTAGAGTATCTTGAGAATCAAGGCAGATAAAGGGGTTAGAGCTTTTTATTTGGAGACATAATATTCTAGAAAAGTCAAGGCTAGCATTATTTTGAAGCCAGGGATCCCAGATTGCACAGAATTGTTCCAGGTTGTCATTTCTAGTAGCTTCTAACAGCAGTAAAAGAGAAAGATAGGGATCTCCACTAAAAATGTTGTTTTAACCACAGATTTCCAATTTTAACAAGGGGAAAATGTAAAAAAGGCAATAAAATCTTATAATCTGTTACATATTTTCCCCCTAAACATGGCAATACCCCACATGTGACTGTATAGTACTGTTTAGCCGCACCACACGGCTCGGGAGGAAAGGAGTGTCATTTGGATTTTGGAGCACAGATTTTCCTAGAATAGTTTGCGGACTCCATTTGCAGAGCCCCTAAGTGCCAGAACAACAGGAACCCCATCAAATGACCAAATGTTTTAAATTTCACCCCTTTGGGAATTCATCAACGGGCGTAGTGATTTAGTCTCTGAAAAAACACGCATGAGGGAAATGCAGTGAATGTTGCAGAATTGAAAATTGCAAATAAGTTTTTGTTGTGCCCAGTGCATTGTAGTGCCTGTACATTGTGCCCAGCTTGTGCTTCTGGAAACCTGCACCCCATAAATTAAGCGGGCTCTCCTCACTACAATGCCATACATGTGGACACTAACTGTGGTTTAGGCTCATTGTGTTGCTCGGAAGGGTGGGGGGGGCATTTGACTTGGTTAGTTCGATTAAATGCTAGTTGGTGGCAATTTGGGGTACAGAACATTTTGTATTAGTTTACATTTATCCTGTATCCTGTGCTCTATGCTGAGCACTTACGTCTGGATTTCCATTTATATCTATATATAAATTCAGGTAAAACCCCTGACTGATCCATTCACTATAATCAGGCAGCAGACTTAAGGGTACTTTACATGCTGCGATATCGATATCGCTAGCGAGCGTACCCGCCCCGTCTGTTGTGCGTCACGGGCATATCGCTGCCCGTGGCACACAACTTCGTTTACACCTGTCACACGGACTTACCTTCCCTGGGACGTCGCTGTGGCCGGCGAACTGCCTCCTTTCTAAGGGGGCAGTACGTGCGGCGTCACAGCGACGTCACATGGCAGCCGTTCAATAGAAGCGGAGGGGCGGAGATGAACGGGACGAACATCCCGCCCACCTCCTCCCTTCCTCATTGCGGCCGGCCGCAGGTACGAGGTTGTTGCTCGTTCCTGTGGCGTCACACATAGCGATGTGTGCTGCCGCAGCTACGACAAACAACCTCGCTACTGAATAGACAACGATTTTTGGTAAGCGAACGTCTCACATACCAACGATTTTTGCCTCTTTTGCGATCGTTTCAGGTCGCTCATACGTGTTACACGCTGCGACGTCCCTAACGACGCTGGATGTGCGTCACAAACACCGTGACCCCGACGATATATCGTTAGCGATGTCGCAGCGTGTAAATGGCCCGTTACTCCAGACTCTGTTTGGCCTCTGTTCAGCTGTGTCCATCTTTTCAAAAGTGAGCAAAGCTGTTGATGACCTTACTTTTGTGCACATCTGAAAATAGGCGTAAGAAGATAGATACTGCGGGACCATAGGCCAGACATGAGGTCAAAATGACTCCCTCTGCCTCACTACAGTGAATTTTCGTTTGTGATTATGTCTGAATCACGGTTTTCAGAGATTTACATGTGATCCGCGATGTTAGCGCACAGCGTAGAGAGCAGGCTAAATATCAGCCGCGCCGTACTGTGATCTTTGGGAGGCAGAATGAACAAATAAACAGCAGTTGAAGAATTGTCTTTATTTATTTTTAAGTCTGTTCACCCTGCAATATAAATTATTAGGTGACTTTATTTGTCTGTTTAGTACGATTACATCGATACCAGTTTTTTTTAAATTTGGCTACTATCCTGCTAAAAATACTTTTTTTTTAACAAAATAAAGTTTTTTTGCATCACTGAATTTTGAAGGCTATAGCTTTTTTATTTTTCTGCCTACAGAGTCATGGGAGGGCTTGTTTTTTGCGGGATGAGTTGGAGTTTTTATTGGTACTATTTTAGGCCACATAATATTTTTTGATCGCTTTCTATTCTGCTTTTTGAAGGCAGAAACAAGGAAAAACAAATTCTGAAATTGAGGGGTTTTTTTACGCCCTTCACTGTGTCATACAAGTGAAAAGACAGATTTATTCTTTGGGTCCAGTACGATTACAGCAATACCATATTTATATAGTTTTTTATGTTTTGCTGCTTTTACACCATAAAAACTATTTTAGAGGAAACAAAAGCAGTTTTGCATTGCTTTATTCAGAGAGTTATAACTATTTTTTGGTGATGGAGCTGTATGGTAGCTTGTTCTTTTGCGGGACAATATAACATTTCTTTGTCGCTCCATTGGGAGACCCAGACAATTGGGTGTATAGCTCATGCCTCCGGAGGCCACACAAAGTATTACACTAAAAGTGTAAAGCCCCTCCCCTTCTGCCTATACACCCCCCGTGCATCACGGGTTCCTCAGTTTACATGCTTTGTGCGAAGGAGGTCAGACATCCACGCATTAGCTCCACAGCTTGGTCAGCAGCAGCTGCTGACTATGTCGGATGGAAGAAAAGAGGGCCCATTACAGGGCCCCCAGCATGCTCCCTTCTCACCCCACTCTTGTCAGCGGTGTTGTTAAGGTTGAGGTACCCATTGCGGGTACGGAGGCTGGAGCCCACATGCTGTTTTCCTTCCCCATCCCTTGATGGGCTCTGGGGAAGTGGGATCCTAATTCGGTCTCCAGACACTGAGACCGTGCTCCATCCACAGCACCTGGGGTATCTGCTGGACAAGGAGCCGAGTATCGTCAGGGACACTGCTGCTTTGAGGTACTCTGTGTCCCCGTGGGGACCGCGCACAGAATCACTCCAGCATTGCTGGGTGTGTTAGTGCACCGGGGACCGCGGCGCTGACCGCGTTTGTGTCATCACACACTACAGCGTGCTGGTGTGCTTGGTTTACTAGAGACTACCGCCTGACCGCGCGCTGCCATTGCAACACGGCAGCGCGCCTGGGATTGTTTGTACGCCGGGGACTTCCGCGCAGACCGAGCTTATACGCCGGCCGCGCTTATAACTTGAGTCCCCGGCTTTTCCGGCCTAGTCTCGGTCTTTTCCCGCCCCCAGGCCTGTCAGTCAGGGGAAGGGAGAGATGTGGTGCAGAACGTCAGCACTGAGGGCTGGAGCGTGCTTTGCATACTCCACCCCCCTCACTGTGCACAGTGGGGCACCAGACTCCCGCACTTTTTCGGGCACGCCCACGGCCTCCTCCTCTCCTCAGGACGCCAGCAGCCATTCCTGTCAGCTCTTCCGACGCTGGAGAGGGGAGACAAGCTCTGGGAGACCCAGGCAGCGTTTCTGGTGACCACACATAACCGCTTGAGCGGTCGGTAAGCAGCACCTATGGTGCTGGCCCCACTAGTGCAGTAGTGTACATATAGATTATATCCTTATATGCTATACTTTACACTGTATGGTGCACGATTGATTTTTGGCTATATACCCTCTGGGATTGCTCAGAGGACACAACAGCATGTCGTCCACAAGAAGCAATGGTGCCAAAGCACAGACTTACTATGCTGCCTGCGCTGCATGTACGGCTATACTACCAGCAGGTTCCACTGACCCTCATTGTGTGCAATGCTCGGCCCCTGTGGCACTTGCTCAGCCGGAGCCTCTGCGAAGGGGGGCCCAGGGGGAACCACCAGCTAACACTGTCCATGTGACGGGGACAGAGTTTGCAGTTTTTACTGATAGACTTTCTGAGACTATGGCTAAGATATTAGAAGCTTTGCAGTCCAGACCGGTATCTCAGACCATGGGCACTGTGGAATCACTGCACCATGGTCCACCTCAGTTGGAGCAACAATGTCCTCCCGGGGTGTCTCATAGGTCCCAGGGTGAGGTCTCTGACACGGACCGCAGTCCCAGACCACCTAAGCGAGCTCGCTGGGAAACTCCCTCGACATCATCACATTATTCACGGTCTCAGCATGAGGACTCTCTGTATGATGAAGCGGAGGTAGCTGATCAGGATTCTGATCCTGAGGCCGCTCTCAACCTAGATACACCTGATGGGGACGCCATAGTGAATGATCTTATCGCGTCCATCAATCAAATGTTGGATATTTCTCCCTCAGGTCCTCCAGTGGAGGAGTCAGTTTCTCAGCAGGAGAAATTCCGTTTTAGGTTTCCCAAGCGTACCACGAGTATGTTTCTGGACCACTCTGACTTCAGAGACGCAGTCCAGAAACACCGAGCTTGTCCTGATAAACGTTTTTCCAAGCGCCTTAAGGATACACGTTATCCATTTCCCCCTGACGTGGTCAAGGGCTGGACTCAGGGTCCCAAGGTGGATCCCCCAATCTCCAGACTGGCGGCTAGATCCATAGTCGCAGTGGAAGATGGGGCTTCACTCAAGGATGCTACTGACAGGCAGATGGAGCTCTGGTTGAAATCCATCTTTGAAGCCATCGGCGCATCTTTTGCCCCAGCATTTGCAGCAGTATGGGCACTCCAAGCTATCTCAGCGGGTCAAGCGCAGATTGACGCAATCACACGTACGTCTGCGCCGCAAGTGGCGTCCATAACCACTCAGACGACGGCATTTGCGTCCTACGCTATTAATGCCATCCTGGACTCTGCGAGCCGTACGGCGGTTGCAGCCGACAATTCGGTGGCAATACGCAGGGCATTGTGGCTACGGGAATGGAAGGCAGATTCG